>NW_006921797.1:1953254-1982004 GCF_000298275.1 Orycteropus afer afer | reverse complement strand
CTAAGGCATTTGACTGCTAACCAGAAGGCTGGCAGTTCAAACCCACCAGCCACTCCTCGGAAGGAAGGTTGGGCAATCTACTTCTGTAGTGCCGCCTCAGAAACTCAAGGAGGGGTTGCTATAACTCACAACTGACTCCACAGCAGTGCGTTGAGTATTCCTGTTACAGCAATGCTAAGAACCTATGACAGAGTACTGCTACATTCTCCAACTCAAGATTCCAGAAGTCCAACCTTGGGCTGGCCCTAACTCAGAGGGGCATGATTCCCAACCAGCCTAACAGCACACTCCAAAGATAACGTAAACAGGACTGAAGTCTTTTATTTATAAAGTACTGACTACTGACTCGCAACTAATGCCACCTTACTTGTCATTTGCTCATAATTTGCTTTTCATTCAGGTCAGAACACACTGAAATCTCCTCAGCACTAATTTTCCTTCCTCTGCTTTCCCAGTCTTTATAAGGCTACATTTTCTTCAGGGATTTAAAGGGGAAGGAGCAAAATTTTCAGAATCCTAACCACATGCTCGCTTTTCCATGAAGTCTTCCTTTGTCACCTCACTGGAAGTGAGCTCTCTCGCTTCTGAATTCCAAACACGTGTCCTTTGTACCAACTCAAACCCTGATTGGTTGTGATTATATCCATTTCCCAGGGCAGTTACCAGTAATATTACCAGTACCAGTCGATACTGACTGATGATGACCGATGTGTATCAGAGTAGAACTGTGCTCCTAGAGTTTTCATGGGTTTGAACTTTCAGAAGTAGATCACCAGGCCTTTATTCTGAGGCCCTTCTGGGTGGGCGCCAACCCCAACCTTTCAGTTAGTAGCCCAATTCTCAACTGTTTGTATCACCCAGGGACTGCTACTACTATTGTGGTTGTTGTTAGGTGACGATGAGTCAGCTCCCAGTCATAGTGACCCTATGTACAACAGAAAGAAAGACTGCCCAGTTATGCACCATCCTCACAACCTTTGTTATATTTGACTCCACCATTGTGTCAGTCCATCTTGTTGATGATCTGCCGAGGTCCAGCCTCAGCTTTGGGTCTCTGGAGGGAGAAGTGGTGTTGGCGAGATGAAGGAGACACACTCACACAAGATGAAGATGTGCCCCACATAATGAGGTGGCCTTCTTTATTTTATACTATATTGCAGATTACATGAGATAATGACAAAGCAAAATGACAAACTCACAATTCCGGGTACATCTTGAATCAGTTCATGGCTGTGGGCTATTAACTTTCCAAAACTTATTAAACTATTATTAAACTTATAAACTAGATTACATCTTATCTAATTTATCTATCATTAACATTATATGAGTAAAATGTGCCAGACAATGGGGTTAACTAAGGCATGAGAAAATGGTCAGGGTGAAGAAAACAACATGGGGCCAGAACGTGTGACCCAACCTTGTGGTTGGCACCATTCTCTGAATTACCACCAGCCTGGGGGTGCAGATGGGTCTACATAGTCCATCAACATATACTTGTGGCCTTTTACTTTCTTAAAGTAACTGTTCCATTGCTTGATTAGAGTATATCTCTGTGCAGTAATTTTACACCTAGGCCCTGATCGTTTTAATCTCTCTAAGAAAGGGAGAGAGTTAAAAGGAACTCTTTTTCCATCTACCCACACCATTCTTTTACCTTCTATGTATGCCCCAGTATAAGGAAGAAGAAAGTCAGGCCATCAGGAAGGTTTAGGCTCCCCTCCCCGAGGAGGATACCAAAGTCTACCATTAATTCTATAAGCTACATTAGGAGAAGGCTTAACTGTAGGAGACAGCCACTTAGGCCAAGGTTTTTTCCTATCAGGAGTAAGCCTTTTTCTATGTTGTATTGCAGGGATTGGTATTGTAGGAGGTTGAGTAGCCATGAGATCTTTCCACCAATATGAATTCTCAATGTCTTTAGGATTCCCAGGGGCCTTTCCAGCTCTGGCTCATCATGGGAATTTCTAGGAAAACCGGGGTTTTTGGAATTGGAAATCAGAGAGTCATCTGGAAGGCGGCCTGATTCATGGAAAACATGAAAATCAGTTTCGACCCTCTGGGATGAACCAGAAGGAGTATGATCACCATAAAGATTATTGTAGCAATTAATATAACGGACCAGAATACAATCGAAAGTAAAATGTGGAATTGGCTTCAGCCCAAGACTCTTGACAGCTGGAGCTTTGTCAAGCAGCAGTCGTAGGGGTCTGGGCTTCGCCAACGGTCTTCCCCTTTTTTTGCTTACCCTCAAGCATGAGATCCTTCTCCAGGTAATGGTCCCTTCTGACAACACGACCAAAGTAGATGAGACAAGGTCTGACCATTCTAGCTTCCAAGGAGCACTCTGGCTGAACTTCTTCCAGGACAGATTTGTTTGTTCTGTTTGTGTTTTCAGTATTCTTCACCAACGCAGTTCAAAGACACTAACTCTTCTTTTGTCCTCCTTATTCACTGTCAGCTTTCTTATGCATATGAGACAGTTGAAAATACCATGACTTGGGTTAGGCATACCTTAGATTTCAAAATGACATCTTTGCTTCTTAACACTTTAAAAAGGGCTTTCACAGCAGATTTGTCCAGTGCAATACGACATCTGATTTCTTGACTGTTACTTCCCTGGGTGTTGATTGTGGATCCAAGTAAAATAACATCTTTGACAACTTCAATCTTTTCTCTATTTATCATGGTGCTGCTTATTGATCCAGTTGTGAGGATTTTTGTTTTCTTTATGTTGAGGTGTAATCCATACTGCAGAATGTACTCTTTAAACTTCATCAGTAAGTGCGCCAAGTCATTTTCACTTTCAGCAAGCAAGTTTGTGTTGTCTACATATTGCAGGTTGTAAATGAATCTTCTTCCAATCCTGATGCCATATTCTTCTTTATATAGTCCAGCTTCTTGGATTATTTGCTCGGCATACCACAGGTGAAAGGATACAACCCTGACCCACACCCTTCTTGACATTAAACCATGCAGAATCTGCATGTTCTGACTGAACAACAGCCTCCTGATCTATGTACAGGTTCCTCACGAGCACAATCAAGCATTCTGGATTTCCCATTCTTCTCCAAGTTATCTATAATGTGTTATGATCCACAAAGTTGAATGCTTTTGCATAGTTAAAACACACATCTTTCTGGTATTCCTGGCTTTCAGCCAAGATCCATCTGACATCAGTAATGATATCCCTCATTCCATGTCTTCTTCTGAATCCAGCTTGCATTTCTGGAAGTTCCCTGTCAATATACTGCTGCAATCATTTTTTAATTATCTTCACCAAAATTTTACATGCATATGACATTAATGATATTGTTGGATAATTTCCACATTCTGTTTCATCACGTTTCTTTGGAATAGGTACAAATATGGATCTCTTCCAGTCAGTTGGCCAGGTGTCTGTCCTCCAAATTTCTTGGCATAGACAAGTAAGTGCCTCCAGCACGGCATCCACTTGTTGAAACATCTCAAAGGGTAGTCCACCAATTCCTGGAGCCTTGTATTTCACCAATACCTACAGGGCAGCTTTGACCTCTTCCTTCAATACCATTGGTTCTTGATAATATTCACCTCCTGAAATATGTGAACATCAACCAATCCTTTTTGGTACTGTGACTCTCTGTATTCCTTCCATCTTCTTTTGATACTTCCTGCCTCATTCAATATTTGGCCATAGAATCCTTCAGTATTGCAACTCAAGGCTTGAATTTTTTCTTCAGTTCTTTCAGCTTGAGAAATGCCAAATATGTTCTTCCCTTTTGGCTTTCTAACTCCAGGTCTTTGCACATTTCATTATAATAATTGACTTTTTCTTCTCTAGATGCCCTTTGAAATCTTCTGTTCAGCTCCTTTATATTGTCATTTCTTCCTTTTCTTTAACCACTCTCTGTTTAACTGTCTTTAAAAAAAAATCTAATGTAAGACAGAAGAAAGAGATGAGAAAACAAAGCTGCTACAGTTTCTTTCAAAGTGGGGTGAGAATAAAATTGTTATGAAGCAGTCAGAGGGAAATCATGAGGCTATCTTGGGTGATTTCACAACACACCACCACAGAACTGATGTCACTGACTGGCTCTGAGCAAGAGGAGTAATGGCTGTACTCCTTCTGCTGTGGTATCCTTCTGCTCCAACAAAACCCTTGCTCTTTTTGCCACCCACCTACATTTACATCTTGGATTCAACTAATAAAATTTCTCATATACTGAAGATTGTCATACACAGGAATGTAAGACCTCATAACAAAAAAAGATTTTTTTAAAAAACTATAGAATTGATTTTAGAAGCAGTAGCTTTTCTCATCTATTTCAGGTTTTTGCTACTTGTGGTAGAACAGAAAGATGAACTTCTGTCTCTTGGTCCTATTAAATTTAGGAATTCCTCATCCTCGCTGCCTTCCTAGTGTATTAGCCAGAGTAACAGACATACTCTCCTTCCAATGACATGAAACCTTCTGTCCAGCAATTTTGCTCTAGTAATTTACACTCCCCACACAAATTAACACAGATATTCATACATATTTATTGCAGCATTATTTTTGAAAGTGAAAAAATGGAAGCAACCATAATTTCCATTAACAGTGGACTGGTCATATTTGTTTTGCTATTTTCCCAGAAGGAAATAACTTGTAGCCACTAAAATTATATTGTAGTTCTAGATTTAATAACATGCAAACACATCCATGCCACATTTGTGAGTGAAAATTTAAATTAAAGAAACATTTGGAGTGTGGTTTTATTTATATAAAACTGTCTGGTTCTGGCTGCATGTATTTGTATGTAGAGAAGACTTGAATATAGGTTTGGGAATACTTTTCTATCCTTTCTTACATTTTCTAATATTGCTTCAAGATTTTTAATATTCATACAGTATTGTCATAGAGGAGCCCTGGTGGTGCAGAGGTTAAGTGTGCTTGGTTGTTAACTAAAGATTTAGTATTTCAAATATACCAGTTGCTCCACAGAAGAAAGATGTGACACTCTGCTTCCATAAATCTTATGGCACAGTTCTACTGTGTCCTATATAGTCTCTGAGTCAGAATTGACTTAACAACAATGGGTTGGTTTAGTTAGTTATTGCTATAATTGTAAAAATAATCAAACTATTTTTGTTTGGGGAAAAATGCTTAGACTATATGTGGTGGTTAAGTCTATGTGTCAACTTGGCTGGGCCTGGTTGAGTGGCTGGGCAGCTGGATGTAGTATTCCCTATGATGAGACTGGTAATCAACTCCATGGTGGAAACTACTGTGAGCAGCAGAGTAGTTGCTTTAGGAATGTGGTCTGCTTCCAGTATATAAGGAGAAGGCTTGGGAAATGGTCTCTAGCTTATAGCAAGCTTGAAC
The DNA here is from genome assembly GCF_000298275.1 of Orycteropus afer afer. Lineage (NCBI taxonomy): Eukaryota > Metazoa > Chordata > Mammalia > Tubulidentata > Orycteropodidae > Orycteropus > Orycteropus afer. The sequence goes on along the minus strand of NW_006921797.1, from coordinate 1,976,666 downwards.
CATGCATGTAGCCATGTCAATTGTTCAGCAGCCTGCCATGCTCTGCTGACCCTGGGACTTTCAACAGACTTGAGTTAATGGCCTGCTGTGTGGTTTGGTAACATCAGGACTGTGCCTATTTATTTGTCAACCTTGGGCTTGTCAGCCTCAGCAGCCAGTCACTAGCTTCAGTGGGCCAGGAGCAGGAGGCAGAGCTGAAGCCCAAGGCTGAGGGGCTTTCACCCAGCCCCTAGAGCCTGGCACTTTGAACTCAGACTTAAAGCCTCCAAACTGTAAGAGAGTAAACTCCTGTTTGTTCGAGCCATCCCATTTGTGGTATATTCCTGTCAGAGCTGCACTAGGTAACCAAAACGCTGTATATTAGCTATCACATTCCAACTTATCCAAAGCTTCATTTCAATGAAAGCACAAAGTAGCATTAATTAGAAGCAACCATCTGTTTTTCAGAGACCAAGTCCGCCTCCAGTTTCCATACCAAGAATAGTACCTGGTTGTTACTCAGACAGTTCAATGAAAATAATGTTGAGAATTTGAAAGTACATAGATTGGAAACTAATTTATTCTTCAACAAGTAATCACATCAGACTCCTACATTTGAATATGAACATGTATCAGACAAAGAGAAGAGATATGAACCCATTTCAATTAAAAAAATTAAAAAAAAAAAAAAAACTTCAGATTATTTAACTTCTTTATTGTAGAACTGGAATTCCAAAGGCAATGAAGGCTTTCAGTCTCTGCTCAGATCTCCAGTTCATATGGGCAGAAGCTCATGTGGGCAGATGTTACGGCATCATTAAGTCAGCTGGCTGTCAGATAAAGGGAAAAATAAAAGAGACTCTAAACCGTATCTGTCACCACCCCCAAAACTATCTCAGACAAGATATTGTGACATAAGTTTTTCTTATTTTAAGCTTCCCTCACCTGTTAAGTAGAAGTTTTGTCAAAAATAAATGTAATAAAAGGCAGAGCCAAAACACACTGTCAACTCTCCTTTTTAAAAAACTGGCTCAAGGGCCCAAATTTAATAACCAAGGACCAAAACAATGGAAAGATAAAAGTAGACAGAAGGTGGATGAATTTAAAATGTTAATGAATTTCTACTTCATAGAAATCTTTTGGACACACAACAGTACTGTCATGGAGGTATTCCAACAAAAGATATTAAGAATAAATAGTTTGTCTTTTAGAATATAGCCCCACACCTTTAGCATACAAGGTGTTCTGTCATTGCTGAATGAATGAATAAGTTTTATGTGTTATTCAGAAAGAGATTATGCAGGTTTGTTGTTGTTGTTATGTGCCATCAAGTCAGACCCAACTCATAGCGACCCCTCCTTGGATTTCCAAGGCAGTATCACTACGGAAGTATATGGGCCAACCTTCCTTCCGACGAGTGGCTGGTAGGTTTGAACTGCTAGCCTTCTGGTTAGCAGACAAGTGCCTTAGGCACTATACTACCAGAGCTCCCCTATGCAGGTATGATGCTCTAAGAAAAACACCATAAAATCTCAGCAGTTAAAACAATAAAGATTCATTTCTTTCTTTACTGTGACTCTCAAACCACAGTTCAGTGTGGTTGGGTGACTTTTCAATGACAGTTGTAACCCAAGTGGTGACTCAGGGATCCAGGAATCTTCCATATTGTAGCACATCATTTGGAACATGCAGCCTCCAAGGTTTCCACAGCAGGAGAAGAGAAATTTGGGAATCAAATGTAAGATTTTATGGACACAGTCTTTGGAACACTAAGGTCAGTTGGCACAATATATCCATAAAGACAATGTTCTACATTCTACTTTGGTGAGTAGAGACTGGGGTCTTAAAAGCTTATGAGTGGCCATCTAATGTCCAAATACCGGTTTCCCCATCCAGAGCAAAGAAGAGCAAAGAAAATCAAAGACACAAAGAAAAAATTAGCCCAAAGGACTAATGGAGCATGTGAACTCCAGCCTTTATAGCTCTGAGAACAGGAGAACTAGAAAGTGCCCAGTTAACACTACTGACTACTCTGAAAGGGATCACAAGAAAAGGCCCCCAGTAGAGTGGAAGGAAATCTGGAACAAAACTCAAAATCATTAAAAAAAAAAAGGCCAGCCTTGCTGGTCTAATAAGGATTGGTGGAATCCCCAAGACTAAGGCCCTTGGACTTCCTTCAAGCTAGAAACTGAATTTGGGCCTTCTGATTCAAGTGTCAGCCAAATGATAGGTCTCTAGCATTATTGAACAATAATATCCAGAGGGTATGCACTCATTAGAACAATCAAGCATATGGGATCAAGAGGACAGCATTTGCCAGGGATAGAGATAGGAAGGTGGGAGAAAATAGGAAGGAAGGATGAAGGGAAGGGGTGGGCACAGGAAGAAAGTTAGAAGCATGCTGTTATAATATGGGGATTTCAGTAAATGTCAGGAAACAGAATATTTAGGGGTTGTTGAATTGAAAATCAATTTGCTCTATAAATTTTCACTCAAATCACAATTAAAAAAAAAATTTAAAGATTTTATGGACAGACTTAACAGTGCATACACCATTTCCACCCATATTCCATTGGCCATAATTCAGCCACATCATTTCACCTAGAGGAAAGAAACACTGAAACATGTAGTCTTTTTATGCATCAAGGAACAAAAAATAGATTGGTAAGCAGACTGTCTCTGCCATATGTTTTTATGTTAATTATTTTGATGTTAATCTCTCTAAAACATATTATATACCACCTTGATTGCTTAAAGACAATTGTAATTACACCTCTTTTTTCCTTGTGCCCTAAGTTATGAGCATTACTCACTGTTCTGAGCTAACATATGGAGATGAAAGTCACACTTCCTTCCTACCTTCTTCACTACTCCCACAGTTACTCATCCACGTTGATACTTTTAATGCTTCAGTCTTTGCTTTTTCCCCTCCACTCTTTCCTAGCCCAATTTTTCACCACAGTCTCTTAGAAGATCTCTCTCTTCCACTCTGACTTCACCAACAACTAACTCATCCCGTACACTGCCATCAGAAGAATCTTCCTAGAACATGACTCTACCACAATTGAAACAATAAATATTCATTATCTTAAAATAATATTTCCTTTCATCTTTCCAACCACCACTTCAGCAATAAAATCAGGTTCAAAATAGGGTCTAACATCCTTAGCCCCCATAAACTGAGGCTACCTACTTCTCTGATCTTATTTCTCCTTCTTGAACATCCCACTTCAGTCAGTTTTGTTACATTCCCTCCTCCTCCATTATATCCTTGCTGCCTGAGATACCCTCAGCATCTTCCTTAATTATATAAACCTAATACATCTTTCAACATCCTGTTCCAGTATCATCTTCTTTATTAGTTAAGTAGCATGAGTTGATGACAGATTAACATGAGAATCTTGGTACTTTTACAGAATAGAAGTTCATATTTTTTTCTCATAAAGTCCAGTACTAGTTTGGATTGACAGGTGAATGGGCTCCAACTAGTGATTCAGGAACCCAGGAATCCAGGCTTCTTCTATCTGGTGGCTCTGCCATATTTAACACTTTACTTCCAGTGTTGCTGAGCAGAAAGGAAAAGTGTGTGAAGGATCATGTATAGAAGGATTTTATGGACCAGGCATTAAAATGGTACACATTGCTCTGTGTCACATTCCACTGGCTGGATTTCATTCACTGACCACATCTAGAATTGCACAGGAGACTATAAGAGAAAATGGGTGTGATAAATAGCTATCAGAATCTGTTGTACTTGCTTTTGACTCTTTCCATGACCAACATATCTCCATAATTCTGCCCTCCTTTTCAAGCTCATTCTGGTACTTGTATTTTTCTTTTTCTTTTGATATATTCCATTCCTACATCAACCAAACTTTAGGGTAAAATCTATGCTAAATATTTCTTAATATTCCCAGCTAGTAGATCAGAGTCCAGGACAAGTTAGAATTCAATAAATGTTAACTACTAAAAGTAACAATAATACCTGAGGAGCTACTGAAGTATGCACAGAAATTTCCCTACACTAAAGGCCATAGACGGCTATGAATTATGAGCTCTTGGCCATATTTTTGAGGTTTCTTCCTCTTGCTTTACAGTCAGACTTTTAGCTACTGTGTTTTCATTGCCTCCAAGATATTTGCTTCTTCTGGTCTGTCCCCCTTAGTTTACTTATGATTTGCTATCTCAAATTTGGTATTAAAAGTTTTTGGTTTTAATCTACTCTACAATGTTTCCTAAAGATTAGCAATGGGAACTTTTCTACAAATAGAATCATCTGTAGAGCCCAAATAAAGAGAGAAAATAGCAGAATTGCTCCAGTTAGGGCAGATGGGGGCTATCAGTAGCCATGCTCCCTTACCCCCTTCTTGGCACCAAGGAGATACTCAGAAAACATAAATTCCTTTGCTATCCTCTCCTTGTCTCAACATTATTGACTATTAGCTCATTGAAAAGTATTTCAACAAACAAAGTCATCTAATATTTCTTTTACATTAATTTTATTTATTTATTTTTACTTTTGCAATGTTCCTTCCCCTCCTCTTCCACCCTGGTAACCAACAAAGAAAGTTTCCTTCCATATATAAATCTTTCCTTGACTTTTTACGTTAATGAACTAATACAATATTTGCCCTTCTGTGATTAACTCATTTCACTCAGTATAATGTCCTCCACGTTCATCCATGTTATACAGTGTTTTGCAGATTCTACATTATTCTTTAGTGTTGCATAGTATTCCATTGTGTTTATGTACCATGGTTTGCTTATCCATTCTTCTGTTGATGAACACCTAGATTGTTTCCATCTTTTTGCTATTGTAAATAGTGCTGCCATGAACATGGGTGTGTATACTCATCTCTCAGTTTGTCACACTGTAGTGACTTGTGTGCTGCTGTGAGGCTGCAGGTTATGCCACTGGTATTTTAAATACCAGCAGGGTCACCCATGGTGGACAGGTTTCAGCTGAGCTTCCAGACTAAGAGAGAGTAGGAAGAAGGAAGGGGCCATCCATTTCTTAAATAATTGGCCATTAGAAACTTTATGACTAACCTGGAACTCTGTCCGATATAGTGCTGGAAGATGAGCCTCTCAGGTCAGAAGACATTCAAAATAAGACTGGGAAAGAGCTGCCTCCTCAGAGAGATATGACCTTAATTGTGTGGATGGTGTAAATCTGTCAGGACCTCCATTTGCTGATCTGACATGACTCAAAATGGGAAGAAACACCTGCAAATAATCTTAACAAGAAGAACATGGAGTGCACAAAGTATGAATTTAGGAAAATTGGAAGTTGACAAAAATGAAATGGAATGCATAAAGATCAATATCCAAGGCATTAGTGAGCTGAAATGGATTAGTTTGGGCCATTTTGAATCAGACAACCATATGATCTATTATGCCAGGCATAACAAATTGAAGGGGAGTGGCATGGCATTCATCATCATGAGGAATGTTGAAGGTCTATCCTGACGTACAATGCTATCAGTGATAGGATAATATCCATATGCCTCCAAGGAAGATAAGTTAATACTACTATTATTAAAGTTTACACACCAACCACCAAAGTCAAAGATGAGGAAATTGAAGATTTTTACTAATTGCTGCAGTCTGAAATTGACCAAACATGCAATCAATATGTGTTGATTATCACTGGTGATCAGAATGCAAAAGTTGGAAATAAAGAAGAATCAGCCGTAGTTGGAAAATATGGCCTTGGTGATAAAAATAACAATGGAAATCGCAGATAGAATTTTGCAAAACCAATGACTTATTCATTGCAAATACCTTTTTCAACAACACAAATAATAGCTATACACGTGGACTTCACCAGAAGAAGTACACAGGAGTCAGATAGACTGCATCTATGGGAAAAGGTGATAGAGAAGCTCAATATCTTCAGCCAAAACAAGGCCAGGAGCTGACTGTGGAACAGACCACCAGTTGCTCATATGCACATTCAAGTTGAAACTGAAGACAATTAAAACAAATTCATGAGGGCCAAAATATGACCTTGATTATATCCCTCCTGAATTTAGAGACTGTCTAAAGAATAGATTTGATGCATTGAACACCAATGACCAAAAACCAGAAGAATTGTGGGATCAAATCAAGAACATTATCCACAAAGAAAGCAAAAGGTCATTAAAAAGACAGGAAAGGAAGAAAAGACCAAAATGGATGTCCAAAGAGACTCTGAAACTTGTCCTTGAATAAAGAGTAGCTAAAGCTTGGAAGGAAGGTTGGACAATCCTACTTCCGTAGTGATACTGCCTCGGAAACCCAAGGAGGTGTCGCTATGAGTCGGGGCCGACTCGACAGCATATAACAACAACAACAAAAAGCAAATGTAAGAAATAATAAGATAAAAGAGCTGAATAGAAGATTTCAAAGAGCAGCTCGAGAAGACAAAGTCAATTATTACAAGGACATGTGCAAAGACCTGGAGTTGGAAAACCAAAAGGGAAGAACACGCTCAGCATTTCTCAAGCTGGAAGGATTGAAGAAAAAATTCAAGCCTCTGAGTTCCAATATAGAAGGATTCTATGGGCAAAACATTGAATGATGCAGGAAACATCAAAAAAAGATGGAAGGAATACACAGAATCACTGTACAAGAAAAGAACGGGTTTATGTTCATCCATTTCAGGAGGTGGCATATGATCAAGAACCAATGGTATTGAAGAAAGAAAGCCAAGCTGAACTGAAGGAAATGGCAAAGAACAAGGTTCCAGGAAGTGATGGAATATCCATTGAGATGTTTCGACAAATGCATGCCACACTGGAGGCACTCACTTGTCTATGCCAAGAAATTTGGAAGACAGCTACCTGGCCAACTGACTGGAAGAGATCCATATTTGTACTCTGTGGTGTAGCAAATTATAGCTTTTCTAGCCATAAGTCTTTATAAACTTCCTGGTGGAATTTGCCATGAGCAACTGACTAGCTCCTGATTATTAAAGTTACCCACTTGGCTATTTCTGTTGGGAGCAGCACAAAGTAATTTTCTGGGAAGTTCACTCTCTCAGGTGTATAGAATTCTGATGTTGAGATTGGTTGGTTTGGGCCACTCTGCCAGACTCAAAAGGAGCCCTCCTAGAGGCAGAAGGAATCTCTCTGACTGCAGGCTGAGAAAGACATGCTTCTGAGAGAAAGGTGCACCTGAGACACATGAGAGACACACACTGCTGAGAGAGAGACATGAGAGATATGCACTGCTGAGAGAGTGACACACACTACTGAGATAGCTATGTGCTACTGAGACTGCCAGCTGCTGAGTGAGACAGCTGGCTGCAAGAGACTGAGTGCATTTCTGAACTTGAATTTTAGTCTGGTGCCTTCCTAATAAACCCCATAATCTGTGAGTTTTGTGTGGCCACTGCAGTGAATTATCAAACCCAGCAGAGAGGTGGTGGGTGCTGCAGGAGGAACAGTTGGTGTCAGGGTTGGTGAAAGGGCTGGAAGAAGGCAGTATGTCTGGCCTCACAATAATAGGCTTGAACTACTGATGGTGATTCTGTCTTCCTCTTCTGGGGTTACAGGAGGTCAGAAAGTGTGGCCTCCCTGCCCCTTTGGCATACCCATTCCAAAGAAAGATGATCCCACAGAATGTGGAAATTATCAAACAATATCATTAATATTACATGCAAGTAAAATATTGCTGAAGATAATTAAAAAATGGTTGCAGAAGTATATTGACAGAGAATTTCCAAAATGCAAGAGCTGATTTCAGAAGAAGACATGGAATGAGGGATATCATTGCTGATGTCAAATGGATTTTGGCAGAAAGCAAAGAATACTAGACAGATGTTTACTTGGGTTTTATTGACTATACAAAAGCATTCAATTGTGTGGATCATAACAAATTATGGATAACCTTGAGAAGAATGAGAATTCCAGAGCACTTGATTGTGCTCATCAGGAACCTGTACATAGACCAGGAGGCTGTTGTTCAAACAGAACAAGGGGATACTGCATGGTTTATAATCAAGAAGGAAGTGTGTTAGGGTTGTATCCTTTCACCATACTAATTCAATCTGTATGGTGAACAAATAATCCAAGAAGGTGGACTATATAAAGAAGAATGTGGCATCATTAACAACCTGTGACACAACTTATGAAACAAACTTGCTTGCTGAAAGTGAGGATGACTTGAAGCATTTACTGATGAAGATTAAATACTTCAGTCTGCAGTGTGGATTACATCTCAACATAAAGAAAATGAAAATTCTCACAACTGGACTGATAAGCAGCATCACAATAAATGGAAAAAAGATTGAAGTTGTTAAAGTTTTCATATTACTCGATTCCACTATCAACACCAATGAAAGCAGCAATCAAGACATCAGACAATGTATTGCACTAGGCAAATCTGCTGCAAAAGACCTCTTTCAAGTGATGAAGAGCAAAGATGTCTCCTTGAAGGCTAAGGTGTGCCTAATCCAAGCCATGGTATTTTCAATCATCTCATATGCATGTGAGAGTTGGATGATGAACAAGGAAGACCAAAGAAGAGTTGATGCTTTTGAGTTGTGATGTTGACAAAGAATTCTGAAAGTACCATGGACTGCCAGAAGAACTAACAAGTCTGTCCTGGAAGAAGTGCACCTGAATGCTCGTTGGAAGTGAGAATGGTCAGACTTCATCTAACCTACTTTGGTCATGTCAGAAGGGACCATTCCCTGTAGAAGGATATCATGCCTGGTCAACTGGAGGGTCAGCAAAGAAGGGGAAGACCCTCAATGAGAAGGGTTGACATAGCAGCTGCAGCAATGGCCTCAGATATAGCAAGGATTGTGAGGCTGTCACAGGGCTGGGCAGCGTTTCATTCTGTTGCACATCGGGTCACTATGAGTCAGAGCAGACTCGATGGCACCTGACAACAACAACAACAATAGCTAATGATCATGAATATTTCTTCATGTGTTTGTTGACCACATGAATATCTTCTTTTGTGTCTTCTGCCCATTTTTGTATTGGATTGTTTGTCTTTTTGTTGTTTAGGTTTTTGAGTTTTCTATAAAATTTAGAGATATGTCCCTTGTCAGATATGTTGTTGCCAAATAATTTTTCCCAATCTGTACATTCTCTTTTGGAGAAGTCTTTTGAAGCACATAAAAATTTAATTTTTAGAAGGTCTCATTTATCTAGTTTATCTTCTGCTACTTGTGCATCTTGGGTTGATAGTCTATTTATGCCATAAATTAGTGCCCCTAAATTTGCCCCTATTTTTTCCTTGAGGAACTTTATACTTTTAGGTTTCATATTTAAGTCTTTGATCCATCTGTAGTTAGTTTTTGTGTATGGTGTGAGGTGTACATCTTGTTATATTTTTCTGCAAATGTTTGCCAGCACCATTTGTCAAAGAGATAATCTCTTCCCCATGTAATGGATTTCAGCCCTTTGTCAAAATTTAGCTGACCATAGGAAGATGTATCTATTTCTGTGTTCACAATTCTGTTCCACTGGTCTATGTGTCTGTCATTGTACCAATATCAGGGTATTTTGACTATTGTGGCTATATAGTAGGTTTTGTGATCTGGGAGTGTAAGACCTCCTACTTTGTTGTTCTTCTTCTTCAGTGGCGCTTTGCTTATCCAAGGTCTCTTTCTCTTCCATACAAAATTGTTGTGGTTGTTGTTGTTATGTGCTGTTGAGTTGAGCCCAACTCATAGCGACCCCTCTTTGGGTTTCCGAGGCAGTATCACTACAGAAGTAGATTGCCCAACCTTCCTTCCAAGGAGTGGTGACTTGTTTTTCCATGTCTTTAAAGAAAGTTGATGGGATCTGGATTGGATTGCATTGAATGTATAGATTGCTTTGGGTAGTATTGACATTTTCACAATGCTCAATCTTCCTATCCATGAGCATGATATGTTCTTCCATTGATGTAGATCTCTTATGGTTTCTTGAAGTAGTGCTTTGTAGGTTTCTTTGTACAGGTCTTTTGTGTGCCTAGTGAGATTTATTCCCAAGTATTTTATTTATTTATTTATTTATTGGTAACTACTGTAAATAGTTTTGATTTCCTTATTTCCTTTTCAGCAATTTCTTTGCAACTGTAGAAGAATCCAACTGATTGTTGTATGTTGATCTTGTGTCCTGCCACTTATGCTAAATCTCTCAACTAGTTCCAGTAGCTTTTTTGTTGAGTCTCTTGGGTTTTCTATGTATGGGATCATATCATCAGCAAATAGGGATAGTTTTACTTCTTCCTTGCTAATTTGGATGCCTTTGATTTCTCTTTCTTGCATTATTGGCCTGGGTAGGAGTTCCCATACAATGTTGAATAGAAGTAGTGATAGAGGGCATCCTTGTTCACAAGGGGAGTGGTTTCAATCTCTCTCCATTGAGAATAATGTTAGCTGTTGGTTTTGCATATATGTCCTTTATTATGTTGAGGAATGTTCCTTCTATTCCTATTTTGCTGAGAGTTTTGATGCTGGATTTTATCAAATGTCTTTTCTGTATCGACTGATATGATCATGTGGTTCTTTTCCTTTGTTTTGTTTATGTGGTGGATGACATTGATTGTTTTCCTAATGTTGAACCATCCTTGCATACCTGATATGAACCTCACTTGGTCATGATGTGTTATTTTTTTGATATGTTGTTGCAATCTGTTGGCTAGGATTTTGTTGAAGATTTTTGCATCTATATTCATGAGGGATATTGGTCTGTAGTTTTCTTCTGAGTGATGCCTTTGCCTGGATTTGGTATCAATGTTATGCTTGCTTCATAAAATGAATTTGGGAGGATTCCATCCTTTTCTATGTTCTGGAATAGTGTGAGTAGGATTGGTGTCAGTTCTCCTCTGAATGTTAGGTAGAATTCTTCAGTAAAACTGTCCGGGACAGGGTTTTTATTTGTTGGTAATTTTTAATGACCTGTTCAATTTCTTCTTTTGTTATAGATCTGTTCAACTTTTCCACATCAGTCTGTGTTAGTTTAGATAAGTGGTGTGTTTCTAGAAATCTGTCCATTTCTTCCAGATTTTCAAATTTGTTGCAGTACAGTTCTTCATGGTATCCTGATATTATCCTTTTTATTTCAGTTGGTTCTGTTGTGGTCTTGCCAATTTCATTTCTTATTTGTGTTATTTGTATTCTCTCTCTCTTTTCCTTCGTTAAATTTGCCAGTGGTTTGTCAATTTTATGAATCTTTTCAAAAAACCAAATTTTAGTCTTGTTGATTTTTTTCTATTGTCTTTCTATTTTCTGTTTCATTTAGTTTTGCTCAAATCTTTATTTATTTTCTTCTGGTGACTGCAGGCTTTTTTCTGCTCTTTTTCAAATTGTTGGAGATGTTGGGTTAAGGTGTTGATTTTAGCTCTTTCTTCTTTTTCGATGTGTACATTTATTGATACAAGTTGGCCTCTGATCACTGCTTTTGCTGTGTCCCAAAGATTTTGGTATGGTGTGCTTTCATTCTCATTTGATTCAAAGAATTTTTAAATTTCATTATTTATTTCTTCTATTACCCAGTCACTTTCAAGGAGGGTATTATTCAGTTTCCATGTGTTTTCTCTTTTTCTGTTGATCTTCCTATTGTTGATTTCTAATTTTATAGCTTTGTGATCTGCGATAATGCTTTCCATATTTCAATATTTTTTTTTAATTTATAAAGGCTTACTTTGTGGCCTAACACATGGTCTATTCTGGAGAATGTTCCATCCACACATGAAAAGACTATATAATGTGCTGTTGCTAGTGAAGTGCTCTGTAGATGTTTATAAGATCAAGTTGGTGGATTGTATTTTTAGTTCTTCTGCCTCTTTGTTGAGTTTCTTTCCAGTTTTACCTTTGATTGAAAGTGGTGTATTAAAGTCTCCTACTATGACTGTGGAGTCATCTATTTGTCTTTTCAATTCTGTTAAAGTCTAATTTATGTATTTTGGGGCTTTTTCATTAGATGCATGGATATTTATTATGGTTATGTCCTCCTGTTCAATTGATCCTTTAATCATTATAAAATGTCCTTCCCTGTCTCTTATGGTGGTTTTGTCTTAAAGTCACTTTCATCAGAAATTAATATTGCCACTCCTGCTCTTTTATAGGAGCTCTGATGGTTGTTGCCATTTGCTTGATATATCTTTTTCCAACCTTTGATTTTTAGTATATTTGTGTCTTTGTATCTAAGGTGTGTCTCTTGTAGACAGCATATTGATGGGTTATGTTTTCTTATCCAGTCTGCAACTCTCCATCTCTTGAGTGCTGCATTTAATTCATTGACATTCAGTGTAATGTGTGTTTTGTGTGTGTGTGTGTGTGATGTTGCTGATTTCTTTGTTCCATATGATTTTTTGTGCTGAGCTAGTTTTGTTTATGAATCATGTTATCATTTCCTTCCTTGCTATTGTTTTATTATTTGGCAAATACTTGTGCTTGTACTCTTTTTTTATTTTGATGTGAAGTTTTATCATTTTTCTTTGATGTTCCCTTGTGGTTTATAATGTTCTTCCCAAGTTTAGAACAGTTCATTCCATCTTGCAATTGTCTTGACTTCCTCATCATTTACAAATTCTGTAACTACACAATTTTTCCATCTTTTTGGTTTGTAGTTGTCCTCATTTGCCAGTTGATGTCTGTGGTTCCCTGTTTCCAATCTTGTAAGCTTATTTACTTTGGATACTTCCATACCTGGGGTGATTTCTGGGTTATGTCATCAGTGTGTTAATAGTTGTTGTTGTTGTTTGCTGTTGCTGGTTTTCTGTCCAAAGGCTGCCTTTAGCATCTCTTATACGGTTGGTCTGATTTTAACAAACTCCCTTAATTTCTGCTTATCTGGAAATGTCCTAATTTCACTATCATTTTTGAGGAATAATTTTGCTGGGTACATAATTCTTGGTTGGAAATTTATTTTCTTTCAGGGTTTTATATATACCATCCAATTGCCTTCTCACCTGCATGGTTTCTGCCAAGAAATCAGAGCTTAGTCTTATTGGTTGTCCTTTGTAAGCATCTTTTCATTTTTCCCATGCTGCTTTCATGATTCTTTCTTTGTGTTTGGTTTTGGTGAGTTTGATGATGATATGTCTTGGTGATTTTCTTTTGGGAATCTATCTTGTTTGGGGTTTGTTGGACTTCTTGAATAGGTATTTTCTCATTTTTCATCATACCAGGAAAATTTTCTTCCAACAAATCTTTGACAATTTTCTCTGTAGTTTGATTTGTCTCTTCCTGTTCTGGAATTCTTATTACACATAGGTTATTCCTCTTGATGTACCCCACATGAACCCCAGGCTTTCTTCATTTTGTTTTGATCCTTTTTCTGATTGATCCCTTTCCAAAGAAGTATTGAGGTATTTGTTTTCAATCTCAGTAACTCTGTCTTCCATTGATTCCATTCTATTCCTTTGCCCTTTCAAAGTGTTACCTATTTCTGAAATTTTAGTATTAAGCTTCTGGACTTTTATCTGTAGATTTGTATCATTTCTAATTTTTCATTTATTCTGTCATTTAGTTCTTGCATTGTCTTCCAAAATTTTTCTAGGATTATTCTGTGTTTTCCTCAATTTAGTGTTTTCCTTGATCTGTCTTTCAATCCATTGAAGGCATCTAAATATAATTCTTTTGAATTCCTTATCAGGAAATTCCAATGCTGCTTCTTCCTCTGAGATCTGTTCTGGGTTTTTATCCTGGCCTCTGTTTCTACTACTTTATTTGTTTCTTTGTGTGAACTGTAATGGTCTCTTTTCTCCAAGACATTGTGATGTTTTTGTGTTTATATTTAATTGTTGATTGCATGTTGGAGTAATTTATCCAAGACTTTTATTTTCTGTTTTTTTGGATGTATCTGAGTAAGCAGGGTACTGTGATCCATTATTCACTAGTTAGCAGCACTTATGTACTCACCACCTGTCTCCTTTCCTGTCATCAACCTCCTATATGTCTGTGCTGTCCTTGGCAAGTGGAGCCTATTCTTAGGTCCTTGGAATCTGAATGAAAATGCTGTCACTTTAAATATCCAAAATGATCACTGCTTGTAAATATTCAAAATTGCTGCACCCTCAGGACAGCCAAAAAGTCCCCAGGTCAGTTTGTCTCCTTCTTTGCTGTTTCTCTTTTTAGTCATCAGCCACCCAGGCAGTCTTCCATGCAGCTGTTGGTGAGCAGGGCCAATTTTTAGGTTAATTCTCAGGTCGTAAAAGCACTTGGAAATGTGTACGTCATCAGGATAGCTGACAGTCCACAGCTCTATTTGTCTCCTTATTCACTGTTTTCATTCAGGTTCTTCTACTATATGGTGTTTAATCCAGTTCTGTATCCTTCCTTTGAAAGCTCAGGGCACCAGGATTATCATCTGTATCTATGTCAGTTGAGTTCTCTTTTCTTTGTTGAAGAAGGTCTGTGTTGCTTATCTGCCAATCCCGCCATCTTACTAGAAGTCCTCATCTAATATTTCTTATTAATGGCACAACACTTATTAATTTTGTCAACAATTTACTCTTACATCATCACCACAAACTCAAAGAAAAAGGATGAGAAAGAGGGGAAAGGAGAGGAAAAGAATTTGAAAGCTCTGATGAGGAGTTAAGCTGATAGCTTCCATAGAGTCTTGCCAGATTTTCTATAACATCCTCTTTTCTCCCACTGAAATTCTCCATCTCAAGTAGCTCACAAAGCCTCTTCTGCATTAAATGCCACACAAACACAAAAATATATGGCTGCTTCATAGTGCTTTCATGGAGAATTAATATGACTGACTAGTCACAAAAGTTCATTCAAACAGCCTTCAATAGAACACAAACTTCTTTTTCTAAAAAGAGTCTAGAATGATAAAGTCATATATGTTTAAGCAAAATTGATAATAATTTACATGTTAAAAGATATAATAATTAATTTAATTATATCCAAGCGTATTAAAGTCTATATGGGTCAGAGGAAATTTTCATATGCCAAAACCAATACTATTGTATATGTTAATATTTGTACTCTGTGATTCTAAATTAATTCTTGTTCCCTGGTGCCACTATTTTATTGTCACTTTTGATTAAAGTGATTTGAATTAAATGTTAATGACCTATAGTTTGAAACAAAGTTGAATAAAGTTTCTTAAAGCCACACTGACCTCTAGAGACACAGAGGGATTACAAAGAGGCTTGAGGTGAAAACAAAATCCACCTTCATGAAACCAGTGCAATTATAATAAAAGGATTTACTTTTTGGCATAAAGATGGACTATCCTCTGAGCTCTATGCTACAATCCATTGACTAGGCATGCTGCATTGCATGTTATTAAAATTCCACAGAAAGATAGGAAGAAAGAGACAGAGGAAAGGGATTTGAAAGCAATTGAAATGGTTCAAACATGGTATGGGAGAGGTTTTGAACTGTATACCTAGAGATCTGAGTTCTGGTTCCACTTCTTCTACCTATGTAATACCTGGGTGACCTTGGGCAAACAACTTTCTTCCATGAAGCTTCCTTTTCACCATCAGTTAAATGAAGGGTTTACAGCCAAAATCTCTAACATTCTTTGCTAAGTGCAAATGAAGAACTTCTAATAATTTCATTTCTAATTTTAAGAAAAAAAAAATCCAATACACCCTTTTTTAAACAGTCTCTATTATTGACTCAAGTCCCTGGATGGTGTAGACAGTGTGCACTTGACTACGAACCAAGGTAGATGGTTCTAACCTACCTAGTGGCACCACAAAAGAAAGGTCTGGCATTTTGCTTCCATAAAGATTACAGCCAAGAAAAAACCCTAAGGACCAGTTCTACTCTGTGACACACAGGGTCGCCATTAATCAGAATCTACTCAATGGCAACGAGTTTGGTTTTGGTTATTATTGACTAATAACATTAATTTGGTTATTCTTGACTAATTACACTGGTCAGTATACTACATTACTGGGGATGATAACAATGGGAAAAATACATAGAGAAACTTGATGGTTTTAAATGAGAGACAATGTCATTTGCAATTCAGGTCACTTATAAGAAAGGATATATGTAATAAATCACTTCCTATTAAATGATGGTCTCTGCTGGAGGATCAAGTGACAAGAAAATCTTTACTCAATACAAAAATTGCAAGCCTGAAGTCTAACAAAAGGGGCCCAGACCAGAACTTGGCACATTGTCAGTGAAGAAAAGAGTGATCAAATGTAGTTATGCTTCATGTAGTGCAGACTTAATTTCAGAGCCAGTGCCTCTGAAGGCTGGTCCTGTGAACATCAATGCCATAAAGAAACCACTGATACTCAGTCTTGCCATTCTGAGTCATGAAAATTATTCACACATGTTTGTATTCTCCTCCTAAATTTTGATAAGTGAGCAGGAAACACACAAGAAAAGTCTAGAAAATTTTGTCATGCCAGATATTGAGGAAGTTCTGGTAGCATTGTGCCTAAGGCATTTGACTGCTAACCAGAAGGCTGGTGGTTCAATCCCACCAGCTACTCCTCGGAAAGTTGGGCAATCTGCTTCTGTAGTGATGTTGTTGTTGTTGTTGTGTGCCATCGAGTCAGACCCAACTCATAGAGACCCCTCCTTGGGTTTCCGAGGCAGTATCACTAAGGAAGTAGATTGCCCCATCTTCCTTCCGAGGAGTAGCTGGTGGGTTTGAACCACCAGCCTTCTGGTTAGCAGTCAAGTGCCTTAGGCACTATGCTACCAGAGCTCCTGCCTCGGAAACCTAAGGAGGGGTCGCTATGAGTTGGAGCCAACCCGACAGGCAGTGTGTATCAAGGGCTAGTGAGGTCAGTCAGGAAGACTGAGGAGTCAACCTGCAGGGACTTGCACTGACAAGAGAGGAGGGATTTGAGCATCAATATGAATGATAAATGCAGTGAATTAAAATGCACCAAAGTCATTTAAATCCTATGAGTTCCTAGCAATGCTTAAGGGAAACAAAAGCTTTTACTGGTCCCCTAGGGGGATGATAAGGAATCAACTCATTATTTTGAAACTGGTAAAAAAAAGGGAAAGAATCAAGCATATACCCTGTCTTTCTAATACAAACTGCAGCACTCCTTAACCACACAGAGGAAACGTTTTTCTTTAGAGAACTATTCCACCTGAGAAATGAAAATAAATGATAGCAACCCCTAATGATCTAAATGATCTAGATACTAATCACCAACTATTGCTTGAATTAAAGGATCTAGATATTTGATCACCAGCTTTCTCTTGCATCACGAAGAAAAAGAGAACAGACATTATGTATATATGTCTTCTGATGGAATATGGATAAGCACAGTACAACCTATTAAGTAGTCTTGCCAGAATAATCTAAGATGAATATGATAATGTGTCCCAAGAAGTACAATGAGGACATAGCTAAAGCTATACTTCTAAATATCAATAAATTATACATGTTCAATGTGCCTGACAACTAAATGTTAAAAAATACAATATTAAGAATACAAACAGAACATAAACATTACATTGACCAAATACAGCTAAGTGATAGCAACATGTTTTTCACTGCATGTTGATTTTGAATGAACAACTAGATACTCTGTGAGTCACAAAACTACACTATCTAATTGTGAAAATGCATTTGCCTTACACTCAAATAAAAAAACTCTCTGAGCTTCCAGTTTAAAGACAAAGGCACACACACAGTTGCTTCCTGTATTTCTGAAACACCCTGGGGGGCAGGGGTGGAGGTTGTTGCAAAAGCAGCAGCAAAGAGAATGGGAAGTGAGGATATTAAAAGACAAGGAATTATACAAAGTACACAAATCTTTGGAAGTCAATAAATAGAGAGAAGGGAGTTAGGAGGAAACAGCCAGAGCTTTGGATATACCAGACCCTATAGGGTACAATAACAACAACAACAACATAGGGTACAAAATCGTCAAAGACAACCTACATACACCTAGATAGAGTCTGGCATCAGTGTGAAGCTAGACAACCACCTGCTCATTCATTACCCAAAGCAAACCACATGACTCACCAAGTTACATGGAAATGCCAATTAGGAGCCCTACTATGGGGGGAGACCCTTATGTCACAGCAAAGATAACCCATTCTAGCCCCATAGTCATCAGTCACTGGTGGAAAGAGAAACAGAAGTTTAAGGGTAGTATATACAATAGCCAATAAAAGAACTAAACATAATGATGTAACTGAGGGAGAAGAGAGAAGTGGTGACGGAAGGGAAAAAAGAACATATTAGGTAGAGAGATAAATGAAGAAAGAGAGAAGATGGTTCATGTTTGGAAACTGCAAGTATTTCAGCAAAGCTGGACTCTATAGGGTAAAGAAGGGATTCAGAGAGATGACAAGTCGAGAAAAGTAAGTAGAGGCCAGAACATGATGCCACAATGAGAGGAGTTTGAGCTTTATCCCAACAGTTGCAAGGATGTTTAAGCACAAAATAACATGGTTAGACTTCTATTTCAAAGTGGTTTCTGTGTGAAGATTTCTGGGGAACAAGTCTAAAGACAGGGAAATCATTTAAGTGGTTGCTGAAGTTATCCAGGAAAGAAAGAATATTAATTAATGAGCTAATATAGTGTTACTGAACCTGGAGGAATGCTTTTCAAACTTTAGCATGCATCAGAATTACTGGAAGGTTTGTTAAAATACAATTGCTGGCCCCATGATCCCCAGAGAGTCTGATTCAGTATGTCTGAGGTGATAGGTTGCATTTATAGGAAGTTCCCAGATGATGCTATTGCTGCTGGCCCAGGGACCACACTGGAGAACCACTGGCCTACAGGAACAAAGAGTGCATTTGAGACTATTTAGGAAATGGAATAACAATACATGGTAACTGATTGGATAAAATGGTGAAGAGAAAGGAGGAGTCATTGTTCTTCTCAACTTTCTACCTTGGACAACTGGGAGATGATGGTGTCAATCATCAAGGTAGGGAATACTGAGGAAAAACATACTTGGCAGGGAGAGGGAAGTAGTGAATTTGAAGAGCCATTTAGCACATATTAAACCTGACATTCATATGGGATATCCCAATGGAGTTGTACAGCAGGCCAATAATATATAGTTCTGGATATAAAATGGTAGAGCTAGGTTAAGAAATATAAGAATCATCAGCATATAGATGATTAAAGCTATGAGAATCAATATGGTTTTCCAGGGTTAGTGAGCACAAAGAGAAGAGGATAAAATTTTAGTGAAACTTAATATTTAAGAAAAGGAATTGACACCACTAAGTCAACTGAGATAGAGAAGCAGAAGATACTCATTGTTACATTAATTGCAATAGTAAAAGATTGAAAACAATGCACATCAGTAATGAACTGGTTAAATAAATCCTGGAACTCTCTCTAATAGAATTATTTGGAGCTGTAAAAGAAATAATAAAATGGAATGAGGAAGTAGTTTAAACACTGAGAAAAAATGTCCTAAATATATAGAATTGTTATATGAAATAAAGGTGCAGAATATTGTTTAATATACCATTAAGGTGGAAAAAGGAAAAAAAAAAAATATTGGCTTGTGTATTCACAATATGGGTGGAAAGATGTATAAGATATTTATAACATTCTGGCTTATTGATTAACATAGGGAGGAAACTGGTAGTTAGGAGACAGAAAATCCAAAACAGAGGTTCAACTCAAAGCCCAAATGTCCTATCAACTACCAGATAGAGGCTTAAGGTTAAGATGGAAGCATGAGAGCCTGATTCTATTAAATACTTAAGTCACAAAAAAAAATGATTCTTTTTATTCCAACTCCATGACCACTCAACACCATTCTGAAACTTTTCCCATAGAAAGAGAATACATTATTCAGACTGTCACAGTTGACTACTCCATCTGACAATCATACAATTTCATGGTAAATCAATAATTGGGATTCTATTATGGTTTTAAAATCCATCTCTTGAAAGCTTCATAAACTCAAGGCAATGTCACTGGTGCAATCAGAACTGGGAGATTAAATAGATTCTGAGTCTACAGAGCTAAGGACCAAATTCTGGACCAGATAAATAACTACAATAAATTTATTATTTGGATTCTTGACACCCATTCAGCAGTCTCTTCTGGCCAGACTGCAACATCACCAAATTTCTACAGGAAACAAAGTCTGTTTTTACTGTTCTTCATCCTACCTTTATGACACATATTTCACTGACTAATAAGAACTTCACCAAACCATGTTATCAATTTCCTGTGACCACAACCTCAAACCTCTCCTAATAGTATCTGTTGACCTCCCCAAGCAAAGTTCACCAGTTTTGAGTAATGTTCCATCAAACTATTTCTTCCTACCAAGAACAAAAGTTATGTCAGGTATGTAGGTATGTCATATAGTTAGGTGTACACCCTTCTGCCAATTTGTCATAGTGTGGTGGCTTGTGTGTTGCTGTGGGGCTGGAGGCTATGCCACAGATATTTCAAATACTAGCAGAGTCACCCATGGTGGTCAGGTTTTAGGGAAGCTTCTGAACTAAGATAAACTCAGAAGAAGGAAGGTGCCATCTGCTTCTCAAAGAATTGGCCAGTAAAAACCTTATGAATAGCAGTATAACACTGTCTGATATAATAGTGGAAAACTTTATGAATATCCCTGAAACATTGTCTGATATGGTGCCAGAAGATGAGTCTCTCAGATCAGAAAGCACTCAAAATATGACTGGGGAAGAGCTGTCTCCTCAAAGTAGAGTCAACCTTAATGATGTGGATGGAGTAAAGCTTTCAGGACCTCTATTTGCTGATGTGGCATGACTCAATATGGGAGGAAATAGCTGCAAACATCCATTAATAATCAGAACATGGAATGTATGAAATATGAATGTAGAAAAAGTGGAAGTTGTCAAAAATGAAATGGAACCCATAAAGATTGATATCCGAGGCATTAGTGAGCTGAAGTGGACTGTTATTGGCAATTTTGAATCAGATAACCATATGATCTAGTATGCCAGGAATGACAAATTGAAGAGGAATGGCATGGCATTCATTGTCACAAAAAAATGTTTCAAGATCATTATGTCAGTGATAGGGTAATACCCATATGCCTACAAAGAAAACCAATTAATAATACTACTAATATTATTCAAATTTACACACCAAATACCAAAGCCAAAGACTAAGAAATTGAAGATTTTTACTGACTTCTACTGTCTGAAATTGACAAAGCATGCAATCAAGGTATATTGATTATGACTGGGGATTCGAATGTGAAAGTTAGAAATAAAGAAGAATCACCAGTAATTGGAAAATATGGACCTGGTGACAGAAATGACACCAGAGATTGCATGATAGAATTTTGCAAGACTAATGACTTATTCATTGCAAATACCTGTATTTAACAACAGAAATAGCAGCAATGCACATAGATCTTGCCAGATGGAATATACAGAAATCAGATTGACTGTATCTATGGAAAGAAGTAATGGAGAAATTCAATATCTTCAGCCAAAATAAGGCCAGGAGCTGTCTGTGGAACAGACCATCAACTGCTCATATGCAACCTCAGGTTGAAGCTGAAAACAATTAAAATAAGTCCACAAGAGCCAAAATATGACCTTGATTATATCTCACCTGAATTTAGAGACCATCTGAAAAATAGATTTGACACATTGAGCACCAGTGGCCAAACACTTGATGAATTGTAGGATGACATCAACACATAAAGAAAGCAAAAGATCATTAAGAAGACAGGAAAGGAAGACAAGACCAAAATTGATGTCAGAAGAAGCTGAAACTTGCTCTTGAACAGAGAGTAGTTAAAGCAAATGGAAGAAATGACAAGATAAAAGAGCTGAACAGACGATTTCAAAGAGCAGCTCAAGAAGACAAAGTCAATTATTACAATGAAATGTGCAAAGACCCAGAGTTAGAGAAGTGAAGAAAAAAAAATTCAAGCCTCAAGTTGCAATATTGAACAATTCTGTGGGCAAAATATTAAATGATGCAGAATACAACAAAAGAAGATGAAAGGAGAACTTCCAGTAAATGGAGGAATAGGCTACAAGCAACACAGACCCTCTTCACCAAAGAAAAGAAAAAACAATTGACAGAGATACAGAAGATAATACTGGAGCACTGAGCTTTGAAAGGAACTATACGGAAGTGGATTAGGCACCAACTAGTAGAAAAACCTGAATGAAAATAGTGAGTACAGAGATGGTCAGAGCTGCGGACTGTCAGCTACTGTGACGGGACCAACTGCTTGAATATTTCCAAGTGCTGGTGGGACTTGAGAATTGACCTAAAGATCAGCCCTGGTCACCAAGGTCTGCAGGGATGACTGTGCTGGTGACCTATGACTAGGAAAGGAAACAGCAAGGAGGGAGACAACACGAGCTGTTGACTTTTTGCTGTCCAGAGGGCATAGCTATTTTGATTGTTTACATGCAGCAGCCATTTTGGATATTTAAAGTGACCAAGAGCATAGCCATTTTGAATGTTTACAAGCAGTGGCCATTTTTGGATATTTAAAGTGATGAGGGTGCAGCCACTTTGAATCTTTACAAGTTACAACCATTTTGGATTTTAAAGTGATAGTATTCTCGTTTGGATTCCAGGGACTTAAGAACTCTGTTTGCCAAGGTCGCCAGAGACATATGAGAGGCTGATAACAGGAAAGGAGACAGGTGGTGAGGGTATAAGTGCTGTCAACTAGTGAATAGAGGAACACAGCACAGTATCCTGCTTGTGTAGATGATATACAAAGAAAACAAAGTTGGCAAATCACTCCAACATACAGTCACCAATTAAATACAAACACAAAAACGTCACAATGCCTCAGAGACAACAGAGCATCACAGTCCACACAAAGAAGCAAGATAAAGCAGGAGAAATAAGGGACCAGGAAACAGACTCAAAACACATCCCTGAGGAAGATGCAGCATTGGAACTCCCTGATAAGGAATTCAAAAGAATTATATTTAGATGCCTTCAACAAATTGAGAGACAGATCAAAGAAAACACTGACAAAATTGAGGAAAACACAGAGAAAATGCTACAATTTTAAAAGACAATACAAGAATAAAATGACAAAATAAATGAAAAATTAGAAATGATACAAAACCTACACAAAGAAATCCAGAAGATTAATACTAAAATTTCAGAAATAGATAAGAGAGTGAATGGACAAAGGAGCAGAATTGAATCAATGGAAGACAGAATTAGTAAGATTGAAGGCAAATACCTGAACACTTCTTTGGAAAGGGATCAATCAGAAAAAAGACCAAAACAAAATGAAAGAAGCCTAAGATTCATGTGGGATACTATCAGAAGGAATAACCTACATGTAATCAGAATTCCAGAACAGGAAGAGACAAATAAAACCACAGAGAAATTGTTGAAGATTTGTTGGAAGAGAATTTCCTGGTATGCTGAAAGATGAGAATATATTCATTAAGGAAGTCCAACAAACCCTGAACAGGATACACTCCAAACAAAAATCACCCAGACATATCATCATCAAACTCACCAAAACCAAACACAAAGAAAGAATCATGAGAACAGCACAGGAAAAATGAAAAGTTACCTACAAGGGGCAACCAATAA
>NW_006921797.1:1951022-1952784 GCF_000298275.1 Orycteropus afer afer | reverse complement strand
GACAACTACAAGATAGAATGGACTGTTCTAAACTTGGGAAGAAAACTATAAATCACAGGGTAACCTCAAAGAAAAATAATAAACCTTCACATCAAAATAAAAAAAAGAGGACCGGCACAAATATTTACCAAATACTAAAACAATAGCAATGAAGGAAGTGATAACACGATTCATAAATAAAATGAGGTCAGCATAGAAAATTATATGGAACAAAGAAATCTACACCATGAAAAAGCACACAACAAAAATCACAGCAGCAAATTCATATTTGCCAATAATTACATATCTAGCAAGGGACTTATCTCTAAGACTTATAGAAAACTCCAACTCCTCAACACCAAAGAAATTAACAATCCAATTGAAAAATGGGCAGAAGACATGAATAGACACTTCACCAAGGAGGATATTCAGGTGACCAGCTAATATATGAAGAGATGCTCACAATCATTGGCCACCAGAGAGATGCAAATCAAAACAACAATGACATAATGTCTCACTCCAGCACTTTTGGCAAGATTCAATGAGACAAAATAACAAATGCTGGCAGGGATGTGGAGAGATACTCCCAGTGGGACTGTGAAGTGATACAACCACTGTGGAAAGCAATATGGTGATTCCTTAGAAAGTTTGAATTAGAAATACCATTTGACCCAGCAATCCCATTACTAGGTATATATTCTAGAGAGGTGAGAGCCAGGACAGGAGCAGACATATGCACACTCATGTTCATTGCAGCACTATTTAAAATAGCAAAAAGATGGAAATAACCTGAGTGCCATCAGTGGAAGAGTGGTTGGCCAAACTATGGTATATACACATAATGGAATGCTATGCAACAGTAAAGAATAATATTGTTAGGTGCCATCGAGTCATTTCTAACTCACAGAGTCTGCAACACTACATAATATGGATGATCATGGAGGACTTTATGCTGAGTGAAATAAGTCAATCACAGGACAAATATAATATTAGTTCCTTATTGTGGAGGGTCAAGGAAAGGTTTATACATGGAGGGAAACTTTCTTTGTTGGTTGCCAGGGGTGGGAGAAGAAGGGAAGGAACACTCCAAAAAAAAAAAGCATTAATACATGTCACTTTAATTTTGTGTATTTCACTGAAATTATATTTCAATAAAATGCATTTAAAGAAGAAGAAGAAGAAGAAGAGGGAATACACAGAGTCATTGTACCAAAAGAATTGGTTGGTGTTCATCAACTTCAGGAGGTGGCATATGATCTGGAATCAATGGTACTGAAGGAGGAAGTTTAAGCAGCATTGAAAGAATTGGTGAAAAACAAGGTTCCAGGAATACCCATTGAGATATTTCAACAAATGGATGCAGCTCTGTGGGCACTTACTCATCCATACTAAGAAATTTAGAAGACAGTTACCTGACCAACTGACTGGAGATCCATATTTATACACATTCCAAAGAAAGGTGACCCCATAGAATGTGGAAATTACCAAACAATATCATTAATATCACATGCAAGTAAAATCTGGCTAAAGATAATTCAAAAAAAGATTGCAGCAGTATATTGACAAGGAACTTCCAGAAATGCAAGCTGGATTCAGAAGAAGATATGGAATGAAGGATATCATTGCTGATGTCAGATGGATCTTGGCTGAAAGCAAAGAATGCCAGAAAGATGTTTACATGTGTTTTATTGACTATGCAAAAGCATTTATTGACTATATGGATCAATATAGTTAACCAATTACAGATAACATTGAGAAGACTGGGAATTCCAGTACATTTAAT
>NW_006921797.1:1945971-1949957 GCF_000298275.1 Orycteropus afer afer | reverse complement strand
CTTCCATAGTAATACTGCCTCAGAAACCCAAGGAGGGGTCACTATGGGTCGGGTCCTACTCAACGGCACATAACAACACAACAACAACACTACCAAACCATAAACTTTCGGAGTACTGTATCTGTTTTATTCATCTTTGTATTCCTGAAAGAGTGTACACCTCACACACCATAGGCACTCAACATATTCATGTTGAATTAGATTGAATTCTCTACTAATATATTACCTTCCCCATATTCCTTAAACCAGTTAAATTGAGAGTCCTTATAGAATTCTCTTTCAGGTGTAACTTCTAATCTTGTAAGGGAGATATTTTTACCCAGGGGCTTTCTTGACACCCCTGAAATGTAGTCATAAATGAAGTCACTTACTCAACCTATTTGTAAAATCAGCCCTGCTCAAATAATATGTTGTTATCCCGCAAAGTCTAGAAATGGGTTTTCTATTCTAGCTATTAGAGAATCTCAGCATACATTAAATAGAGTTTAATATTTTTCAAATTAGAATTTTATATTAAAATGAGGCCAAACAAGATGTACATTTTCTTTGAAAATGCAGAAAGATGTTTCCAAACCCTGTCCAGGGAACCCAGGGATGGGAGAACTAACGTAGGGGAGTAAAGGTGAGCCAAGGTCCCTTCAATATTTTACAAGCAGCAAACAGCTCTGCTTTTTCTGTTTAATATGATTTCATTTTTAAAAGGTTTCCACTATTTTCATTTTGAAAAATCATTTGTTTAAAAGAGACTTAATGATCTTATGATGCCTCAGGACATCATCATTATTATAAATATCCCTGTTCTGTATCTGTATTGCCAAGTAATGGAACAATTGAGTAACTAGCACTAATGTTAGATAACAGAACAGTTTTTTGAAAACACTTTGCATACAATTTTTTTTTAGCAATTAAAAATCCCACTTCCTTTTATCTTCCTTCACAGCTGTTACTATCCCCAGACCATTTCTGTTATTCTCCTGTCTTCTAATCAACATCAATGTATAATGTTCACAGTAATGTGTACAACACAGAGCCTTGGAAGTTCCCTGCCACACTCTAAACTCTTTGAAAGCGTAATGTACAGCAATATATATATATATATATATATATATATATATATATATATATATATATATATATATATATATCAGAGCATTTTCTTCTGAGTATTTGACTTACTGACAACCTGAGATATGCCGATGACACAACCTGGCTTGTCAAAATGATGATGACTTGAAGCACTTACTGATGAAAGTAAAAAGTTTAGTATGAATTACACCTGAACATGAAGAAAAATAAAATCTTCACAACTGGGCCAATGTTTTGGTTACCTAGTGCCACTCTAACAGAAAATACCACAAATGGGATGGCTTCAACAAACAGGGATTTATTCTCTTACAGTTTAGAAGGCTAGAAGCCTGAGTTCAAAGTGCCAGCTCTAGGGACTGGGTGAAAGCCCCTCAACCTTGGACTTCAGCTCTGCCTCTTGCTCCCGGCCCACTGAAACTGGAGGCTTCTCATAGGCAGCTCTTGGCTGCTGAGGCTGACAAACCTAAGGTCAACAAATAAAATGGCACAGACCCAAGATTACCAAACAACATGGCAGTTCAAGTCCAAAGACAGTCCCACGATCAGCAGGAATACGTCAGGCTGCTGAATGAAGACTGCAAGGTCCAAGCATGCCAAAAAGCTCAGAAACCTTTCTCAATGCTTCTCCTTATATGCTGGAAGCAGACGACATCTATAAGGCAGCCAATCAGCTTCTCCAGTATATTCTACCATGAAGTTGATTACCAATCTCATCATGGGGAATAACTACATCCAGCTGCCCAGACAATCAAAACCAGGCCTAGCCAAATTGACACATAACCTTAACTATCACAGCCCATAAGCAAAATATTAAATGGTGAAGAAATTAAAGTGGCCAGGAATTTCATTCTAATTGGATGCAATCACTGTCCATAGATGCAGAAGTCAAGAAATCAAATGATGTATTGCATTAGACAAATTTGTTACAAAAGACTTCTTTAAAATATTAAAAAAAGAAAAAGAAAAACAAAGATGCCACCCTGATGACTCACATGTACCTGACCCAAGCCATGGTATTTTCAGTCATCTCATATGCGTGTGAAAGGTGGACAATGAGAAAGGAAGACCAAAGAAGACACGACACATTTAAGCTATGGTGTTGGTTAAGAATATTGAACATATTTTTAACTGACAGAAGAACAAATCAATCCTAAAGGAAGTACAGTTAGAAGGCACCTTAGAAGTGAGGATGGCAAGACTTCATTTCACTTACTTTGGACAAGTCATCAGAAGGGACCAATTGCTGGAGAAGGACATCACGTTTGGTAGTGGATCAGCGAGAAAGAAGGAGACCCCACGATGAAATGAATTGATGCAGTAACTGTGACAATGGACTCAAACACAGTGATGATTATGAGGATGATAGAGAACCCAGCAATGTTATGAACAGAGTCGCTATGAGTTGGAGTCCACTTGACAGCATTTAACAGCAACAATAACATTCAAAACCACTCACTCTTCCTTTGTCAGGAAATATTCCTAAAAAAAAAAAAATGAAGATTCAAGATCTGTGAGTATTGAAGAATATGCATATGTTCATTTTATCTTATTCAAACAGACCTTCTAACTTCAGAAAACTATACACAAACTTTAAGATATGAAAAAAAAAAAAAAGTATTTTCTTTTATATGAAAAGAGATCCAATCACTTTTCACTGGAAAGGAAAGAAATGTCAGCACACTAAAGCAGAAAATGAAAGTAATGCCTTAAACTGGGAAGAGATGACAGTGAAATATGGAAAGAGGTCTAAGAAATCAGATCAGCTGCATCTTAATTACCAAGATTTCAAAATTAATCTAGACACATATTTCTGAACTCATCCTCAGTGAGATTCTATCTTTATTCTTCTTTAATTTAACTCAATTGGGTATTATTGTCAGAACATATTAATATCATCTGATAAACTGCATTTTATCTTAATCATTATATACTGTTGAAGAGGATTTGCTATTATACTTTAGCCACATTAAAATAAGTGCCAGGATTATTATGTAAACATTTCAAATCAAAATATAAATAAATAATCTTTATCCAGCCAGGAAGAGAATCCCATTACCGAGTCATGCTGTGCATATGTCAAATACTGTGATAGAGTCAAAATAGCCTATAAATCAGAGTACAGGTTAAATGTCCCTACCACCTGCTCTACATCAACATTATTATTCTGATAAACTATTTAAAGGGACAAGTAATGTCACTACTATCCTACACCAACTTAAGCTTTCAGAATGAAAAACTTTGGGCCAGTTATCAATTATTTCCATATGGTATTAACAGTCACAGACTTGAGCAACTAGAAGCTTGAATCCAAATCTCATACTAAAATAAACCATGGCTCCTAGCTTGAAAATATTCAGTCAGTTCTTTTAAAAATTAACTGTTTAAGTATTTTCTCTGATTCCTCAGTATATGAGAATACAAGTAATTTCATAGCAGAAATTACCTTTTGCTGAAATTTATTGATAGTTAACATTTAGTGATTGAATGTACAGGTTATGGGTTTTAACAGTGATCAAGCGAAAATTTATCTCAGGCATCATAAGATATCATAAATTCTATATTCTACTTTCAGATCTACCACTGAATTTGAAGTTAGTTACACGACCTTGGAGAATCTCTTAGCTTCTTGATTCTCATCTGTGCTCAGATATCATGACTACTGCTTCTGGTATCACTGCTCGGTTGTGAGTCAAAAGAAGCAGATGAAAGTACTCGTTATTTTTTTTTAATTTTATTATTATTTTATTATTATTATTATTATTGTGATTTGGCTAAAGGTTTACAGAGCAAATTTACCTTCCATACAGCGGTTCAGATACACTTTGTCTCATGACATTCACCACAGTTTACCATAATGCAACAGCTCCCCTCCCACTTCCTCCCCATAGTTACCTCTTCCC
>NW_006921797.1:1932718-1939305 GCF_000298275.1 Orycteropus afer afer | reverse complement strand
GAACAGGGAAAAGAAAAAATGCTGAAAACTAGGACCTGGGAGGAGAAGATTAAGAATAATAGTAAGAAGGATAAAAGTATTAATAATAATACTTATTTTAAAACAGACAAATACAAGAAACTAATCACCAGAAAAAAGAAAGCGAAAAAGAAAAAAAAAATCTCGGTGGAGGACAAGGCAGGGTACCCAGGCTCCATCTGAGCACACAGACTGTGATGGAGTTCCTGTGGGCCCAGAAGGTAGGTGGGAGTATGGGACGGCCACACCTCCATTCACCAAGTGGGTGTGGGGAATAAGAGTAACAAGAAGAATGTGGTATCTTTTCAGTCTTGCAGGTCCAGAGTGTCCTTGGGTTTGCTGGAAAGCAGAACCTGTTCTTAAGCCCCTAGAATCTACAAGAGCTCTGTCTCTTTAAATATCCAAAATAGTCAAGCCTCTTTTAAACCTTCAAAGTGGCAGCGTCCTCCAGACCAGCAAAAGTCCGCAGCTCAGCCTGCCTTTCTCTTCACCTTCTCTGTTTATTCCCCAGCCACCAGAGCAGCCCTCTGTGCAGTCCCTGGCTAGCAGGGCTGATTTTTAGGGTAATTCTTAGGTCCTACCACCACTCAGGCATCTCTAAGCTGTCTGTGCTGTGCCGTCGGGATCGCTCAGGATCACTACCAGGCCACAGCTCCATATGTCTCCTTTTTTGGTATTTTCATGGAAATTCTTCTGCTAGTTGGGGTTTAGTCCACTTCTATATCCTCCCCTTAAAGGCTCAGGGGTTCAATATTAACTTCTGTGTCTGTGTTAATTGGTTTCCCTTTTCTTTGTTGAAGAGGGTCTGTGCAGTCTTTCTGTCTAGTCCACCATGTTGCCGAAACTCCCGAAAGTACTCGTTATTGAAACATCTATATATTGTTGTTGTTAGGTGTCATCCAGTCGGCTCCTATGTACTCACAGTGACCCTATGTACAACATAATGAAACACTGGTCCTGCACCATCCTCACAATCCTTGCTATACTTGAGTCCATCCTTGCAGTCATCATGTCAATCCATCTCTGTGAGGGTCTTCCCCTTTTTCACGGACCCTCTAATTTACAAAGCAAGATATCCTTCTCCAGGGAATTTTCCTTCTGACAATATGACCAAAGTAGGTGAGACAAAGTCAGGCCATTCAGGCTTCTAAGGAGCATTCTAGCTATACATCTTTCAAGACAGATTTGTTCATTCCTCTGGCAGTCCCTAGTATTCTTTGCCAACACAATTCAATGGCATCAATTCTTCTTTGGTCTTCCTTAGTCTTTGTCCAGCATTCATACGCATATGAGGTTATTGAAAACCCCATGACTTGGGTCAGGTGCAACTTAGTCCCCAAAGAGAAATCTTTGCTCTTTAACACTTTAAAGAGGTCTTTTGCAGCAGATTTGCCCAGTGCAATATGTCATCTGATTTCTGGACTGTTGCTTCCCTGATCATTGATTGTGGATTCAAGTAAAATTAAATCCTTGACAACTTCAATCTTTCCTCCATTTATTGTGATGTTGCTTATTCGTCCATTTGTGAGGATTTTTATTTTTGTTAGGTTGAGGTGTAATCCATACTGCAGACCATAGTCTTTGATCTTCAGCAGTAAGTGCTTCAAGTCTTCTTCACTCAAGCAAGGTTGTGTCATCTTCATATTACAAGTTGTTAATGACACTTCCTCCAATCTCAATGCTGTGTTCCTCTTCATATAGTCCAGCTTCTGGGATTATTTGCTCAGTACACAGATTAAATAAGTATGCTGAAAGGATACAACCCTGACTCACACCTTCTTGATTTTAAAGCATGTGGTATCCACTTGTTCTGTTTGAATGACAGCTTCCTGGTCTACATACAGGTTCTTCATGAGTACAATTAAGTGTTCTGGAATTCTCATTCAACACAACATTATTCATTATTTGTTACAATCCTGTGGTAGTTCAGTTTGTATGTCAACTTTGCTGGGCCTGGTTGAGTGGCTGGGCAGCTGGTAGTTATTCCCCATGATGAGACTGACAATCAACTCCATGATCAGATCTACCACAAGCAGTTGAGTAGCTGCCTTTGGGATGTGATCTGCTTCCTGTATATAAGGAGAAGCCTTGGGGATAGTCTCTAGCTTATGGCACACTTGGACCGTGCACATAGCCGTATCATTTTTCAGCAGCTTGCCATGTTCTGCCAACCTTGGGACTTTCAATGGACTTGAGTTAATGGCCTGCCATGTGATTTGGTAATATAGGGACTGTGCCTTTTTACTTGTCAATCTTGGGTTTGGCAGTGTCAGCAGCCAGCAGCTGTCTGGGTGAAGAAAAGTCTCTAGCTTCAGTGGCCTGGGAGCTGGAGGCAGAGCTGAAGCCCAAGGCTGAGGGGCTTTCACCTAGAGCTTGGCACTTTGAACTTGGGCTTAAAGCCTCCAAACTATGAGAGAATAAACTGTTTGTTAAAGCCATCCCATTTGTGGTATATTCTTGTCAGAGCAGCACTGTTGTTGTTGTTATGTGCCATCAAGTCTGACCTGACTCATAGTGACCCCTCCTTGGGTTCCCAAGGCGGTATCACCACAGAAGTAGATTGCCCCACCTTCCTTCCGAGGAGTGGCTGGTGGTTTGAACTGCCAGCCTCCTGGTTAGCAGTCAAGTGCCTTAGGCACTACGCTACCAGAGCATTACACTTAATACATAGTATTAATAACATTTACCATATTCTGTAAATTGAGACCACCACTCATCTGTCAGTTTGTTGTACTGTGGTGGCTTGTGTGTTGCTGCCAGGCTGGAGGCCATACCACCAGTATTTCAAATACTAGCAGGGTCAACTATGGTGGACAGGTTTCAGTGGAGCTTCCAGACTAAGACAGACTGGAAGAAGAAAGAAGCCAAAGGAGCCATCTACTTCTCAAAGAATTGGTCAGTGGAAACTTTATGAATAGCAGTGAAACACTGTGTGATATAATACTGGAAAACTTTATGATAGCCCTGAAACACTGTCTGATAGAGTGCCAGAAGATGAGAACCCTCAGGTCGGAAGGCACTTAAAATACAACTGGGGAAGAGTTGTCTCCTCAAAAGTCGACCTTAATGACGTGGAAGGAGTAAAGCTTTTGGGACCTCCATTTGCTGATGTTGCTTAACTCAAAATGGGAAGAAACAGTTTTAAACATCCATTAATAATCAGAACATAGAATGTACAAAGAATGAATCTAGGAAAATTGGAAGTTGTCAAAAATGAAACAGAACACATAAAGATCGATATCCTAGGCATTAGTGAGCTAAAATGGATTGGTTTGGGCCATTTTGAATCAGACAACCATATGATCTACTATGCTAGGTGTTTTGGTTCTTCATGCTCCTCTAACAGAAAATAACACACATGGGCGCCTTGAATGAACAGGAGTTTATTCTCTTACAGTTTTGGAGGATAGAAGTCCAAGTTCAAAGTGCCAGGCTCTAGGAGCTGAGTGAAAGCCCCTCAAGCTTCGGCATTAGCTCTGCCTCTTCTCCCAACCCACTGAAGCTAGACGCTTTCTTCACTCAAGCACCCACTGGCTCCTGACACTGACAAACCCAAGGCTGACAAGTAAAAAGGCACAGTCCCAATATTACCAAACCACACATCAGGCCACTGATTCAAGTCCATTAATAGTCTCAAGATTGGCAGACAACATGACAGGCTGCTGAACAACTCAGCTACATGCAGGATTTAAGCATGCCAAAAAGCTACAGACCATTCCTAAAGCTTCTTCTTATATACTGGGAGCAGACCACATCCCTAAGGTGGATACTCAGCTGCTCACAGTAGATTCCACCATAGAGATCATTACCAGTCTCATCATGGGGAATACTACAGCCAGCTGTCCAGCTACTCAAAATCAGGCCCAACCAAGTTGACACATAACCTTAACTAACACACTGGGAGTGGCAAATTGAAGAAGAATGGCGTGGCATTCATTACCACAAAAAATGTTTCAAGATCTATTTTGAAGTACAATGCTGACAGTGATAGGATAATATCCACATGTCTACAAGGAAAACCAGTTAATACTATTAATATTCAAATTTACACACCAACTACCAAAGCCAAAGACAAGGAAAGACAAGGTTTTTACCAACTTCTGCAGTCTGAAATTGACCAAACGTACAATCAAGATTTGTTGATTATTACCAGTGATTGGAATGAGAAAGTTGGAAACAAAGAAAAATCACTAGTAGCTGGAAAATATGGCCTTGGTGATAGAAATGGCACCAAAGATCTCATGATAGAATTTTGCAAGTCCAGCAGCTTGTTTATTGCAAATATCTTTTTTCAACAACATAAATGGCAGCTATACACACGGACCTCACCAGATGGAATACACAGGAATCAGATCGACTATATCTGTGGAAAGAGGTGATGGAGAAGCTCAATATCTTCAGCCAAAACATGGCCAGGAGCTGACTTTGGAACAGACCACCAATTGTTCCTATGAAAGTTCAAGTTGAAGCTGAAGAAAATTAAAACAAGTCCACTGGAGCCATAATATGACCACCTGAATTTAGAAACCATCTGAAGAATAAATTTGACACATTGAACACCAATGACCATAAACCATATGAATTGTGGGATGACATCAATAACATCATACATGAAGAAAGCAAAAAGGTCATTAAAAAGACAGGAAAGGAAGACAAGACCAAAATGGATGTCAGAAGAAACTCTGAAACTTGCTCTTGAACAGAGAGTAGCTAAAGTAAATGGGGGAAGAAAATGACAAGCTAAAACAGCTGAATAGAAGATTTCAAAGAGCAGCTCAAGAAGATAAAGTCAATTATTATAAAGAAACATGCAAGGAACTACTTATCCAAAAGGGAAGAACACACTCAGCATTTCTCAAGCTAAGAGAACTGAAGAAAAAAATCCAGCTTTGAGTTGCAATACTGAAAGATTCTATGTGCAAAATCTGTCCTGATAAAGATCACCGGGGAGCAGAAGGCAGAAGAGACAAAAGGACCTTATTCCAGAGCCGACAGAGAAAGAAACACTTCCCCCTTGAATTCAGACTTCTAGCCACCTTAACTGTGAGAAAATAAATGTCTATTTATAAAGCCAAAGATAAATAAATAAAACATTCTCATCACCCCTAAAGAAAACATCCATACCTGTTAAGCAGTCACTCAGTTCCCAGATTCACAAACTTCCATAATCCATAATTCCTGCTATTTTGAGAACCTGAATACACTATATACATTGTCTCAGTTACCTACTGCTGCCGTAACTGAAATAAGGCAAGTGGATAGCTTTGAAAAACAGAATTTATTTTCTCACAGTTCAGGAGGCTAGAGATTTGAATTCAGGGTGAGGCTTTAGGGGAAGTTTCTTCCTATCTGTTTCAGCTTTTGGCAGGTGCAAAAGGGAAAGGCCCTCAATAAGATGGATTGACACAGTGGATGGAACGGTGGGCTCAGGTATAGCAAGGATTGTAAGCCTGGCAATGGACCAGGCAATATTTCATTCTGTTGTACATAGGGTCGCTATGAGACGGAGACAACTCAATGGGACCTAACAGCAACAATCATCCTTGGCTTTCTTGGGCTTGTATATGCATCTGTTTCTTTCATCTGTCTTCTTCTTTCCCCTATATCACCATGTCTACTCTGGTATAACTCTGATTAGGTTTCATGAGTAGCCTACTAATGTATGTCCTCATTAACATAACAAAAGAAAACCCCAATTTCCAAATGGGGTCATATTCACAGGTACAGGGATTACAATTTCAGCACATATTGGGGGGGCACAGAAAAAAAAAAAATCTATCCTGAAAGAAGTGTAGCTGGAATGCTCCTTGGGAATGGCCAGACTTCATCTCACCTACTTTGGTCATGTTGTCAGAAGGGACCATTTCCTGGATTGTTGGTAAGAGGAGGGTCAGCAAAACAGGGGAAGGCCCTCAATGAGGTGGATTGACACAGTGGCTACAATGGTAGGCTCAGGAATAGCCTCACTGTGTGGCTGGTGCAGGACCAGGCAATGTTTTCATTCTGTTGTACACTGACTCTACGGCACCTAACAACAACAACAACAACATAAGTTAAGAAGCTGTAACAGATTAAACTAGTAATTTATAATTGTTGGTGGACAATTTATGTCCATTTCTATGAACTTGAAAACACAGCAATTCTTCACCTATATAAATTGTTCTAGCCATATATCTGTGCTGCTCATTTATCAAAAGCATAAATGAGTTTAAAGTTTCACTATAAACTTTAGATTTATTCCTTATACACTTCCATGGTGTTTTAATTATTATGTATACTGTTTCAGCATTATGCAATTACTGGGACTCAAAATTCAGAATTAGGAGTTATATTTTAAAGTCTGGAGTTTTCAGATCTGCTTAAAAATTATAGAAATCCAGATCTGGAGAAAATTCAAGTATGACTTACTCATTTTAAAGGTTATATATTTTCATGTGTGTGTGCATGTGTGCCCATCACTGCCTCTCAGTTTGCTGTTGTTGTTGTTGTTATGTGCCATCAAGTCAGACCTGACTCATAGCGACCCCTCCTTGGGTTTCCGAGGCAGTATCACTATGGAAGTAGATTGC
>NW_006921797.1:1930103-1931236 GCF_000298275.1 Orycteropus afer afer | reverse complement strand
TATATATATATATATATATATATATGGAGCACTGGTAGAGAGCAGTGAGTAAGGCATTTGGCTACTAACCAGAAGGTCAGTGGTTTAAACCCATAAGCTGCACCACAGCTGGAAGATGGGGGCACTCTATTTCCATAAAGATTTACAGCCTTGGAAACCTGATGGGGATCACTATGAGTTGGAATCAACTTGATGGAGTAAGAAAGATATATGTACAATAGCCAGAGAATTAACTGATTTGCAGCTATCAAATAACACTGAGGATTTCTATCTCTGAGCTTAATGGTCTTTCTACTATAGCAAATGATTGCCTTCAATATATGCAGATAACTAGATCATCTCCAAGATTCTTTCCAGTTTAAATTTCTAGGCTTCCTGATGATGCTTAAAGTCCAGATGGCTCATTATCCTAGTGAAAACAAGTACGCCTCCCATTTGCTGAATGAAACCGAGAAAAGCATTCTATCAATCAGAGTTCTTGTTTGCAAGTAGCAAGAAGACTCTGACTGACTTAAGAAGAAAGGGAATATTATAGAAAGTGTTTCTGGTTGGTTTCTGCAATCACCAGAAAACATGGAGGAACAGGCTAGGGAAATAGGAATAAGGGGACCTAGGCAGCAGCCAAGACTAAAGCAAAAATTTTGTCACAGGGCAGATTGGTGGGCTCGCCACCACTGCATCCACTGCATTGTGGACCCTGGATGCTTCTGATGTCCCTGCTGCCACCAACCTAGACTGGATCCTAGAGTAGCCTTGATTATTTGCCTCAGGATTCAAATATTGGATGAAGCTAACTCATGCACTGAGCCCTAGCTACAAGGAGGTTAAGGAATATGCATCTGGCCTTTTCACCTTCTATCATGAAGGCAGGAGCCCTGGTGGTGCAGTGGTTAAGCACTCAGCTGCTAACCAAAAGGTCGTGGTTCAAACCCACCAGCCATTCCACAGGAGACAGATGTGGTGATCTGCTCCCACAAAGATTTATAGCCCCATGAGGCAGTGCTATTCTATCCTTTAGGGTTTCTATGAGTTGAAATCAATTCAACAACACTGGGATCATGAGAGTAGGCTGTGCCATGGGACTTCTCCAAACATTTGAAGCGGTCTAGATGCAGGGAGCTCTGGTAGCATAG
>NW_006921797.1:1927386-1928648 GCF_000298275.1 Orycteropus afer afer | reverse complement strand
TATTTATAACTGGACATTATTCCAGATTTGGACAGCTGGTCTGGACCATAGTTCTGAGATCTGTGATCCTGTTTAGGTTGGCCACATTTGACCCAACACCACAAACATGGTGAGGGCGTGTATATGAACAAAGAAATTTTAAAAGCATGAAGCTTATGCTTTATATAGTTTGCCCTACATAGTATAGCATTTGCATACTCTGCATTAAGGGGA
Source organism: Orycteropus afer afer (assembly GCF_000298275.1). Taxonomy (NCBI): domain Eukaryota; kingdom Metazoa; phylum Chordata; class Mammalia; order Tubulidentata; family Orycteropodidae; genus Orycteropus; species Orycteropus afer. The sequence continues at coordinate 1,928,435 of NW_006921797.1, read as the reverse complement.
GAGGAAATTTATACTACAGCTAAGAATACTTTTGGTGTCTTTTTATGCAGCAATGAATTTTCCCCTCTAGGCTGGTAAGGCTCCTAATATTTTGCAAGCAAACCATTTTCATTTCCTATTGTTTCTTGCACCTGGGGCACCCTCCCTAAACCTCTGCATCTGCCCAAAGTCTACACAAAGCCCAAATACCAGCTCATACTCTGCTTTTTTTTCCTAAGCAATGTCTAGGTGTGTACCTAGATGTGAGAAAAAGTAATACAAACCCGAAAGCCAGACATAAATCATAATCATAGGTGCCGTTCCCACCAAGTACTGGGCTTATCCTCACACCAACCTTATAAGCACGAATTAGGGATGCCTACTATGTAACAGTTATCATGACCATTAAGGAAAATCATCTCTGACTTTAGAGAATTTTTGGTCTGATAGAATCAGGTATGTGCAAGAATAATGTAACACAAGGGGCTAAGTGCAGAGATAAAGGGAAAGTTTGTCTACAGAGCAGTGTGGATTTGAGGGAAGCCTTCTTCAAAGAAGCCCATTTTACAGAGAAGGAGGCAGAGATTTATAGAGGTTAAATGGTCATGACTACAAACTAGTAAGTGCTAGAGCCAGACAGATTTGTCTGACCCCAATAATTCCGTTTTGTTGTCGTTGTTGTAGGGAGTTAACCTTCATCTCTCTTAAATTTCTTGCTCATCTGTCAGTCTCTTGCTTACCCTAACCAGCCAATGGCATCATTAAGGGAGTGGGGTAGGGGCATAGGTGGACCACACTGGAGAATATTATCAGAGGGGGTGACACCAAATGACTGTCTATAAGCTCTTTGTGTAGTGTTTCACCAGAAATGTATTATTTTATATATTTAAAAAAAAAAAGCTCTGTAGTTAGTTATAACAACAAAAAACATTTTTATAAGTCCAGTTTACACCTATCAATATACCTATCCACTGCCGTTGAGTCAGATCTGACTCATAGTGACCCCTCCTTGGGTTTCTGAAGAGGTATCACTACTGAAGTAGATTGCCCAACCTTCCTTCCGAGGAGTG
>NW_006921797.1:1917249-1927051 GCF_000298275.1 Orycteropus afer afer | reverse complement strand
GAACCCACTTATATTGAATCAATTCCAACTCATGGCAACTCTAGGACAGAGTAGAACTGCTCCATGGGGTCTCCAAAGATGTAAATCTTTATGGAAGCATACTGCCTTGTCTTTCTCCCATGGAGCAGCTGGTGGGTTCAAACCATTGACCTTTTGGTTAACGGAAGAATGCTTTAACAACTATGCCACCAGAGCTCCTAATCCCTCAATAATAGCAACCAAAGAGTCATTGCCACATTGCAAAAGTACTCTCACTACTGAAAAGAGAGAGGCACAGAAGCCTCCAGAAATGTTCACTCAGAACAGTTGAGATGGGAGTAGGATGGAGTGGACATTGACAATTTTGTTTCATTTTCCCTTCAAATATATTTGCTGTCTACATTTTCCCAATATCTTAATACTAAAAGAGCAGAAGTGCCTAAATTTATATTTTAGAGAATAAAAGAAAGAGTTCAAAAACCTAGATAAAATAATCCATCCATCAAAATTTACTCCAATTACAGATTACTCTGCACACAGAGAGAAAAATACCTACCCATTATTATTGTTCACGGATCATATCGATTCACTTTCATATTTATGAAGACTCTAACTCCTTTTTTACTTTATAAATCTATAAACCTGTTATTATGAAAAGTTTCCATAGCTTTTCTTTCTCAACTAAGAAGCTAAATCATTGAAAACCACTCCTATTCATAATACAGTTCAGCTAAAAGGTGATAAATGTAATCGTTTATTATTGACTGTGGGGCTATTAAGGTACAAAGTAACTCTATTTCCCCATCTATTCTTTCACTTGTATGTGCCCACAAACACAACTACAAGACAGCCTTTCTTTCAGAAGTTGGCTATGCACTAGTAACCACTGGCTGAAAAATATATTTTACTTTGCTCTTCTTGTATCTTTTAAAATATTGAGCTGTTGTTTAAAAATCCAGATATTGTACATATAAGTCTGGGTATCTGTCCTTTCTTAAGAAAGAATCTGGTGATACCAAATCTAATAATGGCTGCCTTTTTTTTCAGACAGAGCAAGCAATCTCCAATATGTTGCAATCCCCACCTGTTCCTATTGTCTCCCAAACACTGAGGCAGAGTGTCAGCTACCATCCATGATTGTGCTTGCGTTATTTTTCTTTTCACAGTAGTAAATATTTTTCTATAAAAATGTCTTTATTAAAAATGGGAATAAGAAACAAGCCCCTTCACTCATTAATGCTGTCTTATACCTGTATGCATTTGAGTTTGTGATCTCTGCCTTATATCCCTAGATAAGCCAAATAATCTCTTGAAATAAAAATTACTCAATATTGTGGAGTCCTCTGTCACAAAGGAATCAAGACTGTCCAAAGGTGAACTGATTATACAGTGAAGTAGTTCTTAAGTGCTCAGACTCTAGAGCCAGATAACTTGAGTTCAAATTCTGCCTTTACCACCCATGGATATTAAAGCCTTGGACAAATTACTTAATGTCTCCAAGACTGAGTTGATCTGTCTGTAAAATAAGGATATGATAACACCTATACGGTAGGGTCATTTAAGGGTGAAATCAAGTGTCTGATAAATAGTGAACAAAACCAAACTAAAGCAAACCCACTGACATCGAGTCAATTGCGACTCATAATGACCCTCATTGGGTTTCCAAGGCAGTAAATCTTTACGGAAGTAGATTGCCTCATCTTCTTTCCATGGAGCAGCTGGTGGATTTGAACTGCCAACCTTCTGGTTAGCAGTCAAATGGCTTAGGCACTGCACCACCAGAGCTCCTTAAATAGCAAATATATGCTATAATATATACGAAGTGACTGTCCCTAGCAACACCTCCATATAGTTCAGTGTTAGTGCAATTGACAATTATTTTTTACTATTTTGTAAAAAACAGTCTTTCCCCAGAATATATATAAACAAGTATATGAAATTATGTCTACACAATTAAAATTAGAGACCAAAGAAATTATGTAGTGAGTTAATTTTCTTGGATAATTCAGGTCCTAATTTTTTTAAACTTTATAAAGCAGACAGAGTTTGGGTTCTAAATTAACTATCTACATCAAGTTTCCAGATAATTCAACTTGCATGTATATTTTCTTAGTTAAAAAACATAACTTGTTTAAAATTAATAACAACTATGTCTTCAACAAAAATTGCCCCTTATGGTTCTCCCTATGTTGATGGCCCATCTAGCTAGAAGCTACTTGATCTCCCTTCTGTAACTCTGACTCTTTCCTTCAAGAAGAAGACTGTTTTAACAAAATGTCATCCCTTTTGTCCATGGAATCTTTGCTAAGATATTTAGGGGTTTACAGCAAGGTAAGATCTCCTTCTCCAAGGAATGGTCTCTTCTGACAACATGACCAAAGTAGGTGAGATGATGTTTGGCTATTCTCACTTCTAAGGAACATTCTGGCTGCACTTCTTCCAGAAATAGATTTGTTCATTCTTCTGGCAGTCTATAGTCTTTTCAATATTCTTTGCCAACACCACAATTCAAAGACATCAACTCTTCTCTGATCTTCTTTATTCATTGTCCAGCTTTCACATGTACATGAGGTGATTGAAAATATCTTGGCTTGGGTTAGGCATACCTTAGTCTTCAAAGTGGCAGCTTTGTTCCTGAACACTTTAAAGAGGTCTTTTGCAGTACATTTGCCCAGTGAAATGCAACATTAGATATCTTGACTGCTGCTTGCATGGGTGTTGGTTGTGGATTCAAGTAAAATGAAATCCCTGACAACTTAAATATTTTCTCCATTTATCATGATGTTGCTTGTTGGCCCAGTTATGAGGGTTTTTGTTTTGTTTATGTTGAGTTGTAATCCATACTTTGATCTTCATCACTAAATGCTTCAACTCATCTTCACTGTCAGCAAGAAAGTTTGTGTCATCTGCATACCACAGGTTATTTATGAGTTTTCCTCCAATCCTGATGCTGTGTTTTTCTTCATATAGTCCAGTTTCTTGGTTTATTTGCTCAGCATACAGACTGAGTAAGTGTGGTGAAATGATACAACCCTGACACACACCTTTCCTGATTTTAAACCTTGCAATATCCCCTTGTTCTGTTCAAACAATGGCTTCTTGGTCTATGTATAGGTTCTTCATGAGCACAACGAAGTGTTCTGGAATTGCCATTCTTTGCAATGTTATCCATAATTTGTTATGATCCACACAGTCGGATGGCTTTGCACAGTCAGTGAAACACAATGTCCTTCTGGTATTCCTTGCTTTCAGCCAAGATCCATCTGACATCAGTAATAATATCCTTCATTCCACATTCTCTTCTGAATCCAGCTTGCTTTTCTGGAAGTTCCCTGTCAATATACTGCTGCAACCGTTTTTGAATTATCTTCAGCAAAAATTTACTTTTGTATGATATTGTTTGATAATTTCCACATTATGTTGGATCATCTTTCTTTGGAATGGGCACAAGTATCAATCTCTTTCAGTCAGTTGGCCAGGTAGCTGTCTTCCAAATTTTTTGGCATAAACAAGTAAACACCTACAGTTCTGCATTTATTTGTTGAAACATTTCAATGGGTATTCTGTCAATTGCTGGGGCCTTGTTTTTTGCCAATGCCTTCAGTGAAGTTTGGACTTCTACTTCCAATACCATTTGTTCTTGATCATACACTATCTCCTGAAATGGTTGAATGTCGAACCAATTCTTTTTGGTACAGTGACTGTATATTCCTTCTATCTTCTTTTGATGCATCTGGCATCACTCAATATTTTGCCCATTGAATCCTTCAATATTGCAGTTCAAAGCTTGAATATTTTTCTTCAGTTCTTTCAACTTGAGAAATGCTGAGCATGTTCTTCCCTTTTGGTTTTCCAATTCCAGGTCTTTGCACACTTTGTTATAATACTTATTTTTTTCTTCTCAAACTGCCTTTTAAAATCTATTCAGCTCTTTTATTTCATCATTTCTTCCATTCACTTTAGCTACTCTCCATTCAAGAGCAAGTTTCAGAGTCTCTTCTAACATCCATGTTGGTCTTTTCTTCCTTTCCAGTCTTTATAATGATGTTGGGCTTTCTTCATATATGATGGTCTTGATGTCATCCCAAAACTTGTCTGGTCTCCAGTCACAGGTGTTCTATTCTTCAAATGTTCTCTAAATTCAGGAAGTATATAATCTAGGTCATACTTTGGCTCTTGTGGACTTGTTTTAATTTTCTTCAGCTTAAACCATATGAGCAATAAATGCTCTATTCCACAGTCAGCTCCAGGCTTTATTTTAACTTATGATATTGAGCTTCTCTATCACTTCTTTCCACAGATGTCATTGAATTGATACCTGTGTATTCCGTCTGGCAAGGTCTACATGTATAGCTACTATTTATATTGTTGGAGAAAGATATTTGGAATGAATATATCTTTGGTCTTGCATAATTCTATCATGCAGTCTCCAGCATCATTTCTTTTCACCAGCGCCCTATTTTCTAACTACTGCTGCTTCTTCTTGGTTTCCAACTTTCACATTCTAATCACCTGTAATTATCAATACATCTGGATTGCATGCTTGGTCAATTTCAGACTGTGGAATTTGATTAAAAAAAAAAAAAAAAACTTCTATTCATCTTTGGCATTAGCGTTTGGTGCATAATATAGGCATTTCATGAAAGCACTAAGTGGAAAATGTATATAGTGACTCTAATTATCTGTCCTAGAAGCAACCTATAAACTAAAACTTTGTCCAACAGGACAGGAAGATTCTTGCACTTCATCCCTAACAAAAGCATGAAATCTGTTCTCCCTGGAAGAACCTGGGAATTTGGGGGCCCATTCTGGTTAAAGGATGACTTATAATATTCTCTGGAGACGCTGGGCAAAACAAAAACAAACTATACTGGCTCATTTGGTAAATAAAGTCAAAATGGCCAATCAAATTATAAGTTATTATTATTATTTACAGAGTAATATGTACCACAAATATTCCTTACATTTGTGACAATCTTGAGATTTAGAGATAGAGGAGAATCTTCAGGAATAGAGTATCACATATGAGATTTTTTTTTTTTTTTTTTCCTGAAAGATTAATAGGTCTTAGAAAATGGCTGACTTGCATATTCTGGACACTCTCATGAGAAAAGAGAGGATGTTAAAAATTAAAAAAAAAAAAAATTAAGTTTCATCTAGGGCCACTAAAGAAGGAGACATTAATAAAATAATGAACATCAAGTTCTTACCATCAGTATTATAAAATGTGCAGCGATAAAATAGGGATTTGATTGAGCTAATCTCCTCTGCCCCATCCTGTCCAAAAGCCCCTCCCTCCTTCCAAACTCAACTTGCCCTCACTAAATTCATCCTTTCATAAAACTGGATTAAGTGCTGCAAGGTTAAACCATTTAGGAAGAGTTGGAGAAAGAAGCAAAATATATTTTTATGCCTTTCAAGTGTTCTCCTAACAAATAAAACTACCCACAAAAATTATAAAACACACAAAAGCAATGCATATACAAGAATAGAGCAACATAATGGCCCCATGTATATTTGGGCTAATGCATTGCAAAGCAAGACAATGAGGGAAAACAACAATGGACTAAAAGATAAAATGTAATCTATTTAGTTTCTTTAAAGCTATCTATCTAAAACTAATCTATTTATTTTCTTTAAAATATGAACTATAATCCTGATCCCTGACACCCACTGACTACTATGTAACCCAGGACAAATCACTGCTCCTTTCCGTGATCAGTAAGCAAAGTAATTAGGTTAGATCACAAAGCTCCCTTTCAGCTCTGACTAGAATTCAATACAAAAAATATTAAAGACTTTCAAAAGGTGCTTTATATTCCAGATTGGCTGTGGTTTAAATTATTAGGCAAGTTCTGAGATTTTCAATTTAATGATGTTTATTATAACAAGCTTTGTCCAGGGTAATACAAACTGAGCCTTTAAATATACACAGTATATTTAGAGTACCATCAGTATGTCACATTGTGGTGGCTTGTGTGTTGCTGAGATGCTGGACGCTATACCACTGGTATTTCAAAAACCAGCATGGTCACCCAGGTCAACAAGTTTCAACAGACTTTTCAGACTAAGACACTCTAGGAAATTCTGAAAAAAATAAAACACTGTCATCGAGTCGGATCTGACTCATAGCAACCCCTCCTTGGGTTTCCAAAGCGGTATCACTACAGAAGTAGATTGCCCAATCTTCATTCACAGGAGTTGGCTGGTGGTTATGAACCACCAGCTTTGTGGTTAGCAGTCAAATGCCTTAGGCACCACACCACCAGAGCTCCCATTCTAGGAAATGTTGTTATGTTGTTGTCATTTGCCCTCGAGTCACCCCCGACTCAGAGTGACCCCTCCTTGGGTTTCCAACCTTCCTTCCGAGGAGTGACTGGTGGGTTTGAACCGCCAGCCTTCTGGTTAGCAGTCAAGTGCCTTAGGCACTATGCTACCAGAGCTCCTATTCTAGGAAATAAGGCCTGGCAATTTACTTCCAAAAATTAGCCAATTAGAACCTTCTGGGTCACAACGGAAGGTTGTCCAACTAACTTGCAACATCATCAAGAGGGATCCATCACTAGAGAACATCATGTTTGGTGAAGTAGAAGGACAACCAGAATGAGAAAGACCCTCAATGAGGTGAATTGGCAGTAAAACTGTCTTATAAGGTTTCCAAGACAGTAAATTTTTATTGGAGCAGACTGCTTTATCTTTCTTTCGCAGAGAAGCTAATGGGTTCGAACTCTGGACCTTTTGATTAGCAGCTGAATGCTTTAATTACTGTTATCACCAGAGCTCCTATTCTACTATAAACTCAAGCTCCAAACTCACTGACATTGAGTTGATTTTGATTCACAGCCACCCTCTTTGTGTTTCCGAGGCTGTACATCTTTACGGCCTTTAACATGCTAGCAACATGGCCTTTAACATGCTAGCAAATTTGAGGATGATGCAGGACCTGACAACCTTTTGTTCTGTTGTGTTTAAGGTCGCCATTAGTCAGAGCTGACTCCAAGGCAACTAACAACAACATATTTTGAGTAAAGAACTAATTAGTATGAAGTGGAATTAGCATATGGAAACTTTCTAGGGTTTAAATTTGTGAAAAGGGGTAGAACATATGATTAAAATTACAAATTTCCTACAGAAAAATGCACAGTCTTTTGTGCAGAACTTCACAGATTCTTAAGAAAGATGGAATTTTGTGGAAAAAATTAGGATTTCCACAAGAAATAAGGGAGGTTTACCTAATGAGCTGGCTACATAGCCAGTGGGAAGAATGATGTACATGTGGTACATTGTTTAAAATATAGGTGCATTATATTTAAGATCCAATTTATAATATAATAAGAAGCTCTGGTGGCCTAATGGATAATGCATTTGGCTGCTATCCAGAAGGTCAGCAGTTCAAACCCACCAGCTTCTCCAAGGAAGGAAGGTGGGGCAATCTACTTCCATAAAGATTTACAGCCTCGGAAACCCAAAGTGGGTTGCTGTGAGTCAAAATCAACTCAATGTCAGTGAGTTTGGAGCTTGAGTTTATAGTAGAATAGGAGCTCTGGTGATACAGTAATTAAAGCATTCAGCTGCTAACCAAAAGGTCCAGAGTTTGAACCCATTAGCTTCTCTGTGAAAGAAAGATAAAGCAGTCTGCTCCAATAAAAATTTACTGTCTTGGAAACCTTATAAGGCAGTTCTACTCTGTCTTATAGGATCACTATGAGTTAGAATTGACTCCATGGCAGTGAGTTCTTGCTTATAATAAAGCTTATTATAGCACATCTCCAAGTAAAACTCCAAAATCTTATGAAAGTATAGACTGAATACAGCATTTTTAGTCATATTCAAGCTTGAAAACATTAGTAGAATATATTCATTCACTCATTGAGAAAAGAAAATGTTTTTCATTTTCATTCAAAGGCCAGTTTCCTTTTCATTCTTAAAAAAAAATAATAATAAATCTAGCATAAAGCATGGTGAGATGCCCTCTTCTGTTTCAAAACGGTTAATGCAAGGCTTTTTGAATACTCGCATTTGGAGGATTTTGCACTAAACTGTGAACACAGCAGGATTTTAAAATCCAAAAGCATTTCTGTTGACCTTCAGCCTTTGGAATATCTCTTTATCTAGCAGAGGTTCCTCTTTGCCAATTAAAAACTCCCCATTCCCCTCATGGTGTAATAGCACACCCTGTTCCTGGCTGAGCAGAAAACAAAATTAACCTTGGACTGGTGACTGTGTGCCTGATTTCCCTGGATGAGTGAATGAGCTTACCCTATGTATGAGTAATGTGCCCAAATCTCCTTGTGGCTCAGCTTTTTTATGTTCATTGCCCAGAAGCCTTGAGCATGATTCTAAACTGCTAATACTTTAACCAGAGTTTGATTCCAGTTGCTGAAAAAACACTAAGATAACAGTAAACCCAGAAGGATGGACCAAACTTCCTGTTCTTTGTTGGCAGAATTTTGGTGTGCAATATGCAAAATTTGACAAATTATGCAAAGAAACAAATGTAGAAAACCAATTTTGAGATTCAAATTGAGGTGCCAGAGCACAGTTGTTTTAGTGGAACTGCCACTGGGCTGCTGCCAGTTGCATCTGGGCAGGAAGGAAATGCAAATTAAAAGAGAAAATGAGGCCATTTTAGAGCAAAGAGAATTTTCAGCAAAAGTTCAGTGCTAACACTAAAGAATAAAGGAAGTATTATTTAGTTTTAAATTGGATTGATTGATTCTTTCCTCGTTTATTCTAAATTGGTTTTTGCACTTTTCCCCAGAGTCCCTGAAGTGTTTTGATAAAGAATAAGTATTGATGCAGTACTAGTTTTCATTTCTGTTATTTCATACAACCTTATTTCATCTCATTCAATGGCAGAGAGTGATTTTGACCCTACAGAAGACCTATAACCTTCACTGAAATCAAAGCTAATTATTTTCAACTCTTTCATGACTGATGGGACATATAGCACCTACCTACATTTTCTTTGTCTGGGATTATTAGAGCTCTGGTGGCATAGTGCCTAAGGCACTTGACTGCTAACCAGAAGGCTGGTGGGTTTGAACAACCAGACACTCCTCAGAAGGAAGACTAGGCAACCTACTTCTGTAGAGATACCACCTCAGAAACCCAAGGAGGGGTCACTATGAGTTGGAACCAAATCAAAGGCAGTGAGTTTGGGTTTGTTTGTTTGTTTTGGTGCATTATTTGGAAGTTCTCTTTCTTGTGAATGATTCCATGTTCACTTGAATACTGCATTTTCAGGCTTACTGAATTGTATGCTCCTCTCAAGTGTTTGAGCAATGGCTCATGGTGGTCATGGTGTAGAATACAAGGAGGGAGTTCCTAAAGGTGAATCTATAAGACAAGGTCAAACCTCAAATGTCTGCATGGCCAGGAACAGGAAATTGAATGAGTCAAATAAGCTAGATTTAAGAAAATACATTATGGAGGCTATCTTAACCTTCATAACATGGCCTTAAGTGCAGGTATTTTATTTTAGGAAGTGTTCCCAAGGCAGGAGAATATGGTATTGGAAAAAAAAAATTTTAAGAGAGAATGGTGTCATTGCTTCCTACTTTCTCATTGGTTGTCATTTTATTCTGCTTCATTAAGAAAATGTAAATGATATATAGGGTTGGCAGACAATGGGCCTATAAGTTCATGTGAATGATCAGAATTCCCAGGTGTATAGTAGAGTTCACAAGGGGCAAGGTTATGGTCATTACATGGTCACAGCCAGCTACCCAGAGGGACCGACTAGTTGATCCTGCGGGCTTGGGACCATAGTCGCAGGGGACATCAAGCTCAATTGGCATAACATACTATACAAAACATTGTT
>NW_006921797.1:1914842-1916904 GCF_000298275.1 Orycteropus afer afer | reverse complement strand
TGCCTTTCAGGTCTGGAATTGAACCCACAACTGTGGTTTCCAGCCAAACAAAGTACAGGCATGTGAGTTAAACATTTACCTCAAGTAGACACACGCTCTGGAGAGAACAATCATGGGAGAAGGAAGGGCTGCTTATGCACAGTGAGATAGCTCAGGGTGCAGAAGAGTATGAAGGGATGGGCACTGGGAGGAGGTAACTATGGGGAGGAAGTGGGAGGGGAGCTGCTGCATTGTAAATTTTGGTCAATGACATGGACAAAATATATGTGAACTGCTGTATGAAAAGTGAATTTACTCTGTAAATCCTCACCCAAATCCTAATAAAAAAAAAAAGAAAAGAAAAGAAAATTTAAGGTAAGATGAGGACTAGATGGCATCCTGATAACACAACCTACCCAATCCCTTTACAACAGAGACCTGGAAAAACCAAATGAAACAAGTACAAATAATGATCCTAGAATTCTGGGCAACTAAGGGAGCTTTGGTGGTGTAGTGCCTAAGGCATTTGACTGCTAACCAGAAGGCTGGTGGTTCAAACCCACCAGCTACTTCTCGGAAGAAAGATTGGGCAATCTACTCCCATAGAGATACCATCTCAGAAACCCAAGAAGGAGTCTCTATGAGTCTAATCAACTCAACAGCAGTGAGTTTTTAATAAGAAGATAAAGAATTATATTGAACACTGATGGAAAGGGAGATGGAGCAAGGACAGTGATTGCAGTGAAAGAAGAAGATGGGACCTGATGAAGCATGGCCATTTTTAGGCACAAAAAGCATTGTACATAGGCAAGGAGAAACAAACTTTGTAGGATCCATACTGTGATAGAGACAGTTTATGAACAGATCTGGAAGGAATCAAGGTGAGCAGAATATACCAGGAACAGGGAGGGAAAAGTTCAGGGAATAGGCCAGGTATTCAGTGGCACAGGTAACCTGCAGAGTGAGGAGGGAGCCAGAGAATTGGAATGAAATAGCTCACTGCTAGTTGTTTGGGCTGAGGGCCCATGCAAGGGGGAAGGCCTGTGTGGGTGGCAGCTGGAAACACTAGACTTGGGCAGTCTTCTTGATTCAGTCTGGGCAGGAGCTGGATAATCAACTGCATGCACCCAGAAGGGCACTAGATACACACCAGTGATTTGCAACTGGAAAGGCACATTCTCCATGCTAACAAACACACCTTCCTGGTGAATAGGGGTGACCCTTCTTCCCATAACCCCATGGCTAGGAACATCCCCTTGGTTGCCTCCCACCTCCCAGTTCCTCAGCTGCCTCCTCAGCAGCCCAACCACCCGTTATAATGCACCTCAATCAGACAAAACCAGGATCTGTGTCTTGCCCTGCTTGTGCTTGTGTCATTGGCAGGTCTTTCTCAAACTAAATGCAAGAGAAGCATACTTGTAGCTTCCTCTCACAGGTACTCACTCACACCAGGCTCCTCCCACTGCCACAGGCACACAATCTGGTAGATGACGTTTCAGTTGCCTGCTGCCAAGGCTGCTGGTTGACCATAACTATGAAAGTTCTTCCCCTTTTTCTTACCTTTTCATGTTCTTTTGCCCTTTTCCCTTTTTCTTTCTATTTGTTCATTTCTCCCTTTCTCTTCTTATTATTTTACCTTTACCAATATTTTTCTCATCCACTTCCTTTTTCTTTTCTTCTTCTTCTTTTTTCATCTTTTCCTGTTCCATACAATGGAAGGCTATCACCTCATCCAGCAGGCAAGTGCCACTCCATGTTCCTGCACCACTAGATCAATGACAGACAGTGGACAATACAATTCATCCCACTCATAGATCTTCTTCACAACAGAGACATGCACACACATTCCCACAGTTATTCCACCCACCTGGAGAAAGGTGAGGAGTGCCCCAGTGTCACCAAGATAGAAACCAAAGAAGCATGCCCACTCCACCCATCTGGATATATTGAAACAAAGCAAAACAAATAGCCAGGGTGAAACAAACCAAAACATAATCAACAAATAAAAGCAACAACTTCAAAATGTCTTGGAAACAACAGACAAATTCAATTTTAACGAAGAAATAGGACAGGATAGTGCAAG
>NW_006921797.1:1886940-1907380 GCF_000298275.1 Orycteropus afer afer | reverse complement strand
TTGACCAGGAGGCTGTCATTAGAATGGTACAAGGGGACATTACATGGTTTAAAATCAAGAAGGGAGTGTGTCAGGATTGTATCCTTTCCCCATACTCATTCAATCTATATGCTGAGCATATAATCCAAGAAGCTGGACTATATGAAGAAATATGTAGCATCAGGATTGGAGGAAGAATCATTAACAACCTGAGATAGGCAAACAATACAACTTTGCTTGCTGAAAGTAAGGATGACTTGAGGCACTTACTGATGAAGACTGAAGAATACAGTATGCAGTATGGATAATGGCTCAATATAAAGAAAACAAAAATCCTCACAACTGGACCATTAAGCAGCATCACAATAAATGGAGAGAAGATGGAAGTTGCCAAAGAATTCACGTTGCCAATGGAAGCAGCAGTCAGGACATTAGACGACGTGTAGCACTGGGAAAGTCAACCACGAAGGAACTGTTTCAAGTGCTGAGGAGCAAGGATGTCTCCTTGGGGACTAAGGTGCACCTGATACAAGCCATGATATTTCCAATCACCTCATATACATGTGAGAGCTGGACAATGAATAAGACCAAAGAAGAGTTAATGCTTTTGAGTTGTGGTGCTGGCATCATGCTGAAAGTATCATGGACTGCTAAAAGAACTAACAGATCTGTCCTGGAGGAAATGCACCCAAGATGCTCTTGGAAGTGAGAATGGCCCAACTTCGTCTCATCTATTTTGGTCATGTTTTCAGAAGGGACCATTCCCTGGAGAAGGATGTCATGGTTGGTAAGGTGGAGAGTCGATGAAAGAGAGGGAGGCCTTCAACGAGATGGATTGACCTGATGGCTGCAGTGATGGGCTCAAGTATAGCAGGGATGGTGGACCTGGCACAGGATCGGGCAGTGTTTCGTTCTGCTGTGCGTGGGGTCTCTATGAGTCAGAGACAACTCAATGGCACCTAACAACAACAACTACCAACAACAATGAAAGAGTCCCAAAATATGTAAAGCAAACATTAAGAGAACTGAAAAGAGAAATAGACAATTCTACAATATTAGTAGGAGACTTTAACACAACACTTTTGATGATGGACAGAACAACTAGACAGAAACTCAACAAACGTACAGAAGATCTCAACAACACTATCAACCAACTTGACCTCATAACCATATACAGAACACTTCACCCAACAAAAATGCAACACACAGTCTTTACCAGTGCACATGGATCATTCCCCAGAATAGACCATATGTTAGGCCCCAAAACAAGCCTCAAAAATTTTAAAAACATCAAAATATTACAAAGTATCTTCTTGGATTACAACAGTATAAATTTAGAAATCAATCATAGGAAAATTACAGGAGTAAAATCAAAGACATAAAGAATAAATAAAGTCAAAGAAATTGCATAACACCCTACCCAAAAACTACAATGTGAAATTTAAAACAAAATCCTAGAGGCAAAGAAGAATGAAAACACCACATACCAAAACCTTTGGGACACAGTGAAAGCAGTACTCAGAGGACAATTTATAGCATTAAATGTACACATCAAAAGAGCAAAAAGAGCCAAAATAGATACCTTAACTCAACAACCCCAACAATTAGAAAAAGAGCATCAAGAGAACAAAGAAAACAATAAAGATTAGAGCAGAAATAAATGAAACAGAAAAACAATAGAAAGAGTTAACAAGACTAGAAGTTAGTTCTTCAAAAAAATTTTAAAAATTGACAAACCATGGACAAATTTAATAAAGGAAAAGAAAGAGAAAATGCAAATAACACAAATAAAAGATAAAATAGGCAATATCAAACAGAACCAAGCAAAATAAAAGGATAATAACAGAATACTATGAAGAACTGTACTCCAAAAAATTTGAAAACCTAGAAGAAATGGACAAATTCCTAGAAACACACAATATACCTAAACTAACACAGACTGGGGTAGAAACTTGAACAGGCTCATAACAAAAGAAGAAATTGAACAGATCATTAAAAAAAAAAAAAAATCTGAGCCCAGAGGGTTTCACTGGAGAATTCTTTCAAACATTCAGAGAAAAGCTAACAGAAATCTTACTCAAAGTATTGCAGAACATAGAAAAGGATGAATGAAATACTCCCAAGTCATTTTGTGAAGCAAACATAACCCTAATACCAAAGTCAGGCAAAGACACCACTAAAAAGAAATTTACATGCCAATATCCCTCATTAATATAGACCCAAAAATATTCAACAAAATTCTAGTCAAAACCACCCAACAACATATTTTAAAAAATAATATATCATGACCTAGTGGGATTGCAAGGATAGTTCAACATTAGAAAAACAATCAATGTGATCCACTACATAAATAAAGCAAAGAAAGAGAACCAGATGATCATATCAATCAATGCAGAGATGGCATGTGATAAAATCCCACACCCATACCTGATAAAAACTCTCAGCAAGATAGAAATAGAATGAAAATTCCTCAACATAATTAAGGGCACATACGCAAAACTATCAGCCAACATTATTCTTAAGGAAAAGAGATTGAAAGCATTCCCTTTGTGAAAGGTAACCAGAAAAGGATGTCATCTATCACCACTCCTATTCAACACTGTATTGGAAGTCCTAGCCAGGGTAAAGGCAAGAAAGAGAAATAAAAACACCCAAATTGGCAAAAAAGAGACTCAGCAAGAAAACTGCCGCAATTAAAAGATTCAGCCAAGTGGCAGGATCAAAATTAGAAATCCTGGATAGAGTGGGAGGAAAAATGTGGAACAAAATTCAAAAACACAAAAATGGCCAGGATTACTGGTCAGATAGAGACTGGTGGAATCCCCAAGACAATGGCCCCAGGTTATCTTTCGGGTCTGCAACTAGACTCACTTCCATGGATTAGCTCTCAACCAAACAGTAGAAAAGCCCACAAGCAGAACACCTAGCCCAGGGAGATGAACCCACCTACCCTAAGGAGATGCACCCTTTGGATCAACCCAAACCGTGAGACATCAGAAGGGCAGTATTTGCATAGAGGAAAAGCTGGATAGACAGTAATGTATAGATAAGAAATGGGAACAGGGAAGGGGTAGTCACAGGGAGGAGAACTTTTTTATAGTTGGGATTATAATCAGGGCCATGAAACCAAATGTGTGTGAACTATTGAAAGTAAAATGAATCTGCTTTGCAAATCTCCACCCGAATCACAATTAAAACTTTTAAAAAGTGTAGTCACAACTTATTTCCATCTGATTCATGCAAAAATGTTGGCTTCTATGACCAGAAATCCAAATTTTTATGTCAAATCTCTCTTTTGATCTCTTGGTAAGCAATTTGAATTTTTCTAAAACACATCTGCAGACTAAATTCAGCCCTAGATAGCTGGTTTGTGATCTCTGCTTTAAGGTTAATATACTAAGAAGTCTTTGATTTAATTCTGACATTAGAATTTAAATTTTAGACAGCAGGGACCCAGTGAAAGTTTTTA
Organism: Orycteropus afer afer; assembly: GCF_000298275.1. Classification (NCBI taxonomy): domain Eukaryota; kingdom Metazoa; phylum Chordata; class Mammalia; order Tubulidentata; family Orycteropodidae; genus Orycteropus; species Orycteropus afer. The sequence continues at coordinate 1,903,932 of NW_006921797.1, read as the reverse complement.
AGCAAAGGAAATCTGGAAATACTCCATTTCTTCAATTCTGTCAGTTTTGCAGTGGACTCACCAAGATGTTAGCTTTGTCAAACACATCATACCATCCCCCAACAGCAAATTCCTGACAAACCAAGTGAAACAGGTATAGTCGACAATCTTGGAATCCTGACCACCAAATGGAAGGATAAAGAGTTAGATAAAACACCGAGTGGAAGGAGAAACAGAATGAAAGCAGTGAAAGAGAGATCTGTGGATCATAGATGCCCTGCCAACCAGTTCCACATGTGGCCATCTGGAAACAAAGTGATCAGCCTTCCTGGGTGAGGAGTATAGAAAAGAAATTTCATGGAATTTCCAAGAGAAGACAAATATATTATGCAGACAAACTCAGATGAAGCAAAGCACCACTGGTACCTCTGCCCAATGACAAACAGGAAATCCTGGTGCCCTCAGCCAATGTCCATGTGGCTGCAACATCACATATCCCACACCCGGATAGTTCCTACAGGCCATCTTTGCATACACTGAAACCCCTTGATCACACTCCACCTAATGAGATGTCAGTTTGTGCATGCACAGAGGGCCTACCCATCCATTTGAGTAGCACTGCCTCAGCATTTGACTGCTAACCAGAAGGCTGGCGGTTCCAACCCAGCAGCCACTCCTCTGAAGAAATATTGGGCAAACTACTTCTGAAGAGATTGTTGTTGTTGTTGTTGTTATGTGCTGTCAAGTATACTGCCTCGGAAACCCAAGGAGGGGTCGCTATGAGTCGGGATCAACTTGATGGCAGTGAGTCTGTCTGGCCTCATAATGGCTCCAGAGATATCAACCCTGTCCAATAGTGGATACACTAACTGCTAGCACCGATCTGGAAGGACCTCATGGCCCCACAAGAGCTGTGAGGGACTCTGACCTCCCAACATCAGGGAAAGAACCTGCTCTCACACATTCACTCAATCGTGTAAGGGAAGATGTATGAGCCTAAGGATAGAGGACTCACACATGGGTGTGACCCCCCATACCCATTGAAACCAAAACCAAACTCACTGCCATTGAGTAAATGCCAACGCATAGTGACCCCCATTGGGTTTCTGAGGCTGTAAATCACCACAAAAGAACAATAATTAAAATGATACAAAGAAAGCCATTCTAAAGAGAAAGAGAAGAAACAAAGCTCCTGATATATCCCCCCCAACAAAAAATCAATTAAGAAATACATAAATAAATAAATAATCTGTCAACATTGCTTTTACTGTTCATCCCATGAACTCAAGGGGGCAACCTCCTGTAATAGGACAATTATGAGGTAGCACACAATTCTCTCTTGAAATCCAGCACAGGCTAGTTTTCTTACCAGGTGGTGACTTTGTAAAGTCCTTGAGCCCAAAGATGAACTCCTGTTTCCCTCCTCAACTACCAAGTGAAAAAAAAAAAAAAAATGGTGATCAGATGCAAAAAAAAAAAAAAAATACCCATCAAGCTGCTCATTCTCCCATTCCTCGGTCCACTAAGAAGGACCCGGCAGTAGGGCATGCTGAGGAATGCATAATGGCATTAGACGATAACCATTTCGATAATACTCATCTCTTAGCACAGCTGCAGAACACTATGAATACTTCCTAAGGCCTTGCTGATAACACAGCCCATCTGCTTATACCTTGCTGCCAGCTCTCAGAGAGAATTCTTATGGAACAAAGTCCATCAGTACCGCCTGCGTGAGAGGAGGAAAGGAGTAAAGGAAGAACAGCATCACACTCACCATAGAAAAATCCCCCAGGCTGCTGACTGACTGAAAGAGCCACTGGTGCTAGAGGAAAAAGAATCCAAATGCAAAAATAGAGACACATTTCTCATCCCCAGGAAGGGCTGTGTGTTCTTGCTCGTTTTATCCATCTCAAACTGGTGATGTATAACTAAAGAGTTGTTGGCCTTGTAAAATATGTTTTTGATACAGCAGTGAACGCTTCGATTTGGGGAAGTTATGTTAATTCTCCAGAGTGTATTTTTGAGCTGTATCTTGGGTGGATAAATTCATAGCTATAATAACGCATGGAAGAATTTAGCAAACCTGGGATGGTGAGAAGTGAGAAGATATGATTAAATAAGGAGCACTATGTATATTAAAAGTAGAAGGCATTGCAACTCTTCTCAAGTTGTTAGTTGCCATTGAGCCAGCTCTGACTCATGGCAATTCCATGCATTACAAGTGCTCCATAGTGTTTTCTTGGCTGTAAGCTTAACAGAAACAGACTGCCAGGACTTTCTTTCTTGTTGCCACCGGGTGGGTTCAAGACATCAACGTTTTAGATTAGCAGTTGAGCACAAACCACTTGTGACACCTAGGAATCTTCTCAAGTAAAATATAGAAGCTATATATTTTGAAGCATAGAGAAAATACTTGAGAAAGATTCACATTATGCTAATGACGCTGATTATCTCTGGGAAGGAAAAACAGATTTGTGAAACAGGGAGTTAAAGAGCCTTTTTCCTTTTTCAAAAGTGTTTGAATATGTGACAGTGAAAATGTCCACATTTACTTATGTGATTAAAGAAATTTAAATAATGGATAAAAAGAATTTCCTCTATTTCAAGGTCACATGTGCCTTGAAATAGCCAATCCAGTTGTGACTTAAGTGCTGTGTTCTGTAGCTTATTCCCAAAGATTCAGAATTGCTGAATAGGTAAATAATTAACCCTACACCCCACTGGAAGGTCGGGAAACTTCTCAGTTTTGACCATAATGGCACTGAAGTGTTGGGCAGAAAAGTTCAAGTCATTAAATGGACCAAGTTTTGCGCTCTCTTCTTTTAGGAAGCGGTAGCTCTGTGTACTCAAAGCCGACACTACATGCAGGTGAGTGGGTTGCAGCTTCCCTGTGAAGAGTTCCTAGATGTTGAAAGTGAAGTGATGCATCATCTTACTGGAAATAAAGCAAAGAAACAACACATCGCTCAGTGTGTTATTTATTACTAACTTATTCTTCTGATTTTCTGATAAACTACTATTTCACCCATAATTTCAAAATTTTCTTAAATGGAAGGAAAATTTTCCAACAATTATTAAGTGATTTAATATTGATAAAGTACCACAGAGTTGGTGTCTTAAAGGGTTTGTTAAGTAAACTCTGTTGACAAAGAACTAATTGCACTTAAAATAGGTCAAAGCATTTACTCAGGTGTTTTGGTAATTTGAGGATTAGAAAATTGCATCATAGTATGTATGTAAAAACTTGTGATGTGTGGGCAGCTGACCTCTTCTAACTTCACAAAGGAGAAGGAGAATCAAGATTAATAGCCCAAGGCTCACTCCTATGAGGTGGAGACATACCACCTCTTTTCAACCTTTTTATGAATTCTGACACAAACTCTTCCTCCCACACACTCTCTACTTCTCTGCTGGGTTCAATAAGTCATTGCAATGGCCACACAGAACTCACAGATGATACTCATAATTGTGATGTTTATTAGGGAAGTACCAGGTTACAACTCAGGATCAAGAATGACTCAGGATACAATTCTCTAGTCAGGACAGCTTCTTGGCCATGTCTATAGGCAGGCCTCTCCTTGGCCCTCCACCTCTCAGCCCCTAAACCCTCTTGGGCCAGCCCAGTCTCTGCTCTGCTCAGGCAAGTGCTACAAAGCTTTGTAGCTCCACTGATAAGCACCCAGAGGCACCCCACTCCCCCAGTAAGCCTACTGCCCTAAGGCACTCAGCTCTTTCTCTCCATGGGCCAGGAAGTCTACCACACCATCTCCTGCTGGTCTCCTGGTTCTGCTGCCTCCATTTCTCTGTCACTGCTTCTTGCCATCTTCCACCATATCTGGTGTTACAGTTCTCTGTCTCCTGGGTCTAAGAGGTTCTCAGCACAGGAACCCTGCATCCAAAGAATGCACTCTGCTCCCATCTCTTCTTTTTGGTAGTAGTGAGGTTTCCCCTTTCTGCCTCTGGGATGTCTCATTTTAAGCCTAGAAGGATGATAAAACTGACCAACCTCCTTGTTAAGATTCCATACACCTTATTTGTATGGTCCCACCCTTTAAGGTCAGAAGGAAGATTGGGCAATTTAATTCCGTAGTAATACTGCCTTGGAAACCCAAAGAAGCATCACTATCAGTCAGATTTGACTCAACAGCAGTTGAGTACCCCTTTAAGGGGGTCATGCACCTTATTTGCATTATTAGCAAGCTGTCCAATCCCATTGGTGGGCAAGCACCTTTTTTTGCAGAGTCCCACCCAACCATTTGCTGACAGTTACAAGACCATGGCTACAAAGACCATATAAAACCAATCCATTCCACCACAAACTCTGCCTGCTCAGCCCATTCTAGGAAGAACTGTCCTACAAACAGAAAAGTTAGGCAACCACACATACCACAGCCACACTGTTTGGCATAAGCACTGGCTGTCAACCTTGACTACAGATTAGAATCACCTGCAAAACCAAAAACCAAACTCACTGCCATCAAGTCAATTCCGACTCATAGCGACCACCTTTGGGTTTGCATGGGAGTAAATCTTTATAGAAGAAGATTGCCCAGTCTTCCTTCCCAGAGTGGCTGGTGGGAGCTTTTTAAAAATCATGGAGGCCCAGACACCCAAGAGCAATTAAATCAGAACACTGGCTGTGGGACACAAACATAAATATTTTGTTTAGTTTTTGTTTTTAACCTCCCAAATGATTCCAATGTCCTGCTAAATTTGAAAACAACTGCTCCAGGACAGTGCTTCTCAAACTTTAATATACCTATGAATAAGAGCTACCACCTCGGACACAGCCAAGGAGGGGTCAGTATGAGTCAAAATCAACCTGAGGGCAGCGAGTTTTTTTGTTTTGTTTTGTTTTGAGATAGCAAAAAAAATGAGATGGACTGACACAGTGGCTACAATAATGAGCTTAAACATAGCAATGATTGTGAGGACGGCGCAAGACTGGGCAGTGTTTTATTCTGTTGTGCAAAGGGTCGCTTTGAGTCAGAACCAACTCGACAGAACCTAACAACATATATTATTATAACAACATACAGGAAATAATGATCATGTCTAAGATTGTAGGTTTTTCTGGGGAGGGAGGGGGGTTTGGAGAGAGGCACACAGCAGGCTTCAGTCAAAATGTAATGTTGTATTTCGTCTAAAAATACCAGAATAAAAAACTCAAAACCAAATTAACTGCCATCAAGTCAATTCCAACTAATATGAACCCCCATTGGGTTTCCAAGGCTGTGAATCTTTACGGAAGCAGAGTGTCCCTTCTTTCATGAAGTGGCTGGTGGTTTCAAACCACTAGACTTTTCGTTAGGAGCCCAATGCCTTAACCACTACATCACCCTACAGCAAAATATTAGGATTTGATAGCACTGGGGAAGGAACTGAGTGGTGAGTATGTATGTGTTTATAGTTATTTTCTATACTTCACTCAAATATATTTTTAAAGAGTTTAATTTTAAAAAATCATGAGAATATATATGTCCATCAACAGAGGACCAATAAAAGGAAATTAGAAAATCATACAAGAAAACACCACACAGTCAAATAGAATGAGATGGGTCCATGTGTGCTGATATGGAATAGTTGCCAAGAGACAGATGTCACTGTAAAACAAGGCAATGAACACTGTGCATAGAATGTCACCATTCATGCTACACAGAATACCTCTGAGAACATTCCCAAGAAAGGGTGAGGTTGAGGGGAACAGGGGAGCAGGGAGTTCAGGGGTGAGTTACTTACCTATACAAAAAATCAAATGATTATTAAAAAAAAAAAAAAAAAGATCAAGCCTCTATCCATGTTGAAGGGAAGAGATTAAAAGAAGTAACTGGAATTCACACCCAACCTTCCCATTCTATGGAAGTGAATGATTTCAGAGGTTAAGTGACATGCTCTAGAATATACAGGTAATGGAACTTGGGCCCGCATCCTGGTGTGTACTTTCTCTAAAGATTGTTGCTGTGTGCCGTCGAGTCAGACCCAACTCATAGCGACTCCTCCTTGGGTTTCCGAGGTGGTATCACTACGGAAGTAGATTGCCCAACCTTCCTTCCGAGGAGTGGCTGGTGGGTTTGAACCGCCAGCCTTCTGGTTAGCAGTCAAATGCCTTAATCACTATGCTACCAGAGCTTCTCTCTAAATATTAGAAATATGTAATAAAAGATTTTTGGGGAAAAAAAAAAAAAGTACCCTCTGAATTGCTAAGCCTACTGAAGAAGAGACTATCATGTTCTCCCTCAGTATAAATTACTTGCCATCAAGCCAACTCTGACACATGGCAATCCCACCCAGGTGTTTCAGAGTAGAGCTGTGCTCCATACAGTTTCAGGAGCTGATTTTGCAATAGATCACTGGGCTTTTCTTCCAAGGCACTTCTGGGTGGGCTCAAAGCATCAACTTTTTGGTTCACCAGTGATAGCTCACTCATGTGTGCCACTGGGACCAGCATAAATTATGTTTAGGGAAATACTAGTATTTCGTAGTTTGGGGGTTTTATTGTTATTATTATCAACATGATTTCCACATATTTGATAACCTATACTAGTTTGTATATGTTATCAAACACATGAAAATCATATAATTTTGTTTTTAATTTTCAAGTCTTCTTTGATGAAAGATTTTTCTAGTCCTTTAGGTCCTGTTTAGAGCATTCACTGGCCTTTATTTTTTGTTTAGTTCCCATGTCTGTTGTTCACCTACCCAAAAAATATATGGCCAATGGATTTTTACAATAGGTATTTTAAAAGCATCACTATACAATGATGCAGTTATGTGTATGTGGATACAAACATAACATGCATATACATAAAACCTGTGTAAGACTGAAATCTGTCAGAGAAGGAAAACTCAAATATTTTCCACTAACAGAGAGCAAGAGAAGTGGTAAGACTGTATGCTGTCAAAGGTGGAAAACTTGCAAGACCCAGAACAAACAACGTAGTCCCATTGAGTCCCTGCTGTGACAAGTTTCGCTGTGTGTGTGTGTGTGTAATGTAAAACCCAAACTCACTGCCATCAAGTTGGTTCTGACTCATAGCAACCTCTCCTTAGGTTCCTGAGGAAGTATCTCTATGGAAGTAGATTGCCAGTCTTCCTTCTGAGGAGTGGCTAGTAGGTTTGAACTGCCAGCCTTCTGGTTAGCAGTCAAATGCCTTAGGCAGTATGCCACCAGAGCTCCTACATACATGCATTCTGATTCCTGTAGATTTTCTGTCATGTTTTAGAAGCTTAAGTTACAAAAGAGTATGTTCCTCAATAACTTTTAAAGATGTGATATTCGTCTTTTATTTATGCATAAAAACTTAGACCTTCTATACAGTGTTTTTTGGCCAAGATCCTGTTTCAAATGTCACATATCAACCATGTTCAAACTGCTACCTGTTAGATTCAGAGAGTCCACAAGGTGGCGCTAGACACCTTTGATCAAAGCCCATAACCTAGTAAACTGTTTCTAGAAAACAGGGATGACTCTGGCATCAACAAAGATTCAACATTGAAGCTAATATGAAAGACATCCTGTCTGGAGGGACTGCTGCCAGCCAGAACACATTTGAAACTCTAATGACAAACTTAAGAACTTTAAGCAAAAATGCCAAGCCGAAGTCATGGGCTGCCTGTGGTGAGCATATTTCTTCCAATGGCAAATCTACATCTGTTGCTTTGGACATATTTCATTACTAGCATTTGATCACCTGAAAGCTATTTCTATATACTTGCCCCTCTCCATATCCAGCCAGCTCACTCTCTCCCTTTCCCCCTCTCATGCACACACACACACACACACACACCCCAATGAAATGTACTTTTAGGTGATTAAAAAAAAAAAAAGACTTATGATCACATCCCTATTAACTAATATTTACATTTCAGAATACTTAACTGTCTTCATAAATTCCCAATTTTCAACAGTTTATGAGTAGCTCATAACTAGGAACAAAACTTGGTGGGTTAAGTCTAAACTTGGATGATAAAAATCTTACAACATCACAGAAAGAGCTATTTCGGATGCTTCTTTTCAATCTTTTATCAACTTGTAAGAGATCAGGAACGTTCATCATAGTCTTTTACATTCAGGCAATTTTAAAGGATAACACCCAGGGATGGCTCTTGAATAGCTTTTCAGCAAAAGAATAAGCCTCAGAAATGCCTTTAGAAAGAAAAGCTGAGAAGCTCTAGTGGTTTAAGTCTTTTTGTGATATCCATTAACACGGCTCTCTGTTCAACTACAAATCTCTGAAAGATGATTTAATAAACTGTGTCAATGCCTTCAGCATTTCACAACACACAAATTCAATGTGATCACTTCATTCAGAAACATTTTTTTGTGTGCAGACACAAAATTTTTTCCCGTGACTCTAAGTGTATGTGTCTCACATTCAGGTTAAGCAAACCATGACAGCACCTTCTAGGCTTGTAATCAACACTTTAAAGTGACTGTTCAAAATCAAAAGCACACAGTACACCAGAGTGCTTGACTGACCACACTCCAATAATAAACTGCATGTATAAACTGATTATATTTGTAAGAATGTTTCACACATGAAACACCAAAAAGATTAGTGAATGTAGTGGCATGTCTTTCCATATGTGTGTATTTCCAGAAGCAGTAGATGGTAGCATAGTGCCTAAGGCACTTGACTGCTTGCTAACCAGAAGGCTGGCGATTCAAACCCACCAGCCACTCCTCAGAAGGAAGGTTGGGCAATCCTACTTCTGTAGTGATACTGCCTCGGAAACCCAAGGAGGGGTCACTATGAGTCGGGGCTGACTCAATGGCAAATAACAACAACAACAACAAACCCAACTTTGCTAAAAATTTAAAGGGAAAATAAATTTTTAAACAGATCCATGAAATTGAGAATTCACTCCTGAGCCAGGCTAGCTCCAGTGATGGGGACAGGGGCTAGCGTGCACAACTGGTCAATTTTAGAGCAAGCCCAAGAGTTGACAACCTATTCCGCATGAGTTCACGAAGCTGGAGGCAGATTATGTACAGACTGATGTATGGTGAGCTCAGTCCTCAACTGTGAAAATAACACCTGAATGCCAACAATTACCTTCTTCCCTTGATCTTCAACTCACAACCAATTTGCAGACAAGACTCAGAAACTGTTTTATTAAATTGAACACAAAATGCCTGTTATAATAACATCAAGCCTTTATCAGAAATCAGTACAGAAGTGAGGATACACAGCCAAAATGAGCCATTAACACAAGCAGTGTAAATTTTAAATAACTTTCAGATTTTCACATTCAATATGCTTAAAAAAAAAAAGAACCAAAAAAGCAATTTCAATTTCACAATTCACAGTTGATTGGTTTTAATCCCACGACAGTTTTGTCATTTCTGTAGACCCAGAACACAAACAGTTATCCAAAGTGGTGACTGGCATCTTATACAATAAAACAGACAGATCTTAAATGCCTATGAGACATTTAAGGAAACCACCAATTGCATACAGTTTAGGCTGGCTTTTTTTTTTTTTTTTTTTTTCTTTTTAAGCTCTATCCTTCACCAGAAAAGCAATTCTAGTGAAATAGCAAAAGCAGTTTGAAAAGTTTGCCGTGCCTTTAAATGAAGGGTTCTAAAATCTCCCTTGGTTTGCCACAATTTTTATTCTCTAATTTAAAGCAATAACTGCACTAAAATGCAAACTTAACAGGGAAAGTAACATCAGTTTCACTTATGGATCTAGGGTATACATCCAGGAGAGGCAATATACTGTTCTAGCAGACACATGGAATGCTTCAGAGCAGAGTTTGACATACTCTAGTAAGGCATTTCAAAGCAGACACACACCACACCCAAACTAAACTGTTACGGTGAGAGATAACACCAGGTGCACACCAATTAATGCAGAATCAACATGAAATTCTTACAAAATGATACACTGATTTACAAACACAAAAAGATACCCAAGTACCAAAGATGGCAAAAAAAAAAAAAAAAGACCAACCACTCTAAAAGAACAGTTTTGTTCTTGTAAATGTCAGACAGGCAGAACAGAAATAAACTGCTTTGTATGTGCTTTGTCCTAGGATACGAACATTCATCAGAACACACAGGGTTACTTTTCCTTAAAAAAATATATCATGTAGAGAATATATGGATAATCAGTGATACAGAACATTTATTTTCACTAGTGAGGGGGTCACTTAAGCACTTACATAGAAAGTTATGAGTGAATCACGAAGATCATTTAAATGCAAAAAGAAATCTGCTCAAATCTGCATTATTAGTCAGTATTCAACAGTGCAGTAAGATTTTTAGCAATTGCATTGGGCTTAATTAAGAACTATGGCCATGAGAAAATCTTTAAGTTCAAAGAGTAATGAAAAGTCTAAAAATAAATTCTAATTAGTGAAAATACATACTTCCCTTTCATGGGCCCAAAGGAAGTGTTCAGTGAGTTTGGAAGCTTGGAATCTTATCAAACAAATAAAAGAATATAAAACTGGAGCATCTATATTTCACTTCTCACTTATCCACTGACTCATCAATGACCTGGAGCAAGTCGCTTAGATTCTTCAGATTTGCCCTCAGAAAGTGAACGTAAAAATAAAGGCATATGTCAAAAAGAAAAATCTCTGGGCAGTACAAAAGCCAAAGATGGTCACAAAGTTCATAATTTCAACAGTTCATTATACAGTACAGTCATTTTCAATCCTGCTAATTATGGCTAGGAGAACAATGGATAATTAAAATTAGCAGGGAATTCAAAGGCTTTATAGAAATGAATAGTTTTAACTTTCTAAACTACCTAACTTGTTCTCCAAGAGTTTTCAAAACAGCTAATCACATACAGGTTTGACCATTGCCTCTACTCCCTTCTCATCTGGTAAAACAGCTGAAAGTAGAAAAAGAGCCAAAAGAAGTTGTAACAGAAAGAAAAGCAGCAATAGATTAAAATGAGGTATAAGCTTTTCATCAATCCCGATCAGTAATTTACAGTTTTGTTTTAAAGAAGCTGCATAGCTCAGCAAAGCTACACCTTCAAAAGAGGGGTAGAGAAAACATTCTTATTATGAAACTTTTAAATTTATGAAAAGCATTTTAAATGACCATGTTAGAAAAGTCCACTTTGAAAAAGAGTTGTCTTCCCTCTAAGCACACATAGAAACTGGAAGACTAAAGTCCACAGGAAAAGAAAAGATTATGTTAATAGGCTCAAATTACCAATGTCATCACACTGCTTTCAAAACAATATTTAAACAAATATGAAACTCTCATTAATGACACCATGCTGAAGTGTTTAAGGGGAGTGTGTTGTCTACAATTTACATGGAAATGTTTCCAAAAAATGTATTGATGGAAGAACACAGGGATGGAGAGATGGTATGAGTATAGTAGACATAATAGTAGAATCTAAGTGGTGTGTTGTCATTGTTGTTATGTGCCGTCGAGTCGGCCCCGACTCATAGCGACCCCTCCTTGAGTTTCCGAGGCAGTATCATTACGGAAGTAGGATTGCCCAACCTTCCTTCCGAGGAGTGGCTGGTGGGTTTGAACCGCCAGCCGTCTGGTTAGCAGGCAAGTGTCTTAGCCACTATGCTACCAGAGCTCCCCTAAGTGGTGTGTAGATTATAAAAATTTTTCAGCTCTAAGGTATATTTGAAAATGTTCATAATAAAATGTTAACATTTCTATAATAAAATTAATTTAGCAGTGTGTGTCTTAAAGTCTCAAAGTACTCATACAATTTAGAGTTTTAAATTAATTGAGGGGCTGGTGGGTTTGAACCAACTTTTTGGTTAGCAGTCAAATGCTTTAACCACTATGCCATTAGAGCTCCTTAATTAATTGAAATGGGGAAAATTTTCCTCTAAAAGGCCTTAACCCTTTCATGACCCATGGGATATATCACCCACCAACATTTTCAGCCTCTCAGGTTTCTTGGGAAGCTGCTATCCTAGTTGTAGTATGTGCTACCACCTAGCAAAGATCTGTGGAACAGCATGAATCTAAAGAAATGGGCCTCACCCCACCAATCTTACCTCCAGAGTCTACCTGGTGTCCCATATAATTATATCAAAATCCCTATTACCGCAAAAAGAGATTTCTCCCTTGATACCTGCTTCCCATGGTATCAACAAAAAAGTCATAGCAGAAAATAATTAGGTCATGAAAGGATTAAATGTCGAGCTAAACTAATGCAATTTACATTATTTTGCAAAACGGATTCTTTACACACTTTATTTGCAAATATATCACTCTCTACTCTCTAACGAACAGACAGGTTTTTAAAAGAGCACTGGAATAGCTTTTCCAAACATCAGTGACAAGCTCTCCGCGATCCATCATATTGCCATTCACTAAATAGAAATGTAACACAGAGCAATGTCAAAAAATAATCTATGATCATTGGGAGCCTGAGGCAACCATATTCATTTACAAGGGGGCATGATTCCTGTTCAATAACAATAAAAGTTTTACTAAAAATCAAACTGAGATTGTATTTAAGTAAACAAAAAAGGAGTTAGAACACCTAACTGACATAGATCTTTGTTGTTCCAAGCTCCTGTTTTATGAATTGTGACTAATGGCAATATTTCTGTCATCTCTTCTTTCTGTGAAATGCTAACACTTACTAAAGGCACTCATATTCTAGGCTTAACGGAGACAGGGTCACATGGGACCATAAGCCAGTACTTTTTTGGTATCTACCCAGGAAGGGAGGTTACAAATGATTCTCCCATCCATCATGGGCAGAAAAAGTCAAACAGCTGTAAGTAGAAATGTCTTATGAGCAGCTATTTATACAGGTATTGTCCATTCAGCTAGATGGATAGTAACAGCTCACAATGGCAGGGGTTCCCCCAACAAGACAAAATACATTTTATATGAAACTCCTGAACAATGATATGGCTGGGGAGAAAAAAAGGTAGTTTTTTTAAAAAATATTTTGTTCCAAAGCCTACATTAAACTTTTGTCTATACTGACTGAACGGTTCTCATTTCTATAGAAGCTCTATAGTCCTTCACACATGCCTCACAAAGTTTCTAAGAGAGTACTTCCCATCTAAGTTCCAACTCTGAGGAAACAAAAGACATTAGGTCCCAAATCTACTGTTTCTGGGCCTCTCTGCAGAGAATCCTAAGTAGAATAGTTGCATATATCCCCGTACATAAGTCTGACTCATCTTACATATGTTAGATGGTCCTGCAACTATCATAGCTTCCAGTCCCAATCAATTTCAAAGTGAGGGAATACTGAATTCCACCGCTATTCCTTAGACTCTGTCTGCAGAGGATGATTTAACCAAATAGTGCATGTATGTATGTATGTATATATATGAGTGTGCACACACATACACACACATATACTTTTCTCCTTGTTTAAAACTGTAGATAGTTATCTATAAGTAAGCATGCTAGTTCTGCAGAACAGCTTTGTAAAAATGAAGGGAAGGTACCATGCTTCCCTTTAGCTATTTAAGTCAGAGGGACATAAGAATGATCTCAGGTAGCCATGATTCTTCAGAGTTTCAAAAATTCTAAATGGTTTTCTAAGTTTACTAATTAAGAAGGGAGAATAGTGAGGAAGAGTTGGGGGAGGAACTTTTTCAAAATGAATGGTATAAAAAATTGATCTTGTAGAATTCAGTGCAATAAGAGACAAGCAAACAATAATAATTAAAAAAAAATGCACATATTTACAAGTTCCAGTACATGATATTCAAGAAAAGACCAACAAAGTATTTTCTGTTCTGTATGGAGTCAAAAGGATACATGGCACACTCAGTTTTGTAACTTAACTTTCCTTTAAAAAAAAAAAAAAAAACCCACTTTGGAGGCATATGCAATCCAATCTTTAAATTGGAATATGGAATTTTTCTGTTATACCTTCTTGCCCTCAATACCTTAAAAGTGTTTCTGTTATCTTCCAACAGTGATTTTGAATGACAACTTACACAAAGACAGTCACAGAGAAAAAAGACTTAGATGCAAATGATTACTGAAATCGACTTCCTTTTTCTGACTAAAGGTTGTCAGAGTTGTTTAAGTCTCTGTCCATCCTTGTATACAGCATATGAAAAGATATTGACATGATTCCTGGGGAGCACAGGGTGCAAATCCCAGTACATTACAGAGAGGACTGGGCTTCACAAAATGAAACCAATGGAGATCATGTGTCACTCACTGCAGTAGTAACAACAGCTTGCTTGGACAGGGAAAAAATGCTGCCTATAAGGAACGCATGAGTGTGACATAGTGTACCATGCAGAGATGTATTTACTTAGGCATTTCCTGCCTGCCAGCCTCTTTTCACCCTCTGTTTAAACTACAGAACACATGAGAATATTGCAAGGTAACAAGCCCAAACACAATCTACTGTCATAAAGATTTGTGGATTTTTTTTTTTTTTTTTTTAGATGTACACGTACTTCTGTAGATGATCATGGAAGTTATTTACCTACTTCCTAGAGTATGCAAATTAAGGAGCAAACTGAGTTACTGTAGGCAATATGGTATCTAAAGTGTCATATAAAACAAACACATCGCTCTTTTTTAGTGCAAAGAAAATATAGCAAGTAAAAAATAACACTATAAATCTAACTTCTTTCTTTAAAAGAAAATGCGCTTATGCATTCATAACATCCATTAAGGGCACTGGGAAATTGGAAACCTGAATACACAAGGCCTGGGAAAAAATCAAGCCCTTAAGTCCAATGAATTTTGTATGTACACAGTAAGATCGTTAAGTGGGAGAGCAGAGAAACTGTCAGTAATTTTATTTGCAAAGGAAATACTGAAAATGAATGAAATGCCACTTTTACAAAATGTAAATTAACAGCCACAAGCTTTTCTTGTTATCTGAAAAAATGACTCAATGAAATTCTCTCCATGGTATCACACATATATATATGCAGACACAGAAAATGAGAGTTTTAAATAATCACAGAACCAAGTGTCCAGCATGGTAATATGAAAATATACTAAAAATTATACTTCACAGCAAATGAGTAACCTACTGGTCCATAAAATAAGCCCTAAATTCCCCTAATCAGATACATTTTGTAGATTACTGCAAAATAAAAAAAAAAAAAAAATTTTAAAAAACAAACTGTTCAAAAATTTTAGAGAAAAGGAATAGTGATTATAATTTTCCTCCTCCTCACCCATTTACCTATAGAATTATCAGAAAAAAAAAGGTGTTTTGTTTTTATTTAGTAATATAAGCAATCAAATGTGAACTGACCATAGTGAAAGATACTGCTCAAGGTGAATATCCTGATGAATGTGGCCTTTCAAAATAAGCATGAATGAGCACCAGTCTTATCCATGTAAAGTACAATTTAGTAAAGAGATAAAATATGGTTAACAGAAGTCCACAGAGTGTTCCATAGTTAATACAGACACATACTAGAGCTTCTTATTTTAAAAGAAAAAAAATAATAATACTTATTTTATTATCAGATGCCAAAATAATCTATAATGTCAGTATCTTCAAGGAATCCTTTAAGACTTTTTAAGTTATAAGACTGGCTCTAAAACCCAAGTTTATGTATTTTTCTGCTGGAAATGACAAAATTGAAAATTTTATTAACTTTTTTTTTTTAAATTCTTCTCTATCCATGAAACAATAGGTAGCTGTATTCTCAGAACAGCCAACTAACTGGCAGAACAGAAAAGACTGTAAGTAAAGTCTAACAATCGTATTACTTAAAATTTCTGCCAAAATAAAATATCAAGAGATCTGGACTTATGGTTGAGGCCATCATTAAAGTGTATGTTACTACCAATGAAGAAGTAACTTTCAATTAAAAAACCAAACACATCTTTACATTTCCTAAAACCAGGCAAAAAAAAAAATACTTTAAAAAATCATATCCATCTTAAACTAATTAGATATTCAAAAGCAGGGCTTGAAAAACCCACAGCACAGCTGTGACATGAAAATGAACTTGACAGACAAGCTGATTCAGCTGGAAGGAAAAAAAAAAAAAGGAGGGAAAAAGTATCATTTAAATGTATGAAACCCACACCTGGAAATGAAGGTTAGCAGTTTGGAAATACACACACACAAAAGTGTTAGAATTCAGGAAAACCTGCATTCTTGTGAAAAACTCTAATGCAGTTTACAACAGACTGTCCTACTGACAAGCTGTGATTTTCCTAATCACAAGAGATGGTGACTCAAATGAACCCTTGGGACACATGAATCTCTGCTTACATGTTTTTACTGTGATCGAAAGTAAGAATTCAATAAAATTCTTAACAGTACATAAAACTAAAAGTACAACAGAAGAAGAATTCTATTTCTAAATAGTCATAGCTCTAAGCGGTCAGGCTACTACTGACCAGAACTTGGTCAGGATAAAAAGTTATTTCTGATAAGGGAATTAGGTCACATGCTGAAATATACCTCAACACAACTGACCTAAAGAAGCATTATGACCTAAGATGCACATTCTTTTCCTCCCTGGTTTTGACATCTCATGGTACCACTGCAGGTTACACATATTCACGCTAAGCAGAGGAATGTGCTCATATCAAAAGGACCACAAAGCAAGGCATACTGACAAAAGGTAAACAACAGGCAGGTCAAGCTGTTCTATCTGAACATGACAATCTATACATATCCCAGATTCTCCATCTCATTCCTGTACCGCTGTTCAGACACCTTGCTTTTATGCTGCTTGCTCTCTAAATGCTGCCGGAATTCCATCTCTTCGCCAGCCCCAACATTACACATAGAGCAGTAAAACTGGCCGCTGGGAGTAACACACATGGCTAGGTCACGTGGAATTCTCTGCCGAGAGCGGGGATTGAAGTAAGGACCTGCTAAGGCAAAGAGATAAAAGTAAACACATTCACTTCAAAATAATCACTTAAGTGAATGGTGGGCTGACCAAACATCACTATAATCTCTAATTCTTCTTATTTATTTAATTTCAAGCTCAAATTATAAAATTCACAGATTCTTAGCTTGAATATGAAATTAATGATACTTTCAATTATAACTTTATACAGATTCAATCTGAAAGGACAAAATAAATCCTCCAACTACT
>NW_006921797.1:1881703-1885810 GCF_000298275.1 Orycteropus afer afer | reverse complement strand
TTTTCTGCTTCTCTAACATAACAATAAACATTTACAACTAAATTTTCACAAAATAAGCTTTCATGACATCCTAGAAGTTTTGATATGTTTTTATTACTGTTTAGTTCTAAGAATTTTTAATTTTCATATGATTTCTTCTTTGATTCATGAGTTAAGAAATGTTTTAAAATTTCCAAACAAATGGATATCATGTTTGTTTTATGATTTTATTACTGACGTCTCAGTGAACTGTACTCTAGTCAGAGCACTTAGTCTGTACGCTTCAATTTTTGACATTTGTTAAGACTTGCCTTATACCTACTATCAAAAAACCCGCTGCCATCAGGTCAATTCCAACTCATAGCAACCCTAAGGTCGGAGTAGAACTGACCCCCCCCAGGGTTTACAAGGCTGTAATCTTTACAGAAGCAGACTTCCTCACCTTTCTCCCGCAGAACAGTTGATGGGCTCAAACTGCTGACCTTTTGGTTAACACCCAAGTGCTTAACTGCTGTGCCACCAGGGGTCCTTATGCCTAGCAGTTTTTGTAAATTGCCCATATATGCTTGAACAAATTTCTATGCTCTATTGGGTATCTGTGTCTACAAATATGTGCAGTGAGTCATTTTTTGGTTACTTTTATTTAAAACTTTACCAATTTTTTATTTACTTGGCCCATAATAAAGAGATGTCTTGAAATCCCTCAATATAATGAAAGATTTGGTAATATACTCCTACAATTTTACTGATTTTTGTTTTCTATGCTTTCAGATATATTTTTTTAAACTAGGCACACACACTTTTAAACTGTTACATCTTGCCCTCTCTATGCCTAATAGTGCCTTCTGTCCTAAAGTTTCTTTTCTCTGATATTAACACACCTCTCCCAACTTTCATTTTATCTGAATTTCTTTTATTCAATTAGAAAATCTTTATTTTTCAACTGGGTTGGGCAATCTACTTCCGTAGTGATACTGCCTCAGAAAGCCAAGAAGGGGTCGCTACAAGTAGGGTCCAACTCAACAGCACATAACAACAACATAATTACTGGTATCTGTTTAGGTTTTTTTCTTTATTACATTGTACTTTCCATAGGAGCTCTGGTGTTGTAGTGGTTAAGGCATTTGGCTGTTAACCAAAAGGTTGGTGGTTCAAACCTACCAGCTGCTCCACAGAAGAAAGATGAGGCAGTCAGCTTCCATAAAGATTTACAGCCTTGGAAACTCAACGGTATGAGTTGGAATAGACTCAATAGCAGTGAGTTTGGGTTTTTTTGCTTAAGTACTTTCTATAGTTCCCCTTTTTTCTATGCTTCTCTTACCTTTTCAAATAATATTTTTTAGATTTTTTGTTTGACTTTTCCACCTGAATGACCTCAATTGATGTGTATGTATGTATGGAAGTGAGGCTGGGGGGAGAGTGGATTTTATAGGAGGAGGAACTGCTCAGTCCTACTGAAAGCAACCAGAAAATGCAGAAAAACAGTCCTACACACTAGTCCTTCTGAGTTGAGAGTGTATACCATAATCACTGAGGAAGCATTTTCAAGAAACACATATATCTGGTTCCACCCCAAATTTAATGATTTTGAAATCTCTGAGACACAGTTTAGGCAGGTGTATTTTGTAAAAACTGCCCAGGTGACTCTGAGGTGCTACTCTAGTTGAAAACTACTGTTCTAATCACTCCCCAAAACATGACAATTTAACATGAAACAACTTTAAACCAAAGAGCCCATTTTCATAATGTATTTTATATTTCTCAATGGCAAATACCAGAAGAAATATAAAGGGACTATCATAGAAACTCTAAAACAGAGACTATCATCTAAAACCTCAGTAAATAATACACCAAATAGGAAATAAATAAAACCTGAAATGAATACCAGCCTGAAAAGCTACTGGCTCAATTCAACAGAACAATGATTAACCCCAAATTCTTAGGGCTATCTATTGCCATTCTAAAAATAAAAATAAAGGACACCATTTTTAGAATGTAGCTGAAGTATGGGGACCAACACAAGGTACCTGAATTGTTCTGTACTGCATACATATTTCTCCTATTCGGCATCATCTTATATTCATTCCCTTCTTTCCGGGCCCTTCGCTGACCCACCTCTGAGGATTCCCTGGAGGAAAGAAATTTAAAAAGTGAGAATATCAAACCAAGGATCACCCTCAACTCTTTTACTTAAAGGCAATAAGTCTCACACAACACTTAGGCCTCAGAGAAAACGGCAATACCTACGAGAATGAGTTACTCTGAGCTTCCGCCAGCCGAAGCCTCTTGGCATGATTCTTCCCTTGATAGTGAGCCTGGGCCACAGCCGGAGAACTAAAGGAGGCATCACAGAGCTTACAGTAATCGTTCTCTGTGGCCAGGATCACTCTGCCTCCCGGCTTAAAGGAGCCCATCTGACATCAAAGACACAAGCAGAAAGAGGGTTAAAAAATGTGCAGTTTATTTATCCCCTTTCTCCTTAAAGCTCTTTCTAAGAGCTAAAAGATAACCACAGAATACAGCATGACCACAAACACTCTGCTTTATAAGGAAAGGAAATAATTCACTGGGAGATATTTAATAATGGTTTTGCATTATAATCACATATGCACTAGCAGAAGGTGAATGCTTCACTGCCATCTCCCTCAAAGAAATAAGAAAATGAGTTTAAAAACCCCCACATGGAAGAGTAAGGACAGTGTAGGTAAGGCCTAAAATAACAATACCAGAAAGGGTAAAATCTCCCAGAGTCCATCAACAGACATTTGCTGAATCCCTAGTATTTTTTTAGGCTTGCTGCCTAGTCCAGAAGAAATACAGACACAGATTTAAGAAAAATAGCCCCACCCCTCAAAGAGTTTATAAACCAACTACAGAGATACAAAATAATCAGAAAAAAAGTAAGTGGCAGAGCCAGACAATTACACTCAGGTTAGGGAATAATATGTCAAAGGAAACCTGAGACAGTGCCTGGCAGATAGCAGGCACTCAAGTACTGTTGGGTTAATATGCAAATGACAAACTAGATTCTGGCTAGAGGGGATCATACATATGATGTAACCAGCTGCTATTGGGCTGATTCTGACTCGTGGCAATCCTGTGTGTATCAGAGAAGAACTGAGCTCCCGAAGGTTTTCAATAGCTGATTTTTCAGAAGGCCTTTCTTCCAAGGCACCTGAACACATTAACCATTTGCACCACTCAGAACTGATAGAAAGTCTAGAAACAACAGTAATCAGAAACAGTTGCAGAAAGTAGCACTATTGCACCTGGAAGAGAAGATTTCCAGGGTAGGGGACACAGGATAGCTGTCTTCAAAAATCACAAAGAGCTATGCTGTGAAGAGGGCCTTAAGTGGTTTGCCCACGAAGGCTGAACCAACTGAAAACAATCTCCAACAGGGGCCAGCCATTAAATTCTAGAGCAACCTTCAGGAACTAATAAGGTGAAAGTTACTCAGCTTAAATTTATCTGTGAGCATTTTCCCAACCTCTAATACTGATTTTAACATATTTCATTTTCTCCAACACCCCTGGGGATGATGGAGTAGATGGTATTGCTATCCACACTTTAACTGGAAAATTGACATTAAGAAAAGCAAAATTTTACCATGGTGGTTAGGAGCAGATATCCAAGGGTCAAAAGAAATTCTTGCTCTACCATTTTACAAAATGTGTAACACTATGGACAAGTTACTTTATTCACCTGAGCCTCTAATAAGTCCAGGTCCTACCAGAACTGCTGCTCCATGACCTACACTTGAGCACTAAGGCCCTGTTGTAGTCAAGTGTCATCAACTCGATTTCAAATCATAACAACTCCATATGACACAGAACTGTCCCCTTAAGGTTTGCTAGTCTGTAATCTTTTACAGAAGCAGCCTGCCAGGTCTTTTCTCCCATGAAACCACTGGTGGGTTCAAACTGCTAACCTTTTGGTTAGCAGCCAAGCACTTAACCATTGCTTCACCAAGGCTCTGTAATAAGGCCCTACACCTCTAAAAGAAGCCTTGGTAGCACAGTAGTTAAGAGCTCAGCTGCTAAACCACGAGTCGCCAGTTCAAAACCACCAACTGCTCCATAGAAGAAAGATATGGCAGTCTACTTCCATAAAGATTGCAGCCGTGGA
>NW_006921797.1:1876385-1881046 GCF_000298275.1 Orycteropus afer afer | reverse complement strand
AGAGGTTAAGGCATTTAGCTATTAAACCAAAAGATTGGTGGGTTGAACCCACCAGCTGCCCTGTGGGAGAAAGATGAGGCAGTCTACTTCCGTAAAGATTTACATTCTTGGAACCCGACCGGGCATTTCTACTCTGTCCTATAAGATCACTACGAGTCGGAATCGACTCAACGGCAATAGGTTTGGTTTTGGTTTATTATTTATCACTAATGAAATTGTTCTGTGAATATATAATACCACAAAGAGTTTAAGGAGTAGAATCTATATTCAAAGGCTATTAAGCTACAGGAGTTATATTCCCAAAGTCACTTGTTTTATCTTCCAAACAGCTAAAGGAACTCAGCTCTCAGGAGTAGCTCCTCATACCAAAGTCTAGAGAAGAGTTTATATTGTCTCTGCAGAGAGGTAAGAAAGGGCAAACTCAAGAAACTTACCTTACTACTGAAGACAAAATATAAGTGGGGTTAACTGCAATAAAGAAATAAATGCTTTAAAATATTTCTTTTAATCTGGAGCTTAGCCTGAACATTCAAAATCCTTTACCCTAGAATTATGAGAAATACAAAGACAAAAAATAAAACATAACAATATTTGTTTTATCATTTCATGATAAAACACAACTGAAGTCAATGAGAAATCTCAAGGGTCACAAAATATCAAGAAGGTTGGTTGTCCAAAAGTATTTGCCCAATTGGACTCTCAGGGGCATTTAGGACAATTTCTGCACATGACAACTTCCACTCTGACACTGTTTCACCCTGACACTGAGTGATTTCTGGTTTGGGTTCACCAGGCCAAATCCTCATGCCACATGTCTCACCTGTGGAGGAACAGAAGCAACTGGAGTAGCCACAGGCTCCACTGCATTGCTCATTCTGGCAGGAGGAGGACAGCTATTTGCTGCATAATAATTTCGGAGTTTCTTACCATGATTTTTACCCTAGAAGTAAAATAAAATGAGTAATCACTATGAGTAAATTTTGTCCAAATGAGTTAATCAATGTATTCACTTAACGAAAAAAACAATATTCCTCATCGGGAGCAAAGAAGAGTGAAGAAAATCAAAGACAAATGGGAACAATTAGCCCAAAGGACTAATGGACCATGTGAACCCTAATCTATATGACCCAGCGACCATAAGAATTAGATCATGCCTGGCTACCAATGCCCACCACTCGAAAGGGATCAAAATTGGAGATCCTGGATAAAGTGGGAGAAAAATGTGAAACAAAACTCAAAATCATAAAAAAGACCAGGCTCACTGGCCTGACAGAGACTGGTAAAACCCCCAAGACTATAGCCCCAAGTCACCCTTCAGGCCTAGAATTGATCTCACTCCCCTGGCTTAACTCTCAGCCAAACAATAGATGCCTACAAGCTGAACACCTGCTCCAGGGAGATGCACTCCTTAGAACAATCAACCATGGGACATCAGAAGGGCACCATTTGCACAGGGGTAAATGTAGGAAGCCAGGCATGCACAGGCAAGAAGGACACAGGGAAAGGGTAACCACAGGGAGGAAGTGGGAGGTGAGATGTTATACTGTGGGAAATGTAACCAGTATCACAAAACAAAATGTGTGTATGAACTGTTGAATGTAAAACAAATGTGGTTTGTAAAATTTCACCCAAATCACAAAAAGTGAAAAAAGAAAAAAAAGCAATACTAACTACACTAATCACAACACTGAAGGTAAAAAGACCACTAGCCAGATTTTGATTACTTAAAAAAAAAAAAAAAAAGTGCTTCTTCCATGCAAAGAATAAAAGCCCTGCCCCAAATGACCCAAATTTTCAGAGAACAGTTGATACCAATTCAACTAAAACTGTTACAGAACATAGAAAAGAATACTCCCCAATTCACTCTATGAAGCCAGCATGATACTGATGTCAAAGCCAGACCAAGATACCACAGAAACAGAAAAAGACCACTATCTGTTATGGATATAGATGCAAAAATCCTCAACAAAATTCTAGCCAACAGAATTATTCAAAAAAAAAAAAAATCATGATCAGATGGGATTCATACCAGGAATACAAGGGTGGTTTGATACTAGAAAATCAATCAATATAATTCATCATATAAATAAAACAAAGAAAAAACAAATCAAAGGATCATATCAATTGACCCAAAAAAAAGGCATTTGATAAAATTCAAACACCCTTCTCTGATTAAAAACTCTCAGCAAAACAGAATAGATGGGAAATTCCTCAGCATAATTAAGGGCATATATGCAAAAACCAAAAACCAACATTATTTTCAAGGAGAAAGTTTAAGAGCAATCCCCTTGAGAACAAAAATGAGACAAGGATGCCCATTATCACCACTCTTATTCAATATTGTACGAAAAGTCCTAGCCAGAGCAATAAGGTAAGAATGGTAAATAAAGGGCATTCAAATTGTAAAGCAAGAAGTAAAACTATCCCTATTTGTAGATGACATGATCCTATAGATAAATATTCCTAGAGACTCCCAAAGAAAGTTACTGGCACTAATAGAAGGATTCAGCAAAGTGGCAGAGTACAAGATCAACACACTAATAAGAACTCCGAAAAGGAAATCAAGAAAGCAATACCATTTACAATAATCCTCAAAAGGATGCAATCACTAGGAATAAACCTAACCAGGAATGTAAAAGACTCATACAAGGAAAAGTACAAAACACTACTACAGAAAACAAAAGAGACCTGCATAATTGGAAGAACATTCCATGCTCATGGATTGGAAGACTTAGTATTGTGAAAATGTCAATACTACCCAAAGAAATCTACAGATATAAGGCAATCCCAATCCAAATCCCAAAGGTCTTTAATAAAATGGAAAAACTAATCTCCAACTTTACACAGAAAGAAAAGAGTTTCCAAATAGCTAAAGCAACACTGAAGGAAAAAAATCAAAATAGGAGACCTCACACTTCCCAATCTCAAAATTTACTATACAGCCACAGTAATCAAAACAGCGTGGCACTGGTTCAATGACAGCCACATAGACCAATGGACTAGAATTAGTAACCCAGAAGTAAATCTTTCCATCTACTGGCAACTGATCTTTGACAAAGGATCAAAGATCATTAAGTAGGGAAAAAACAGTCTCCTTTAACAAATGGTGCTGGCAAAATTGGATATTCATTTGCAGAAAAATGAAACAGGATCTATATCTAACACCATTCACAAAAACTAATTCAAAATGGATCAAAGATCTAAATGTTAAAGTTAAAACTATAAAGTTCCTGGAAGACAACATAAGGATAAAACTAGGGAACCTAATTTTTGGCACAGTCTATCAAACATTTTTAACAATGCACAAACAACAGAAAATAGATAACTGGGACCTTCTAAAAATTAAATACTTATGCTCATAAAAAGACTCTACCACAAGAGTAAAAAGAGAACCTACAGACTGGGGAAAAAAACTCTTTGGAAATAACATGTATGATAATCTAATCTGATTATCTAATCTCTATATAAAAAACTTCAACAACTCAACAAACAATCCAATCAAAAAATGGGAAAAAGACATAACAGACACTTCACCAATGAGGACATTCAGGTGACCAACAAACACATGAAAAGATGTTCATGATTAACAGCCACTTGTTGTTGTTGTTATGTGCCGTCGAGTCAGACCCGACTCATAGCGACCGCTCCTTGGGTTTCCGAGGCAGTATCACTACAGAAGTAGGATTGCCCAACCTTCCTTCCGAGAAGTGGCTGGTGGGTTTGAACTGCCAGCCTTCTGGTTAGCAGTCAAGTGCCTTAGCCACTATGCTACCACAGCCACTAGAGAGATGTAATCAAAATTAAAATGAGATAACATCTCACCCTTGCAAAACTGGCACTGATTTAAAAAAAAAAAAAATGCTGGGGAGATTGAAACTCTTATACCCTGCTAGTGAATTGTAAAATGGTACAACCACTATGAAAACCTCAAAAAGCTAGCAATACCTTATGATCCAGCAATCCCACTCCTAGGTATAAATCCAATAGACATAAGAGCAGTAACACGAATAGACATATGCACACCTATGTTCGCAGCAGCATTATTCACAATAGCAAAAAAGATGGAAACAATCTAAGTGTCCATCAAGGGATGAGTGGATAAATGAATTGTAGTACATACACAGAATGTAATACTCACAACTAGAAAGAATAATGAGGAATTTGTGAAATATAACATGATGAATCTAGAGGACACTGTGCTGACTGAAATAAGTCAATCACAAACAGACAAATATTATATGATCTCACTGTTATAAAAAGTCAACTATGGGTATACACACAGAAAGCAACATTCTTTGATGGTTACCAGTGATGGGAGGGGGAAGAAGGGAGAATCACTTTGTAGATAGCAGACCCTTATAATTTTTGGTGATGGGAAAGACAGTACTAAATATAGGTGAAGTCTGTACTACCTGACCAAGGTAAATGAAGACACTAACAAGTACACAGGAATAAGGGTCAATTTCAGTAAATGCCATATACAATTTTGCAACAACCAAAAAATATGTGTAGGTACACAGGTAGATATGTATGCATATATGTGTCAAGAAAACCATATGAGAGTACATGCACTTGCATGTATGGGTATATCTGTTGTTGTTGTTGTTGTTAAGTGCCGTCGAGTCGTTTCCGACTCATAGCAACCCCATGCACAGCAGAAC
>NW_006921797.1:1872866-1873795 GCF_000298275.1 Orycteropus afer afer | reverse complement strand
CAAGATCAGCCCCTCAGGTTGGAACACACTCAAAATATGACTAGGGAAGAGCTGCCTCATCAAAGTAGGGTCAACCTTAAATGTGGATAGAATAAATTTTCTGGAACCTTTATTTGCTGATGTGGCATGACTCAAAATGAGAAGAAACAGTTGCAAGCATCTATTAATAATCAGAACATGGAACATACAAATCTAAGAAAACTGGAAGTTATCAAAAATGAAATGGAATGCATAAAGATTGATATTCTAGGCATTAGTGAGCTGAAATGGACTGGTATTGCCATTTTCAGTTGGACAATCATATGGTCTACTATGCTGGTGATGACAAACTGAAAAAGAATGGCATCACATTCATCATTATAAAGAACACTGCAGTATCTATCCTGAAATACAATGCCATCATTGATAGGATAACATCCATAAACCTACAAGAAGACCAGTTAATACTACTGTTATTCAAATTTACGCACCAAGCACCAAAGCTAAAGATGAAGATATTGAAGATTTTTACCAACTTCTGCAGTCTGAAATTGATCACACACACAATCAAGATGCATTGATAATTACTTTTGATTAAAATGTGAAAGTTGGAAACAAAGAAGTATCAGTAGTTGGAAAATACAGCCCTGGTAATAGAAACAATACCAGAAATCACATGATAGAATTTTGCAAGACTTACTCATTTCAAATATCTTTTTTCAATGACATAAATGGTAACACTATACATGGACCTCACCGGGTGGGATACACAGGAATCAAATCAACTACATCTGTGGAAAGACACAATGAAGAATGACACAGTATCATCACTCAGATAAAAGCCAGGTGCCAACTGCAGAACAGACCATCAATTACTCATACAAGTTCAAGTTGAAGCTGAAGAAAATTAAAACAAATCTATGAGAACTGCAGGACGGACTCTGAATATA
>NW_006921797.1:1871150-1872036 GCF_000298275.1 Orycteropus afer afer | reverse complement strand
ATCCCACAGAATGTGCAAATTATGAAACAGTAATTTTAGTATCACACACAGGTAAAAGTATGCTGAAGATAATTCAAAAAAGGTTGCAGCAGTACATAGACAAGAAGCTGCCAGAAATTCAAGAAAGATTGAGAAGAGGATGTGGCATGAGTGATACCAATGCTGATGTCAGATGGATCTTGGCTGAAAGCAGAGGATACCAGAAAAATATTTACTTGTATTTTATTGACTAGACAAAGGCATTCAACTGTGTGTATCATAACATATTATGCATAACATTACAAAGAATGGGAATTCCAGAACACTTAATTGTGCTTATGAAGAACTTGTACATAAACCAAGAGACAGTCATTCGAACAAAACAAAGGGATACTGCATGCTTTAAAATCAGGAAGGACATGTGTCAGGGTTGCATTCTTTCACCATACTTACTCAATCTGTATGCTGAGAAAATAATCTGAGAAGCTAGACTATATAAAGAAGAACATGACATTAGGATTGGAGGAAGACTCATTAACAACCTGTGACATGCAGATGACACACCTAGCTTGCCAAAAGTAAAGATGATTTGAAGCACTTACTGATGAAGATAAAAGACTTTCAATATGGATTGAAAGGTGCTGTCAAGTCGGCTCCAACTCATAGCAACCCCATGTACAACAGAACAAAACACCACCCGGTCCTATGCCAGCCTCACAATCCTTGCTATACCTGAGCCCATCATTGCAGCCACTGTGTCAATCCACCTCGTTGAGGGCCTTCTTCCCGGTTGACCCTCCACTTTACCAAGCATATATGTCTTTCTCCAGAGAATGGTGTCTTCTGACAACATGACCAAAGTAGGTGAGATGAAGTCTGGCCATTCTCACTTCCAAGGAGCATTCCA
>NW_006921797.1:1852342-1868640 GCF_000298275.1 Orycteropus afer afer | reverse complement strand
ATGTAGAAATTATTGAGATGGCACATGTTTTGTTATGTATATATCCACCACAGTTAAAAAAAAAAAAATATATATATATATATATATAAAGCATGTGATAAAATTCAAACTATAGACAAATATTTATTCACCAACGCTGTCGTGTTTAGTTGCCATAGAGTCAATTCTGACTCATGGCAATACTGTATGTGCAAAGTAGACATGTTCCATACGATTTTCAAGGCTGCAACCTTATGGAAGCTGACTGGCAAGCCTGCCTCTCAAGGTGCCCCTGAGTGAGACCTTTCCACTAGCAGTCAAATGTTTAACTGCTTGTACCACACAGGGACTTGCTATATGCTAAACCCAAGAAATAAACTAAGGACCAGCACATAGGCTACAGGAGGAGACAGATAATTTAAGCAGTCAGTTAGTGAGCAGCCTACCCTAATGCCTTAAAGGTGCTCTTCTCATGGTCATAGTAACCTCCACAGAGTCAAAGCCAGTGGTCACATATGTGCTTTTCTCTTACTCAAACTCTAAGCAGCATGACATGGTTCACATTCTCTTTTTCTTGAAATACTTCTGTTATCTTCTGTGACTCCCCTCTGACCTTCCTACCTCTCCTCCTCTACCAGACCTCTGAACAGTGCAGTGGCCAAGTCTCCACCCTTTGTCTTCTTCTCTCTCTTTCATTGCTCAAATCTAGATTTTCTCACCCAGTCCTGTGGACTTAAAATACAATTTCTAGTGATCCCTCAAAATTATAAATCTTCCTTCATAATTATATATCCTACTGCCTTCTTGACAACAATACTTTGAAGTCTAAGAGGCATCTCCAACTTAACATATCTAAAATATAATTTTTGATTCCTCCCAAAACACTAGCCATCCACATGTCAGTAAATGATACCACCAGGCACTAAGCTACTGAAAAAAGTCAAGATGTCCTTCATGATTCTATCCAACTCTAAACCCAACATATTCAATCCAATTCAAGTCTTGTTAGCCTACCTCAAAGTCATTCCACTTCTCTCCTTGGACCTTACAGACACTATAGTAATCCAAGCTTCCATCACTTCTCACTTGCAGTAGACAATTCCTAACTGGTCCTTGTTCTCATTCAAGTCCCTTTATAGTTCTCCTCATATCAGCTCTGGCAATAATTCTAAACATAAATAATATCACATTATAAACACACTTAAAATCTTCCAATGGCTTCCCATCAGACTTAAACTCAACAAATCCCGTCAAGACCTGTATGATTGTAGATGATCTAGCCTTGTCTACCTCTTAGAAGTTATTCCATATAACAACATTACCTCTGCTCATTGGGCTCCAACCTTACAGGCCTGATTTCTGATCATTAAACATGCCAAATTCATTCTTGCTTCAGGGCCTTTGTACTTAGTATTTCTTCGGCACAGAATGTTCTTCTTTCAGATCTCTGCAGAGTTGATTCCTTCTTATCTTTCATGTTTCAAATAACATTGTTATGAATTGAATGATGGCCCGGAAAAATTGTGTTATAAATTCTAACCTCTCTATCTGTGGTTATAATCCCATTTGGGAATGGGTTTCCTTTGTTATGTTAATGAGGCAGGATTGGTTTAGGGTATATCTTGAGTCAATCTCTTTGAGATATAAAAGAAATTAAACAAGCAAGCAGAAGAGAGATGGGATAAGATAGATGTCAAAGCACATGGAGCTCACCAAGGATCCAGGAAGCAGAGGCTTTATCTATCCAGATTCAATAGAGAGAGAGAAAGTCTTCCCCTCGCATTGACACACTGAATTTGGACTTCTAGCCTCCTAAATTGGAGGAAAATAAATTTCTGTTTGTTACAAAACCATCTACTTGTGCTATTTCTATTATAGCAGCACTAGATAACTAAGACAGAACTTGGTGCTGGAAGAATAGACTGCTCCTCTAATATGTACCTAAAATGTGGAAGCAGTTTTGGAATTGAGTAGTAGGTAGAGGCTGGAAGAGTTTTAAGGTGCCTAATAGTAAAAGTCTAGATTGCCTTGAAGGGACTGTTGACAGAATTATGGATGGCAAAGGTGATTCTGATAAGGGCTCAGAAAGAAGTGGGGAGAACTATAGAACTATAGACACTATAGAAAAACTGTACAATTATAGAAAAAGTCTCAATTGTCTTAGAGAATACATAAGGTGCCAGCAAATGAATGTTGCTAGAAATGTGGGTGTTAAATGTGCTTCTGGTGAAACTTTAGAAGAAAATAATGAATATGTGGTTGGACAATGGAGGAAGGGTGATGTTTTTTATGCAGTGGCAAAGAACTTGTCTGAACTATGTTCAAATGTTTGATGGAACGTAGAATTTTTAAGTGATGAACCTGGATATCTGGCTGTGGTGGTTAAGTTTGTGTGTCAACTTGGCTGGGCCCGGATGAGTGGCTGGGCAGCTGAATGTAGTATTCCCCATGATGAGACTGGTAATCAACTCCATGGTGGAATCTACTGGAGCAGCTGAGTAGCTGCTTTGGGTATGTGGTCTGCTTCCCCGTATATAAGAAGCAGCTTTGGGAATGGTCTCTGGCTTATGGCATGCTTGAACTCTGAATGTAGCTGTTCGGCAGCCGGCCAGGCTCTGCCAATCTTGGGACTTTCAATGGACTTAAATTAATGCCCTGCCGTGTGTTATAGTAACATCGGGACTGTGCCTTTTTACCTGTCAACCTTGGGCTTGTCAGTCTCAGCAGCCAGCAGCTGAGTGAAGAAAAGCCTCTAGCTCCAGTGGGCCAGGAGCAGGAGGCAGAGCTTAACCCCAAGGCTGAGGGGCTTTCAGCCCCTAGTGCCTGGCACTTTGAACTTGGACTTAAAGTCTCCAAACTGTAAGAGAATAAATTCCTGTTTCTTCAAGCCATCCCATTTGTGGTATATTTCTGTTAAAGGGGCACTAGGTAACCCACCAGCCACTCCTCGGAAGGAAGATGGGGCAATCTACTTCTGCAGTGATACTGCCTCGGAAACCCAAGGAGGGGTCGCTATGAGTCAGGTCTGACTCGACGGCACATAACAACAACAACAACAACAGGTAACTGGAACAGAATATGGTACCCAGAGAGTGGGGTGCTGCTCTGACAGATGCCTAAAATGTGGCAACAGGAGTGGAGTGCGTCCTTGACCCAAGACACTGGCAGAGAGACCCCGGCATGTGGCATGAGAGACAGCAGCAGCAGAGCCAAGACACTGGCATAGAGACACAGGCAGAGAGACTAGCATGAGAGACCAGCATGAGATGGCAGTAGCAAAGCCCAGAGACCAGCATAAACAGCAACAGGCTTACCAGCCCACAGAGTAGAAAGCCAGGTGCCATTGAGTAGGCGGCTTTCTGGTCGAGTGGGTTGCCTTCAGGTATTGATTGATAGAAGAGACCGGCATGAAATTCAGTAGCAGGTTGGCCAGCCCTCGGAACAAGAAAGCTAAGTGTCCTTTGGGCAGGAAGATTTCTGGCAGATTGGGTTGCCCTCAGGCATTAGCTGGCAGAAGTGAGAGACCAAGGAAACAGAAAGCAGAGCTGCCTCAGCCTCAAGGATAGGACCATGGCCTTTGAGGGTGGAACCACCACAGCCCCCTAGGTTTCAAAGAGCCAGACCTTTGGAGTGTGGGGCTGCTGGAGTGTGGGGCTGCTTGTTCATGTGAGCTAGTGGGATGGAGTTATAGCTGCTGCCCAAGAGTGAGGGGGCATGGCTGACATGCCCAAGAGGGAAAGGAACAGGGCCCACCAGGCCAAGGGGGTAAGGTCACCACTCAGGAACTAGGGGACTGGAGCCACACAGTGAAGGAGATCTATATAGATGCCACCCACTGAAAATCTATACAGGTGCCAAGTTGACAAGGGGTGGAATAGTGGTGGTTAAGTTTGTGTGTCAACTTGGCTGGGCCAGGTTGAGTGGCTGGGCAGCTGAATGTAGTTATTCCCCATGGTGAGACTGATAATTAACTCTATGGTGGAATCTATTGAAGCAGCTGGGTAGCTGCTTTGGGTATGTGGTTTGCTTCCTATATATAAGAAACAGCTTTGGGAATAGTCTCTAGCTTATGGCACATTTGAACCCTGCAGGTAGCTGTGTCATTGTTCAGCAGCCTGCCATGCTCTGCTGATCCTGGGATTTTCAATGGACTTGAATTAATGGCCTGCTGTATGGTTTGGTAACATTGGAACTGTGCCTTTTTACCTGTCAACCTTGGGCTTGTCAGTCTCAGCAGCCAGCAACTAAGTGAAGAAAAGCCTCCAGCTTCAGTGGGCTGGGAGCAGAAGGCAGAACTGAACTCCAAGGCTGAGGGACTTTCACCCACCCCCTAGAGCCTGGCTCTTTGAACCTGGACTTAAAGCCTCCAAACTGTAAGAATAAATTCTGTTTCTTCAAGCTATCCCATTTGTGGTATATTTCTGTTAGAGCTGCATTAGGTAGCTCTGGTGGCGTAGTGCCTAAGGCATCTGACTGCTAACCAGAAGGCTGGCGGTTCAAACCCACCAGCCACTCCTTGGAAGGTTGGGCAATCTACTTCCATAGTGATACCGCCTCAGAAACCCAAGAAGGGGTCGCTATGAGTCGGATATGACTCGAAGGCAGTACATAGGTAACCGGAACACTGGCTGAGGAGATTTTTAAGCATGATCTTAAAGGGGCCACACGTCCCTTTCTCCTTGCTGCTTATAGTAAAATTTAGAGCAAAGAGGTGGATTTAAACATGAATTGTGCAAACTGAAAACAGAACTTGAAGATTTGGAAAATTCTGTTATACAAACTAAAGACATGTATTCTAGAATGTTCACCAAGAATGTGGTTACACAATCTTTTGTTAAAAAGATTAAGCCTGTGACTGGTGGATCTAACCAACTACCACAACAGAAAACCCATTAACTTAGACTAAACGGGAAAAGGAAGATAAAAGAAAAGAATACTGCCTGCCTCTTGGAATTCTACAGGCAGGAAAGTGGCCAAAGGTATTACATCTGTTGTCCCCCAAGAAAAGAAAAGGACCATCCCTGGAGCAGCTCAGAAATCAGAAGAACCATTATAAGGAACATAGGAAGCATGGTCTTCTTGGTTTCAAAGGGTGGGGCTTAGTCTCCCTAGGTTTCACAAAGATAGATCTTCACCAGTTTAGTTCCAAAGTGTGGGGCTGTCATGAAAGTGTGCCAGGGGGATGGGAAAAGCTGAGGAGGCAGGGCTCCCATGCCCATGGGGTAGTAGAACAGGGTCTGCCAGGGCTGAGACAGTGAGGTCACCACTCAGATGGACTAGGAGAATAAGGTTACCTACAGTGAGGGAGCAGAGTTGCCATCCCAGACAGCCTGGAAGGTAGAACTGAAGCCCAGGGCCAAGTGGCCTTTACCCAGAATCCAAAGGGCATGGCCAACACCAAGAGTCTGTAGGCCAAGGCCATTGCCCAGATAGTCTCAGAGAACAGAGAGTTACTTTCAAGCTTTGAGAACTAATGTAATTTGTTCTGCAGGGTTGGGATCTGTTTGGTGCCTGTTATACCTTCTTTCCCTCCAATTTCTCCCATTTGTAATGGAAATGTCAACCTTATACCTGTTCCACCATTCTACTTTGGAAACAGGTAACTTATAGTCTAGATTTCAGTTTCACAGATGAATAGGAATTTTGTCCCAAGAAGGAATACACATAAAACAAAACAAAATCAAACTCACTGCTGTCGAGTCAGATCCGACTCCTAGGGACTGTTCCTTGGGTTTCCAAGGTGGTATCACTATGGAAGTATATTGCCCAACCACCCAAATTTGATTTAAATGATTCAGAAGAAAATATTTTAGATTTGGAGTTGATTTAAGACTTTTGTGATGATGTGATGGGGGTGAATGTGTTTGCAGGTGGCAAGCATATGAATTCTGAGGAGCCAAAGGGCAGAATGTTATAGATGGAATTATGTCTCCCTAAAACATGTGTTGTGAATCCTAACCTCTACTCTCTTTTGGAAATGGGTTGTCTTGTTATGTTAATGAGTCAGGATTAATTTAAGGTGCATTTTCAGTCGATCTCATTTAACATACAAAAGAGATTAAACAAGTGAGCAGAGAGGATAGATGGGGTAAGATATGCCAAGACACATGGAGATCTCCAAGGAACCAGGAAGCAGAAGCTGAAGACATGACCTTTTCCCAGAGCCGACAGAGAGTGAAAGCTTTCCCTGAGAGCTGGCACTCTGAATTTGTACTTCTAGACTACCACATCATGAGAAAATATATGTGTTTGTTAAAGCCATCCACTGGTGGTATTTCTGTTATAGCAGCACTAGATAACAAAGACAAACATTTACTCAATCTAACTATCACACCTCAAATCCCTGCCACCTCTCCCCATTACGTTACCATATTCTCTATTTTATCCTAAAGGAGCTCTGGTGGCACAGTGCCTAAGGCATTTATTTGACTGCTAACTATAAGGTTGGCAGTTCAAATCTACCAGCTGCTCTGTGGAAGGAAGATGGGGAAATCTACTTCCATAAAGATTTACTACCTCGGAGCTCTGGTAGCATAGTGCTTGACTAAGGCACTTGACTGCTAACCAGAAGGCTGGTGATTCAAACCTGCCAGCCACTCCTCAGAAGGAAGACGGGGCAATCTACTTCCGTAGTGATACTGCCTCGGAAACCCAAGGAGGGGTCACTATGACTTGGGTACGACTCAATGGCACATAACAACAACAACACCTCAGAAACCCAAGGGGTCACTATGAGTCAGAATCAACTCAATGGCAGTGAGGTTTGTTTGTTTGTTTGTTTTGTCAGTTTATCCTAGTATCACTTACCACTATCTAAAATAATTTTGTTTGTGTCCATGTCCTTTCTCTCTTCTGGAATGTACCCACTGCCCTCAAATTGATTCTGATTCATGGTGACCCAATAGGACAGAGTAGAACTTCCTCATAGGATTCCCAAGGCTGTAAATCTTTATGAAAGCAGACAGCTGCATTTTTCTCCTGTGGAGTGGCTGGAGGCTTTTAACTGCTGACCTTTTGGTCAGAAGCCAAGGACTTTAACCATTGTATCACCAGGGCCCCTCTGGAATGTAGACTCCTTAAAAATAAAGACTTTGTCTGTCTTGTTTTCTATTCTATCTCCAGTGCTCAAAACAGTTTCTAGTACATAGCAACCAATTGACAAATATGTGTTGAATCCATTACTCAAATGTTATAATGGAAGTACTAAACTGCTTAGAGAACACAGAGAAAGAATTTCTTCCTTATGCCTCAATGTGTGAGAAAAGGCTTCCCTGAAAAGTGGACATTAAGTCATTTTTTAAAATGAGAAAAGATTACCAGGCACATAAGGAGTGAGGGGAAAGAAAAGTGTGGACAGAGGAAAACTCATGAGTAAAGACCCAGCCTGCTGTATTGAGGGGCCACAACGGGAGACGGTCTCAGGGAGTCTATAAAGAAGATGTTGGAGATGAAATGCATACAGCTGCTCCATAATGGTTTTGTCCATGATATAGAACTTAGACTTGAGAGGCAGCAGGGAACCTCTGATGGACATTAAGCAAAGCAGTTAAATGGCTAAACTGCATTTGAAGAAGCTGGAAGCTGGGAAGCTATTTGTCTAGAAGGCTTTGGAAATAGTCCAGCACTTAAATGAGCACTTGGAAGAAAGTAATTGTTGGGGAGAGGAGGAAAGACACAATAGCTATGGAAAAGGTAAAAATAAATAATGAAAAATTAGATATTGGGGAGGGAAGGAAGTAAATTACAAGGCAGATGGCAATACCATTCATCAAAATGACAAAACCAAAAGGAAGAGAAGGAGCTTTGAGGAAAAAGAGAATCAAGATCAACATGTTGTGATGGAAACTGACACTGTTGCAGGCCATTCAGATAAAGCCCAAGAGATAGTGCAGCATGTGTATTAGATATCTGGAGGTCAAGTACTTGAGAGTCTAGGCATCTTCAAAATTAGGTGGGAATTTGAATTCATATATCTGAAAAAAGGATAATAGGGTTAAATATTTACTGACTATGCACCTTGGGCTTGATACCATCCTGAAAAAAAAAAAAAAATGAAGATAGTAAACAAAGACATAGTCTCTGGCCTCAAGCAAAGTTTCCAGTGGGCAAACAGAAAATAAATAGACAAAATAAAAAAGGATAATTTGAGCAAGTGATAACTGTTCTGCAGGAAATAAAACAGTATCATAAATAATGACTGGGTGTGATGGTTAATATTATATGTCAACTTGGCTAGGCTGTGATTCTCAATGGTTTGGCAAACATGATGTAATTATCTTCCATTTCGTGATCTGATATGAGCAGCCAATTAGTTGGAAGTGGAGTTTCCTTGGTGTGTGGCCTGCCTCCAGTCTATAAATGGATATTCTGACAAAACTTCCTTGTTCTCTCTCTCGATCCTGCAATCTTCTCGTTGTCTGACCTCTGGTTCTTGGGATGTAAGGCAACACACACCTCCAGCCTGTTGCCTAACGTACAGATTTTGAGTTCATCAGCCCTGCTATTATGTGAGCCAGCCATGCGTGACCCATGAATTTGGGACTTGCCAGCCCTCATAATTGCATGAATCATTTCCTTGGAGTGAATTTATCCGTATGTGTATCTATATATGCTTCACTGCTTTACTCCTCTAGAGAACCCAGACTAAGACACTAGGCAAGGAGGAGAATGGGGTTAGACAAGGCTTCTCTGAGATATGTGAGCTGAAGTCTGAAGAATAAGAAGAACCCAACTGTCCATTATATAAAAAGAGAGGAGAGCTGGGTGTCAAGAGATCCACTTGGCCATGTTAAGTCTGAGATACCCTTTAGAGTTCCAAAGAAAGATCAACTTAGAGGAGGTCATGCTAGAGATAGAATATAAGGACTTATCAGTATGTAGATAGTATTTAAGCCTTCGAACTAGATAAAATTACCTAGACAAACCCAGCAGCTACTCCTCGGATGGAAGACAGGGCAATCTACATCTATAGTGGTACCTCCTTGGAAAGCTAAGGAAGGGTCACTATGAGTCAGATCCGACTTGACAGCATTGTCGACACTACAATATAGAATGTCACGGAGAATAAAGATCCAGAAAAATGAAATTAAGAATGCTAGCTTATGAAGGAAGATGAAGGCAAGGTTGGCATCATAGAAACCTAGAACAAGGTATTTCAAAAGAAGAGTCAGTTAAAGGTAACTTATAAGCCAGGAGTTCTACCTCTAGGTATTATCAAACAGAGACACATATATAAAGAGACATGTATAAGAATGCATCATTTGTAACAGCAGAAAAGTGGAAACAACTTAAGTGTCCATCAATAAGATAATGGATAAATTGTAATGTATCCATACCACTGAACACTACCCAATAGTGAAAATAAACATAGTAGAGCCACACATGACAACACGAATGACTGTAAAAAATATATGAATAAAAAGACATATAACCACTTGCCAGTGAGTCATTCTAGTGGCAAACTTATGTGTGCAGAGTAGACCTGCACTCCAAATGATTTTCACACTGTGATCTTTCAAAAAAGCAGATCACCAGGTCTTTCTTCCAAGGCACATCTAGATGGGTTTGAACCATCAATGTTTTGGTTAGTAGTTGAGTGCTTAACCAATTGTGCCACACAGGGACTCCCACATGGGGTTTAAAAACATGAGAAAAAGCAACACTACATATTATAAGGAATCACATACATAGCTAAAGACAATACAGCATGTGGGAACAATAAGTATCAATTCCATATGGTCACTACATCAGACAACAGAGAAGGGAGAAACAATTGGAAAGGGATAAATGGGGCTTCAACTGAATTAACAAGTTTTACTCTTTATACTAGTTGGTAGATAAACATGTTCATTTAGTTGGTAAATAAACATGTTCATTGTATTATTTTTGCACTTCTTCATGTCTGAAGGACATCATAACCATTTTATACAAAATAACAAAATAGGGAGTAGTTCCCCAAATCAAATGCTAGTTCACGGTTGATTAAGTGAGGACAGAAAAGTGATGCTTGAATTTGGAAAAGAAGAGGCCAAGAATGACCTTAGAAGAATTATTTGAAAAGGGTGGTAGTGAGAGAAGAGAATGGGAAATGTGAAAATGGAGATAGCCAGAAGAGGTAACTGTTTAGAAGAGTTTTGATGTGACAGGGAGCACAGAAATAGGGTATAAAATTAGATGAGGACATACGGTCAGGGGAAGTCTTTAAAAAAAAAAATAAAGAGTATTATGTAGATTGCATGACAACGGAAAGCAATTAATAATAAGGTGATAATAATAGCAATTAATAATAAGGTGATCCAGGAGTGCAGTTCATGAAAAGGCAGAAATGAGGTACAAAAGTAGTGACATACACTTAGGATTAACCTTTGATGGGAATTGAGTATTTTATTTCCAAAGTAGCATCTGCAATAAATTTAAGAAGATATTATGTCCAGTCAAGGAAAGGTTTATATATGGAAGGAAATTTTCTTTGTTGTTTACCAGGGGTAGGAGTGGAGGGAAGGGAAGAGAACACTGCAAAAAAAAAAAAAAGCATTGATTCATGTCACTTTAGTTTTGTGTATTTCACTGTACATAAATTATATTTCAATAAAATGTATTTTAAAAAAATAAAGATATTGTGTCCATAAAAATAATGGCAAGTAATACTTTTTGAGCATTTATCATATGCTAAATAGCATTTTAAAACTCAAGTATTGTGAGTAACAGAAGGAAGATTGGGCAATCTACTTCCGTAGTGATACTGCCTTGGAAACCCAAGGCGGGGCCGCTATGAGTCGGATCCGGCTCAGTGGCAGTGAGTTTTAGTATTGTGAATAAACCAAGGATTTTATATCCAGCCAAGTCCCTCTGTATTAACTATCAAGACTACAGAAAAATAATTTAAAACATACAAGAATTTATAAATTCAGTACCTCCTTCTTGAGGAATCTATTAGAAGACAAGCTTTATCCAATCAAGAAATGAAAGGGAAAAATCTCTGCAAAACGGCTGATAAAACCCACTGCCATTGAGTCATTTCCAACTCATAATGACCCCCATAGAGTTTCCAAGGATGTAAATCTCTACAGAAGCAGACTGCCTCATCTTTCTCCTGCAAAGCAGTTCAGTGGGTTAAAATCGCCAACCTTTTAGTTAGCAATCCAACACCTCAACAATAGCACCAAAAAACTCCTTAAAAAGGCTAATAGGGAATATTTATATATATATTATAATAATCTATGACTAAATCAAAGGTGAAAAGTTAAGGTGAAAAATTATATTCAAATGTTACATAGTATAATATAGGAAAAAAAATGGAAAGAGGAAAGTAATAGAGGCTCAATGATTCTGCAAGGGGAAAGAGATAAGACACCAATAAAAACTGACAAACCATATGGTAAAATATGAAATAACAGGACAGGGGAGTAAAATCATTTAAAAATATATAAAGAACAGGGCAGTGATCATGGACTACAAGAGAAGTAGGGTGTGACTTCTGACACTTCTCTGAGTATATAGTTTTGACTATTACAACTATATTAACATTTTGCAGACTTAGGAAAAAAATCAAAACCAACAAGGATAGGGAAGATATAAAATGAAATAGATACAGACAAACAAACAAATAAATGACTGTAAGAAGGAATGAATAACATAACCATGCTGATGAAGAAGGGGAGAAAAAATTTACCCTAAATCCCTTTTGGAAAACAGTATTTTGACTATGTATTGTGAGGTTAAAGACAAAAAGAACAATACACATACATTATTTCTCTAGCTGTTGATGTTGTTAGGTGCCATCAAGTCAGCTCCAACTCATAACAACCCTTGGTACAAAAGAAAGCAACACTGCCTGATCCTGCACACCCTCACAATTATTGCTATACTTGAGCCCATCGTTGCAGCTACTGTGTCAAGCCATCTTGCCAATCGTCTTCCCTTTTTTTGGTCACTCTCTACTTTATGACAGCTCTGGTAGCATAGTGCCTAAGGCACTTGACTGCTAACCAGAAGGCTGGCAGTTCAAACCCACCAGCCACTCCTCAGAAGGAAGGTTGGGCAATATACTTCCATAGTGATACTGCCTCAGAAACCCAAGGAGGGGTCGCTATGAGTCAGGTCCAACTCAATGGTACATAACAACAACAACAACATCTCTACTTCACCAAGCATGATATCTTTCTCCAGAGATTGGCCCTTCTAACAACATGACCAAATGAAAGATGAAGTCTGGACATTCTCATTTCTAAGGAGCATTCTGACTGTGTTTCCTCCAAGGCAGATTTGTTTGTTCTTCTAGCAGTTCATGGAACATTCAGTATTCTTCACCAACACCGTAATGCAAATTCTTCTAGTCTTCCTTATGTATTGTCTAACTCTTAGATGCATATGAGGTGACTGAAAATAGCATGGCTTGGGCAGCACACCTTAGTCTTCAAAAAAGGAGCTCTGGTGGCTTAATGACTAAGGCATTTGACTGCTAACCAGAAAGCTGGCAGTTCAAACCCACCAGGCACTCCTCAGAAGTAAGACTGGGCAAACTACTTCCACAGAGATACTGCCTCAGAAACCTAAGGAGGGGTCGTTATAAGTCAGAAATGAGTCTTTTGCAGCAGATTTGCCCAACATAATACATCATTTGATTTCCTGACTACTGCTTCCATGGGCACTGATTGCAGATCCAAGAAAAATTAAATCCTTGGGCAACTTCAATCTTTCCTCTGGTTAGTAGATTTGTTTTTCACAGGCACATTGGTGTTGTTTGCCATTGAGTCAATTTCTACTCATAGTAACCCTAAAGAATAGAGCAGAACTGCCCATAAGGTTTCCAAGGCTGTAATCTTTACAGGAACAGATCACCAGGCCTTTTTCCCACAGAGCAACTGGTGGGTTCAAACTGCCAACCATTTGGTTAGCAGCCGAACACTTAACCACTGTACAACCAGGGCTCCTTTCACAGATTATCAATTCCCCAGGTACTTTATTTATATTCTAGTACTGTGCATGTATGTGTGTATCTCTTGTGCACAATGAAAGTCCAGGTTTCCCCCATCAAAGAAAGAAAAACAAGGAAAGGTAGAAGGCTGGAATAAATACTGGGCTAAACCAAAAAAACCAAACTCACTGCCATGGAGTTGGATTCTACTCATAGCGACCTCTCCTTGGATTTCCGA
The DNA here is from genome assembly GCF_000298275.1 of Orycteropus afer afer. Taxonomy (NCBI): domain Eukaryota; kingdom Metazoa; phylum Chordata; class Mammalia; order Tubulidentata; family Orycteropodidae; genus Orycteropus; species Orycteropus afer. The sequence goes on along the minus strand of NW_006921797.1, from coordinate 1,855,507 downwards.
GGCAGTATCACTACGGAAGTAGATTGCCCAACCTTCCTTCTGAGGAATGGCTGATGGGTTTGAACTGCCATCCTTCTTGTTAGCAGTCAAGTGTCTTAGGCACTACGCCACCAGAGCTCCAGAATACTGGGCTGGTATAATGGCTGGTATAATGGAATTGGAGGCATCAGATTGAACTCAGTTTTCAACATAGGTAAAAATAGATAGATATAGATTTGTGTATTATTATTACTAGCTGTGCCCACTGATTGAGTCTGGAAGCAATGGCATCCTAGTACCAAAGAGAATACACACAGCACCCAGAGTTTGGTTTCTAAGGACCATTCTCCAATAAAAGAAATCAAGTTCCTTGAACTCACAGACATGTGAGAAATACGAAAGGACCCTGGAATAACTTGTATTGCAAAAAGTATGCAAAAACAACAAAAAATGGGGATATGTCAAAAGGAAACAAGCATTAGCTTGAAGGGACTCCCACGTGCCAAATCTGGGACAATTTAAACATCTAATAAACACTGATAACAATAGATTACATTCTTAGAATAAAATAAGAACCCACAAATCTATAGGGATATATATAAATAAATTAGTAAATAAATGTTAGTGACATAAATAACTGAATATATAAATAAGTGGGAGAAAAAGGAACATTCTTTCTCAAAGCAAAATTCCAACTAAGAAATACAGATAAAATGATTAGAAGAGAAAAATCACCTTTTGGAAAACACCCCTGCAAGCAAGAACCTATGTTCATTGCAGCACAATTTCCTATAGCAAAGAGATGGAAACAACCATACTGCCCATCAACGGATGAATGGATAACCAAATTATGGTACAATCACACAATGGAATACTATACTATATTAAAGAACGATGAAGGATACGCGAATCATCTCACAAGGTGGATGAGCCTGGAGGACATTATGCTGAGTGAAATAAGTCAATCGCAGAAGGATAAATACTGTATGAGCCAATTACTGTAAAAATACAAAGATAGGTTTGCTTGAGAAAGGGAACTCACTTTGTAGATTACTGGGGTGGGGAGGGAAGGGGAGGGATTAATTTCGGGCTAGTTGGGTGTCAAACGCTGACATGGGTAAGAGGAGGGATGGTATAGAAAGAGTCTGTGACCACCATTAGGAAAAGGGAAGACATCGAATTGTGCATATAAGATATAGATGACAGATGCTAATACCAACCAGTATATCCACAATACTGCATTACCATTAACACCAAACACCAGGCTGCAGATAAACACATAAACATCTGAGAAGATCAGATGGGGGTCAGTGAACAGAAGTATATGCTAGACCAAGAATAGATTCAGCTGAGGCTAATCTTGCACAGATACCAGTGATATAAAATACCCACAATCCTTACAGAAACAACAGAAGACAGACATCAAGTAATCCCTCACAGACAGCCAGACACTGTAGGAGAGAGACCCAACAGATCTACCTCCTCAGGACCATAGTACTGGGGGACACCAGACTAAATTGGCACAACAAAATACATAAAAGTCTTGTTCCTCATCCTACATTGTTGAGTAGCGACTGGGATCTTAAAGCTTTCAAGTGGCCATCTAAGATACAGCTAATGGTCTCCTATCATCGGAAGCAAAGAAGAGTGCAAAAAAAAAGGCCATTTGGAAGCAATCAACCCTAGGACATGATGGGCCTCAAGAAATCCTGGATAGAGTGGAAGGAAAAACATGGAACAAAATCCAAAAACTCAACAATGACCAGAATTACTGGTTGGATGGAGTCTGGTGAGACCCCCAGTGCTATGGCCCTGGGATACATTCTGGGCCTGGAATAAAACTCACTCCCAGGGGCTGGCTCTCAGCCCAATAGTAAACAAGGTGTGCACATAGAGCACTCAACCCAGGGTGATGCACTCACATACTCTATGGAAAGGCATCCCTTAGAGCAATCGATCATGGGGCACCAGAGGGGCAAAATTTCCACGGAGGAAATGCAGGACACATAGGAGTGCATAACTATGAGGGGCACAGCGGGTGGGGGGGTTTACTGGGCAGGGAAGGGAGGAAACTAGGTTAGGGTTGGGGATGGTAAATGGAGAGTGAAACTAAATGTACAGTAATGCATATAAAACAAACACTGCTGTGTAAACTTGCACCTAAAGCATAATTAAAAAAATAAATAAAATCACTAAGTGAAAGTATGATGAGAAACATAACATTCACAGAGTCTCAAAGTATCTACCCCACGTAATACTTATTAAACACAAAAGGAAAAATAGTAACTTTACAAAGAGAACCCTGGCAGTCACCACTGTAACCAAGTGATCAGCTAACAGCAGTAATGCAACATATTCACATCATGGGCTTCCTGATTATCAAGCACTGAGGATACATCACTTCCATGGTATTCTTCCCAAACAATTGTAATTTGAATTCCATCATAAGAAAACATAAAACAAGGCCAATTTTAGGACACTCGTTTAAAAAAAAAAAAAATTGCAAGATAGTAAACTGTTAATTTAAAAATAAATAAATAAATAAAGACTATAAAAGGCAGGGAAAAAAGCTAAGGACTTATGCAGATGATATCCAGATGAAAGGAGACATGACAAATGAGTATAATATTTCATCCTGGTTTACATCCCGGAACCAGAAAAAGGACATTAGTGGATAACCGGAGAAATATAAATAATCTGTACATAGTTATGCTGTTGTTAGGTGCTGTACAGTGGGCTCCTACTCACAAAGACCCTATGAATAACAGAATGAAACACTACCTGGTAGTGTGCTGTCCTCACAATCATTACTATACCTAAACCCACTGTTGCAGCCACTTTGTCAATCCATCTTGTTGTGGGTCTCCACCTTTTTCGCTGATCCTCCACGTTACCAAGCATGATATCCTTCTCCAGGAAATGGTCCCTTGTGACAGGACCAAAATAGGTGAGACGAACTCTGGCTGTCCTCGCTTCCAAGGAACATTCCACCTGCACTTCTTCCAGGACTGATTTGATCATTCTTCTGGCAGTCCATAGTACTCTCAGTATTCTTGGCCAACACCACAACTCAAAAGCATCTAGTCTTCTTCCGTGTTCCTTATTTATTGTTCCACTTTCACATGCATATAAGGCTATGAAAATACTATGGCTTGAGTTGGGCACACCTTAGTCTTCAAAGAGACA
>NW_006921797.1:1835945-1851992 GCF_000298275.1 Orycteropus afer afer | reverse complement strand
CAAGGAGGGGTCGCTATGAGTCGGGGCCGACTCGATGGCACATAACAACAACAACAACAATCCATATTGCAGACTGTAGTCTTTAATCTTCATCAGCAAGTGCTTCAAGGCATCTTCACTTTCAGCAAGCAAGGTTGTGTTGTCAGCATATCACAGGTTGTTGATGAGTCTTCCTCCAATGCTGACACCACATTTTCTTCCTATAGTCCAGCTTCTCAGATTGTTTGCTCAGCATACAGATTGAGTAAGTATAGTGAAAGGATATAACACTGACACACGCTCTTCCTAATTTTAGACCATGCAGTATCCCCTTGATCTGTTTGAATGATACACTCCTGGTCTACATAAAGGTTCCTCATGAGCATAATTAAGTTTTTGGAATTCCCATTTTTCTCAATGTTATCCATAATTTGTTATGATCCACAGAGTCAAATGTTTTTGCATAGTCAATAAAACACAAGTAAAAATCTTTCTGGTATTCTCTGCTTCCAGCCAAGATCCATCCGACATCATCAATGACATCCCACATTCCACATCCTCTTCTGAATCCAGCTTGCATTTCTGGAAGTTCCCTGTCAATATACTGCTACAACCGTTTTTTAATTATCTTCAGCAAAATTTTACTTGTGTGTATTATTAATGATATTGTTCAATGATACCCACATTCTGTTGGATCACCTTTCTTTGCAATGGGTACAAATATGGATCTCTTTCAGTCAGTTGGCCAGGCAGCTTCTTCCAAATTTCTTGGTGTAGACAAGTAAGTGCCTGCTGTGTGGCATCCATTTGCTGAAACATCTCAGTAGGTATTCCGTCAATTCCTGGAGCCTTGTTTTTCACCAATTCCTTCAGTACATGTTTGAACTCTTCATTCAATACCATTGGTTCTTAACCATATGCCACCTCCTGAAATAGATGAATGTAAACCAATTATTTTTTGTACAGTGACTCTGTGTATTCCTTCCATCTTTTTTTTTTTTTTTTATGCTTCCTGCTTCATTCAATATTTTACCCACAGAACTTTAAATATTGCAACTTAAGACTTGAATGTTTTCTTCAGATGTTTCAACTTCAGGAATGCAGAGCATTTTTTTTTTTTTTTTTTTTTTTTTTTTTTTTTTTTTTTTATCTCTCTCTCTTTCGGTTTTCTAACTCCAGGTCTTTGCACATTTCATTATAATAGTTGACTCTGTCTTCTTGAGCTGCTCTTTGAAATCTTCTGTTCAGCCCTTTTATCTTGTCATTTCTTCCATTTGCTTTAGCTACTCTCTGTTCAAGTGCAAATTTCACAGTCTCTTCTGACATCATTTTGGACTTTTCTTCATTTCCCGTCTTCTTAATGACCTTTGACTTTCTTCACATATGACGTTCTTGATGTCATCCCACAATTAAACTTACTGATGTGGAGTAGGACCCAACACATAGCAACCCCTCCTTGGGTTTCTAAGGCAATATCACTATAGAAGTAGATTGCCCAGTCTTCCTTCATAAGTTTTTGATCAATTTTCAATACATCAAATCTATCCCTCAGATGGCCCCTACATTCAGGATGGATATAATCAAGGTCCTATTTTGGCTCCTGGGGACTAGTTTTAATGGTCTTCAGCTTCTACTTGAATTTACAATGAGCTACTGATGGTCTGTGCCACAGTCAGCTCCTGGCCTTGTTTTGCCTAAAGATACTGAGTTTCTTCATCACCCCTTTCCACAGATATAGTCAATCTTATTCCTGTGCATTCTATCTGGTGAGATCCACATGTACAGCTGCCATTTATGTTGTTGAAAAAAGGTGTTTGCAATAAGTAAATCGTTGGTCTTGCAAAATTCTTATCATGCAATCTCTGCAGTCATTTCTATCACCAAAACTGTATTTTCCAACTACTTATGATTCTTCTTTATTTCCAACTTTCACTTTCCAATCACCAGTAATAATCAATACATCTTGATTGCATGTTTGGTCAATTTCAGACTGCAGAAATTAGTGAAAATCTTCAATTTCCTCATTATTGGCTTTAGTGGTTGGTGTATAGATTTAAATAATAGTAGTATTAACTGGTCTTCTATGTAGGCATATGGGTATTACCCTATCACTGACAACACTGTACTTCAGGGTAGATCTTGAAACATTCTTTGTGATAATGAATGCCATGCTATTCCTCTTTAATATGTCATTCCCAACATAGTAGATCATATGGTTGTCTGATTCAAAATGGCCAAAGCCAGTCCATTTCAGCTCACTAATGCCAAGGATATCAATCTTTATGCTTTCCATTTCACTTTTGACAACTTCCAATTTTCCTATATTCCTATTTCATACATTCCACATTCCAATTACTAATGGATGTTTGGAACTGTTTCTTCCTATTTTGAGTCATGTCCCATCAGCAAATGGAGGCCCTGAAAGCTTTACTCTATCCACATCATTAAGGTTGACTTTACTTTGAGGAGGCAGCTCTTCCCTAGTCATATTTTGAGTGCCTTCTGACCTGAGGGACTCATCTTCAGGCAGTATATCAGACAATGTTTCAGGGCTATTCTTAATGTTTTCCAGTAACCATATCATACAGCATATCATTGCAATTCATAAGCATTTTCACTGGCCAGTTCTTTGAGAAGTGGATGGTCCCTTCCTTCTTCTGAGTCTGTCTTAGTCCAGAAGCTCCTGCTATTCTAAATACCAGTGGCATAGCCTCCAGCCTCACAGCAAAATGCAAGCCACCACAGTATGAAAACTGATAGATGAGTGGTGGAACCTGTACATTGAATAATATTACACCACTGTTAATTTTTTTATTTTGATCATTGTATTGCAGTTACACAAAAATGTTAGTTAACATTTGGGAAATCTAGGTGAAGGACATAAAGGAATTAGTTGTAGTGTAGTTGGAACTGTTTTCTAAGTCTAAAAATATTCAAAGTAAAAAGCAAAAATATAAATAAATAAAACAAAACTTGCCCCAACTCACAAGAAATAGCTAACTTGAAGGGACTACTCAACAACAATAAGGCTGGCTCAGGTGCCAGGTACTGTTTTAAATGCTGAACTTGCACACTGAACTTCCTCTTTATCATCATCAACATCTTCATGAGGCACAGAGAAGTCAAGAAATATCTCCAATATCACACAGCTAGTAAGTAGTAGGAATTCCTGGGTGGTGCAAATGGTTATGTTTTTGACTGCTAAATGAAAACCTGGTGGTTTGGGTCTACTCAGAAGCACCTTGAAAGAAAGGCATGGAAATCTACTTCCAAAAGATCAGGCATTAAAAGTTTATGGAGCACAGTTCTACTAAGATACACATAGGGGCCCCATGAGTCAGAACCACTTTGAAAGCAACTAGTTTGGTTTGGTATTTTGTAATAAGTAGCAAGGCTACAAGAAGCCCTAGTGGCACAGGGGTTACATGTTCTACTGCTAACTGAAAGCAGTTCCAACCCACCAGCTGCTTTGTGGAAAAAAGATGTGGCAGTCTGCTTCTGTAAAGATTCTCACTCACTGCCATTGAGTTGGTTCCAACTCACAACAACCCCCATTGGATTTCCAAGGCTGTAAATCTTTACGGAAGTAGACTGCCCAATCTTTCTTCCATGGAATGGCTGGTGAGTTCAAACCTCCAAATCTTCTGGTTAGTAGCCAAATGCCTTAAACAACACGCCTGGCAATTCACTTCCTTAAAGATTTACAGGCTTAGAGACCCAATGGGAGTATCTATGAGTCAGAATCAACTTGATTGCAGTGGGTTTCTGTAAAGATTACAGCCTTGAAAATCCTATAGGGCAGTTATACTCAGTCCTATAGAGTCACTAAAAGTTGGAATCAACTTGATGGCCATAGGAAAGACAGGCTACAAGCCAAGCAGTCTGACTCTAAAGCCTATGATTTCATGTGCTTAACTGCTCCCCTAAGGGGCCATAATGGTACAATGCTTAAAAACTTGGCTGCTAACAGAGGTTCGACCTCACCAGCCACTCATAGGAGGAACGACCTAGAGATCTGCTCCCGTGAAGATTACGGACTAGAAAACCCTACAGAGTAGTTCTACTCCATACACAAGGCCACTATGAGTCACAATCAACTCAATGGCACACAACAACAACTAGTCCCCTATAAAACAGATTCTATGAGAAGTCCACAATCAGAAATTAATAGATCTTTCAAATAAAAAATGTAATGTCACACTTTTTTTTTAAATATAGGGTTAAAAGTCAAGAATATCTTTTAGAAATTAAAATAAAGAAATAAAAGAATGATAAAAGAGAGCAGAGATAAGTGTTATAAAGAATCAATCCAGCAGGTCCAGGATAGGGCTAATAGGATTTCCAGAAAGAGAAACAAAAAAAAATAAATAGATAGAGGAGAATATTATCAAAGAAACGGTAACAAAGAAAATTCCCCAGAGCTCAAGAGGAACAGGAGTATGCAAACTAAAAGGCTCTCTTAGTGCTGAGCAGGATAAATGAAAAAGACTCTGACCTAGACACATCCATCATTGTGAAATTTCAGACTCCAAGGATAAAAAGGAGAGCCTAAAAGTCTCCAGGGGGAAAAATGCCCAAAATTAAAACAGGTCACCCACAAAAGAATAAGAAGCACAATAAGATTTCTTTCAGTGATACTGGATGATTAAAAAAAAAAAAAAAACAATGGAGTACAGTCATTAACATTCTGAGGGAAAATAATCTTTGACCTAGAAATGAATTGAACTATTAATCAAGTAAGAAGGTGAAATGCATTTTTAGGTATCAAGGGCTCAGAAAAACTTATTTCCCATTTCTTCATTTTATTTTAGAGAGATGTGGCATAATATACATTTTTATTTATTCTTTCTTCCTTCAACTAATGTAAGAATGTACTCCAATAAGATAAGTATTGATTTGGATGATGGGAAGGGCAATGTATCAAATGTGAGTGATCAACACGGTGGCATTAAGGAAGAGGAAGACATAGAGAGGTGCATAGGAGGGACAGATAACAAAGATGAAACCTTTTGCACATTTAGTTCTGTGTTGTAAGTGATGGCAAACACTGATCCACAAGTGGATAGATGCATAGACAGGCTGAACAATTAGGTACATTTATGCAGGAGGGAGTGTGCCCATGACCATGTATAGAGTTGGGAAACATTGTTTCTACAAGTGTGTTTGTATGCTCTGTTAGAATTCCCAAGTATATAGTAGAGCTGACTGACAAGGGACAAAGTTGTAGTCATTTCTTGGCCACAGCCAGCTAACCAAAGGGAGTAAGTAGTTGGACCTGTGGGGTCAGGACCACAGTCACAGGGGACATCCAGCTCAACTGGATACATACTACACAAAAACATTGTTCCACATCCTACTTCAGTGAGTAGCAACTGGGGTCTTAAAAGCTTGCAAGTGGCCATCCAGATGCAACGATGGGTCTCTCCTCATCCAAAGAAGAATGAAGAAAACCAAAGAAACATGTAAACACTTAATCCAAAGGACTGGTATACCATGTGATCCTCAGCCTGTATGATTATGCAACCACAAGAACTAGATGGTGCCCAGCTACCACTGTCAACCACTCAGAGGGAGATCTATGTAGGAGATCCTGGATAGAGTGGGAGAACAATGTGGAACAAAACTCAAAATCATGAAAGAAAGAAAGAAAAAAAAAAAAAGGACCAGGTTTGCTGGTCTGAAGAAGCCTGGTGGAACCCCTGGGACTACAGACCCTAGCTGCCCTTCAGTTCTAGAACTGAACCCACTCCTATGGCTTCCAGTTAAACAAAAGACAAGCATATGAGCTGAACATTTACATTAGGAAGATACACTCCTTGGAGAGATCAATTATGGGAGAATAGAAGGGCTGTGTATGCACAGAGAGATTGCTGGGGGAGGGCAAGAGTACATGGGAGGGAAGGACACAGGGAAGTGGTGGCTATGGGGAGAAAGAGGCCGGAGAGCTGTTGCAATGTGGGAGACTGCAGTCAATGTCATGAGACAAATTGTATGTGAACTGTGGTATGGAAGATGAATTTGCCCTGTAAACCTTCACTCAAATCACAATGAAAAATTTAAAAAAATAAAAATAATGTACTCCAACAAAACAAAATTTACAAAAGAAAAAACGGCATTTGGGAAACAGTGGCTCAATCCCAGAGAACAATGAAGGGGAATCCAAAAGTGAGGGTTCTATAGCAAACCCAAAGGGCACGAGGTGAAATGGAACAAGAAGATGAAGGGATCAAGGATAAAAGGGGAATTTCATACAATAAACGATGTGATTCAAGTTTGAGGTGACAATAAGGATAAAATAAAGGTACTGTATGCAAGAAAAATAGGGAAAAAGAATAAAGGCAATTAGAAACTCTAGGAAAAACAATAAGTTATACAATGAAGACATGATTCAAATATAAAGCAATTCATCTAATTTAGGGACAGATAATCAGTGGTGTGTTAGGTTGGGTTCTCCAGAGAAGCAAAACCAGTAAAGCTTAGAGAAAAAGAGAGAAAGAAAGAGAGAGAAATTTATCTTAAGAAAATGGCTCACATACATATAGAAGCTGGCAAGTCCCAATTTCTTGGATCAATCGTCAAGCTGTAAGTATTTCTGACTCAACAGCTGAAGGGGCTGATGAGCTCAAGGTTGGCAGGCAGTATACTGGAAGTTGCCTCCAATGCAGGACGAATCCAAGATCACCAGGCCGAATGGTGTACTGTTCACTCACAGACACTCGTAGGCAGCACAACAGGATCCAGATCCACAAAAGAGTGTCTCATTTTTCCAGGATATCCATAAATACATAGGAAGCAGGCCACACCCCTAGGGAAACTCCCTTTCAATGGTTTGGCTGCTCAGAACATATACATCCGAACTCATCATGGGAATAACCCACATCACAACTGTTTAAACCACTCAGAATTATGGTCCAGCCAAGTTGACACCCAACTCCAACTATCACAAGTGAGTTTCAAGAAGATAAATGAAATGGATTATAAACAGTAAAAAGAACACTTAAGAAAACAGTAAATTGGTAAAACCACCACTCATCTGTTAGTCTGTCATATTGTGGTGGCTTGCATGAAGCTCTGCCACTGTTATTTCAAAGACCAACAGGATTACCCCTGATGAACAGGTTTTTGGAGCTTCCAGACTAAGATGTATTAGGAAGAAAGGCTTGGTGATCTATGTCCTAAAATTACCAATGAAAACTTCATGGATCACAACAGAACACTGTCTGACTCACTTGCTTTGGGTACATCATAAGGAAAGATTACCGAAGGATGTATTTGGTGAAGTAAAAGACCAGAGAAGGTATGGGAGATGCTCAGTGAGATGGATTGGCATAACAGCCACAATAATGGACTCAAACATTCTGGTGATCATGAGGATGACACAGGACTGGGCAACGTTTCATTTTGTTGTACTGCAGTGTAGTAAAGTACTTAGTGTGGCTTTTCTACCCATAAGTCTTTGTAAGTCCAAGGTGGGATCTGCTATAAGCAACTGAGGAGCTCCTGATTGCTGAAGTTGTCCACCTGAAGTATTTCTGTTGGGAGTGGCACAAAACAATGTTCTGGGAGGTTCCCACTCTCTCTCAGGTGCTTAGAGTTCTGATGCTATGATTGGCTAGTTTGGCCACTTGCCAAGCTCAAAAGGAGGCCTCCTAGAGGCAGAACTCTCTCTGACTGCTGGTTGAGGAAGATATGCTGCTGAAAGAGACACATGCTCCTGAAAGAGACACACACTGCTGGGAAAGAGATGCACGAGACATGCATTGCTGAGTGAGACACCGAGGAACATTCACTGTTGGGAGTGAGACTGTGAGAGACTGTTAGGAGAGAGATTGTGGGCTGGGAGAGAGACTGAGCATTTTTCCGGAACTTGAATTGTAGCCTGGTGCTTCCCTAATAAACCCCAAAATCTGTGAGTGAGTTGTGTGTGGCCACTGCAGTGAATTATCGAACCCAGAAGAGAGGTGGTAGGTACTTTAGGAGGAATGGTTGGAGAAAGGGCTGGAGGGAGGCAGCATGTCTGGCCTCGCAGAATAGGCCTTGGGCTATTGATGGTGATTCTGTCTTCCTCTTGTGGGGTTAGAGGAGGTTCAAAGATGTGGCCTCCTTGCCCTTTTGGCATGTACATACAGTCACCATGACTCCATAGCAGCTATCTACTTCTGTTTATCTACATGGTTTAAAAAAAAAAAAAAAAAAACCCACAAGATTCTTCTCCCTATTAAAAAAAAAAAAAGTATCAGAGACTCAAGGAAAAACAAAAAAGCTACTTCAAAATCTGTTGTTGTTGTTGTTGTGTGCTGTTGAGTCTTGAGACTTATAGCAACCCCATGTGACAGAGCAGAAGTGCACCATAGGGTTTTCTAGGCTGTGATTTTTTTTTTTAATTTTTATTGTGATTTGGGTGAAAGTTTACAGAGCAAATGCATTTTCCATACGGCAGTTCATACACATTTTGTTTCATGACATTGACTGAAATTCCCCACAATGTAACAGCTCTCTTCCCACTTCTTCCCTATAGTTACCACTTTCCTGTGTCCTTCTTTTCTATGCATTCCTGCCCTGAGCTATCTCCCTGTGCAAATACTGCCCTTTAGTTCTCCCATGATTGATCATTCTAAGGAGTGTATCTACCTGATACAAATGTTCACCCTATATGCCTGTCTATTATTTGGCTGGAAACCATAGGAGTGAGTTCAAGTCCATACCTGAATGGTCACTAGAGGCCAAAGCCTTGGAGGTCTCACCAGGTTATATCAGACAAGTAAAACTGGTCTTTATGATTTTGAGTTCTGTTCAACATTGCTCTCCCACTCTATCCAGGATCTCCTGCACTGATCCCTTTTGAGTGGTTAATGATACTAGCCAGCCATCATCTAGTTCTTCTGGTCTCATGATCATTTAGGCTAAGGTTTGCATGGTCCACTAGTCCCTTGGGCTAGTTGTTTCCATGTGTCTTTGGTTTTCTTCATTCTTCTTTGCTCTGGATGAGGAGAAACCATTTGTTGCATCTAGATGGCTGCTTGCAAGCTTTTAAGCTTTTTCCTACTCAACCAGAGTAGGGTGTAGAACAATGTTTTTATTTAGCATGTTATGCCAATTGAACTTGATGTCCCCTGTCACCATGGTCCCAAGACCACAGGTCCAACAACTCACTCCATCAGGGTAGCTGACTGTCCCTAAGAAGTTATCATAACTTTGCCCCCTATTGGTTCTAGTTATATGGACATTCTTACAGCACATACAAATACATATGTAGAAATATCATCTGCCAACATTATGTATGATTATGGGCTAGGCTGTAATCTTTATAGAAGCAGATTGCCAGGTCTCCCCTGTAGCCACAGAGTGGATTCGAACTGCAAACCTTTCAGTTAGCAGCTAAGTGCTTAACTGTTGCACAACCAGGGCTCCAGAGGCAAACTAAACAGAGCTAAAATTATTTTGAGCAACTGATGGCATCCAAGAGACATTTATCCATTTGGACATTTTTTTGAGTAACATTGTACCATGACAATGGAAACATAGAGAAAGAAATAGCTCAGCAGTGAATATTTCTCTAATAATAATGCAAAAGCTGAATGTCAATTTTCAACTATTTGAATCAACCTTCACCCAGAGCATAGAAAATGTATTTTGATTAGAGAATAGACAAAAATGTGATGGACCTTAACAGTGTTAAAGTGCAAATATAGTCAGCTCAAGCTGGGATGCAGAAAAGAGAATGGAGAAGGAGGAGGAGAAGAGTAGGTGATTACTCTTTTCATTATAATTCCTTTCTTCTAAAGGCATTATTGTGAGCAAAACTATTTTTAAAAATTTTAAAGAGGAACTTGTTACCAGTGGCCAATGCTACAAAAAGTCAAATAAGGAAGAGCTAGATTTGGCCTAGCTGGTGACCTTGGAAAGGAACACTTCAGTAAAATATTGGAATGGAAATCAGGTTGTGGTGGGCTGAGAGTGAGTGGGAAATGAAGATCTTAACAGGACAATCATATCCTGCAGAACTTGAAGGCCAAGAGAAAGGTTGCTAACAAGATTAAAAAGTAAAGATTAAAACTAAAAGGAAGATTGTTGCAGTTATTTTTATTTATATGAAACAGATTTGAGCATGTTTTTTAATTTCATCAGGGTGGAGAGGGGATGACAGGTGATGAAATCCAGAGTACAGGAAGAGGAACTGACCTTGGACAGGAGATAGGGTATCTATTCTTCTGAAATGAGATGGAAAGAGATAGAAGTGGGCTCATTTAGGGAAGCAGGAAGCAAGATCATAGACAGCTTCTGACACTTACTGTGACCAAACCAAGAGCTGGAAGAGCTACGGAATAGGTCATTTCAAACACCAAAACAAGAGAACCAACAAGGACTCATTCTTGAGTAAATGGACTAAGGTGACAGACCTGAGACAAGGTTGACAGCACTTTTATGTTTGAGAATCATTTATATTACCTCATCAATTGGTTGACTGTCCCCCCCCTTCATGAGAATCCTTTTAAGATAACTCGATATCTGGATCTAGAAGAGTATCTTTGTAGAATTTTGTGCCATGTTTGACCTAGGAAGATAAAGTTTCACTCATCTATATAAGATTTTACAGCAAGTTAGTAGCAAGAAGGGTAACAACAACTACCTTCTTATTTTATATCCTTCTAAAACACAAAATGAAATGAACCTTTGCTCATTTGAGATTCAAACACTTTTAAACAAAAGAAATATATTTCAACTGACCAGCTGTTTCGGTTACCTAGTGCTGTTCTGACAGGAATATACCACAAATGGGATGGATTGAACAAACAGGAGTTTATTCTCTTATAGTTTAGAGGCTTTAAGTCTGAGTTCAAAGTGCCAGGCTCTAGGGGCTGGGTGAAAGCCCCTCAGCCTTGGGCTTCAGCTCTGCCTTCTGCTCCCAGCCCACTGAAGCTAGAGGCTTTTCTTCGCTCAGACACTTGCTGGCTGCTGAGGCTGACAAGCCCAAGGTTGACAAGTAAAAAGGCATAGCCCCAATGTTACCAAAACACATGGCAGGCCATTGATTCAAGTCCATGAAAGTCCCAAGATTGGCAGAGCATGGGCAGGCTGCTGAACAACGAACAACTCAGCTACATGCAGCGTTCAAGCATCCCATAAGCTAGAGACCGTTCCCAAAGCTGTTGCTTATATATGGGAAGCATACTACATCCCTAAAGCAGCTACTCAACTGCTTGTGGTAGGTCCCACCATGAAGCTGAATGCCAGTCTCATCATGGGGAATAACTATCACCAGGTGCCCAGCCACTCAGCCAGGCCCAGCCAAGTTGACACACAAAGTTAAACACTACACTAGCATTTATTGCAATAACATACACAGTTCTCACAATCTTATAAGAGAGGTACAACTACCTACTTTACAGATGCTGAGTTAAGGTGAAGCATCTTGCCCAAAATCCCAAGAGGCAGAAGCCAGAACTGCTGCCTAAAATCTGTCTACTTCTAAAGTACTTATGCTTTCTATCTACTCTGTGAAGCACACAAGTGAACATAAATTTGGTAAGGTATTGGTGGTTCAATGCTAGAATTCTTGCCTTCCATGAGGGAGGTCCAGGTTCGTTTCTGGGCCAATGCATCTTATGCATAGCCACCACCCATCTGTCACTGGAGGCTTTATGGAGGCTTCTGTGCTGCTACAGTGCCAAGAAGGCTTCAGCAGAACTTCCAGACCAGGACTCAAAAAAAAGGCCTAGCAATGTACTTTCAAAAATCAACCAATGAAAACCACATGGGTCACAACAGTCAGCTCTGCATTGATTATGGGGATGGCGCAGGACCAGGCGGTGCTTGTCCCACTGTGTGTGGGGTCACCATGAGTCAGGTGCTGACTGGATGACATCTAACAACACTCAATTTGAAGGACAGTTGACCATTCTCAGACTGCAAGTTTATTTGAAAGGCAATCAGTTCACCAGGTTTTCTTCAGTGCTCTCTACTTGTGACATATTGAAATGGGAGAATTTTGAAAACATAAAAATTAGCTAAGCTTAGAGCTGCTGACCATGCCTCCAAACCTGGGTGATCAATATAAAATATACATGCCAAAATCAGTACTTTAAATTTGGAGATAATATCTAACCACATGCTCTGCATTAAGAATTAAGATCACTACATTCAGCAGCATCATTCTAGAACTACTTTCCCCTGTGTTCTATTTCTCATTCAAATTAATCTGATTGTTATTTGGCTACCAAATATTAAAAATATAAATCTATGTCTAAGAAAAAAATTTTACATGTACTTTAAAGGAACTAATTCTTTTCCAAATAGATAAGCAAATAAGCAGACAAACTGGTCAACTTTATTTTAAACTGTGCATGCCTCTGTAAAATTTATCCATACTTTTTGCATTTTTTAAAATTTATGTTAATAACCCTCCATCCGAAAGTGGTTCTTCCTCTAGGTATTTATGCTGATGAAGTAGTGTTATGTCACTCCATGCCAAGCTTGCCCTAAGTAACCTGCAGCATGCAGACAGATTTTAATAAAATGAAAACATGTTTTTCTTGCAAAGAGTTGATTTTAAATTAAGTTACAACCAAAGCCATCATTTTGAGTCTGCAAAACTAACCTCATTAAAAATAAAACAACAGCCTAGAGTGTTAACGGAGCAGAACAATTAGTTTTAAAAGTTCTGGGACTAAAACTAAATTTGTGGCAACCACAGACACACATGGATTATTTCTGTCTAAGGCAGGCCCAGCTCGGGAATACCAGGGATGTCAGGGAAAGGGAAGCTTAAGGGAAGTATTTATTGAGCAGTTTCCATGTGTGTCCTAGATTACTGGAACATGATACAGTCAGACTCTAGCATTAACACTGCTCCAACTAGAGCAATGACTGTTTCAATACCCTTAGCAACTTGAAACCTTGAGATTTCAACAATGGCATCAACTGGCTAAGTAGTTCTGAGTAATATAATCACACTGATTTATCATTTCACATGAATGTGTTTATAGCTTATAAACAAGGCTACGGTGACTCCTCCTACCTTACATATACTGACATAATGAATTTACAGCCTTGATATTACTTTCTGTTAAAAATTACAAAAACGGTTTGTAGAGTTGAGATAAAACCTAATCCATCATCTCACTTCATCTTAAACCATTCTGTTTTATTAGTTTACAATCGCTGCCATTCTGTAGATTTCTTGTTTTGGGTTGGCCTTACTTCTTGGTCTTTAACTCTGGTAAGCTATTGCGCATCTTTCAGGCTTATGGTTTTACACTTTCTTGCTTTGTTGGTTCACCCTCCCATAGGTCATTGTTCATGCTCTGATTATTTATTATTCTATTCTAATCTATTCTTTGATACACTCTCTTATCTTTACCATTTCCATCCTGTTGAAATACAGATTTCACGATGAAGATTAACCTCTATGCTACCTTAATCAAATTGCTCCACACTTTTACATAGCAACTGCTTTGCCTGGTTACTCTGTAAGGACGTTCCCCCTCCTTAAGAGTTACCAATAACATCAGTTTCATTCAAATGTTAGCTTCTAAACTCTTAGAAACATATTCTATTATTCCCCAACTTTTCATTTTCTGTTAGGTTCTAATTTATTAATACCTGCTTTTCTTCTTTCCCATATCATTACTCTGTTTTTTGGCCATTTAAATTGTCCCCTATGACTAGAATTTCTGCTAACTGAAACAGAACAGGCTCCCCTTCTCCTCCAACTTCACTGCTTACACATTCTGATTATTGAGGAATCTACCTAAATTTTACTTCCCATTTCTTATATTCTCTTTATTCACTGTATCACTAAGGGAGCTGAAATTAAATAGAATTACTAATTTTAACTCATAAATTTAGAGCAAACACAAAATGTACAATAAAATAAAAAACCTAAATAGACATAGATTCTGTGTCTTATCCAGTTTAGCCTTATCATCCAATGACCTTGCATCAAATTGAATTTTCGCTACACAGTACTAGAAGCATCCATCACTGTCTAGAGTCACAAAGTGGCCGGGAGCAAAAAGCACAAGGAATATGTATAATCCAAGCACATGCATATTAAAATTGCACATTGCCCAACAGTTTTCCCCAATAAAGGTAAGCAACTCTTCTTTAAAAGATAACTATATGTATATAGCACACAAGCAGGTTTGCACCCAAGTTTATGATTTATGATTTTGTATGGGTTTTATGCAGCTAAAAATCCAAAATTTAGAGTTTAGGCTTGATTTTTCAAAGTGAATATTAGGCTATAAAACTAAGCATTCTAAAGGAATAAAATAAAGAAGAAAGATAACATAATGTCTTGGGTTTGAGACATACCATCCTAACAGACCCCATTTAAGTGGTAGACAGACTAAGGAAGACTTGATAGCAATTCACTGTGGTTGGGGAAAGATTATACAGAAAGAATGGGAGTGGGTATTAGGAAAAGGGAAGAAAGTAAAATAAAACCAGAAGGAGGCTTTGATGAACCAATGATGACATGTGCCAAGATAAAAGGGATAAAATTAACTCAAATTTCTACACCTCAGGCCAAAACAAAACGAAGGGGACTCCAGTGCAGCAACATACTATGATTTTCCTTAACTTCCATTGATAACAATTAATCATCAAAACAATTCTGATGAAATACAATCATCAGTCTTTGGGACTGGGGAAGAAGATGACTTATACCCAAACTTTAAATTGGAGAAAATTAGAGTAGCACATTAAAAGAAATAACTTTTAAGTAGTCAGCTTCCTACCACACTGGCCTTCAATGTTTCACCCCTGGAAATACACAAGCAGAGGACAGACAGTCAA
The DNA here is from genome assembly GCF_000298275.1 of Orycteropus afer afer. Lineage (NCBI taxonomy): Eukaryota > Metazoa > Chordata > Mammalia > Tubulidentata > Orycteropodidae > Orycteropus > Orycteropus afer. The sequence continues at coordinate 1,837,214 of NW_006921797.1, read as the reverse complement.
AGATAGCCCAAAAGACATCCCTTCGTTTAACTGGATTTGACTTCTACTTCTTCTCAGACCTCCTTTCTCCAAAAACAAAACTATGTAATTTCATATAGACAACAATGTAGAATAAAAAGAGATATTGTATACTCTATTCCTGGCCAAAATTTCCTTTTGTTCTTAGGTAATAATCATCTTTAAAACTGTCCTTTCCACTGGCTATTCTACATGGAAGTGAAAGCTTTAAATCTTAAAAATAACAATCAGCTCACACTGATGAGTTAAAAGAAATTAGAATACACTCATTATGAATAAGGGAGAGGATTCAATACTCCAATGTCATTTTATTCTCATTACAGAAAGAGACCTGTGTATTCTTTAGCAGTGACAGGAACACAGGAAGTTAGAGGTCAAAGAAGAGAAAGTGTAAAATTGATACACAGAGATTACCATGAAGTGATGCAAACTGTACAGCCAGAAGGTCATATTTATAAGACTAATTCTTCTAAATAATTTTGACACTGAATTGCGTTTGGTACATCATGTTTCAAATATCTATACTTGGGACCACAGGTTCAAACACCAGCATAGATGATTCATATTTGTCTACAGGGAATAATAGTTATCATATGCCACACAGCTAAGTGTAAGGGATTATTTGAAACCCCATTCTATAAAAAGTAGTGGCTTCTTTTAAAGTAGGAACATTATGCTTTTAGTCAAACAAATGAATACTCAGTTATTCACCAAACCATCTTGATTATTCCAGGTATAACTGGTCACATCTGGAGAGGCAACAGCTAAATGGGCAGTGCCCTGAAATGTTCTATTGAAGACCTGATTGTCTTTTCTCCCCTTACCTGATAATGAGCCTGGGCTTGCTGTGCTGAGTTCAGGGTGACATTGCAAAGCTTGCAGTACAAGGGCTTACATAGCTCCTCCAGGGCAGAGTCTTGCTCCCCTCCCTTAGGTAAGTCGTCTTCCCCTGCCAGAGGCAAGGAAGCCTCTTGCCCAAAAGGTGTCTGTGATGGAAGCTGCAAAGTTCCTGTAGACCTGGTAGCCACTGACATAGGAGGAGAGGATGAAGGTCGCTTAGGTAGAGGAAGCCCAGAGTGTTGCAAGAGGATCATTGGGTAGAAAAGCCTTTGGCATAATCCAGTGGATGATGAGAAGTCTGGTCTTTAGATCTAAATCAAAAAGCAAAAGAATACTCATTTAAAAATGTGACATCAATTAATCATGGGAGAATAGATGGGCACTGTTTGCACAGGGATACAGCTGGGGAAG
>NW_006921797.1:1830370-1835845 GCF_000298275.1 Orycteropus afer afer | reverse complement strand
TGGGAGGGAAGGACACAGGGAAGAGGTTAACTACAGGGAGGAAGTGGGAAGAGGGCTATTACATTGTGGGGAATTGCAGTCAATGTCATGAAACGAAATGTGTATGAAAATGTATGGAAAATGAATTTGTTCTGTAAACTTTTGCAGAAATGACAATAAAAATTTAAATAAATAAATATGTGACCTCAGATTTAGCAATACAACATGTAAATGACTACACTATCTGACTCCTTTTTCTTCTCCAAACTCATCTTTAGGATTCCCTTCCCTTTTGCCTCATCTAACAGACTTCCCCTGTCTCTCAATGCACATTGACACAACTGCCCTTCTACTGGGAATGGCTTTAGATGCGGCTTTCTTATGCTTGGCCCAGCTCCAATTGCTATGCCTCTGGCCCTTGAACATTAATAGCTTTGCATCCATGGCTAATTAAATCTAAAAGTCACATGGCTGAAATGGACATCAAAGGTCACCTAATCCAGACCCCTTCCCTCAGGCACACTTATACTCAAAGACTATTAATGTTAACCATGCATAGAAACAAAACAAAACAAAACAAAAAAATCAGCTAAGAACCTTAGCAAATGTCTCCCTTCCATTCAAACTAGTCTTTCAATACAAACTATGTCAACAAGAGTGAAGTAAAGAGCATCTCTCTCAGAATCCTTAAAGCAGTTCTAGAACTAACTAAAATACCAAGAAACTCTAGAAATAACTCACCTAGAGTGAAATATGACAAATAAATAAAAATGTTCCTTCTGATTGACTAATCATATTTAAAGAGTTGAGCCTATGATTCCTTACAGCAGAGATTGCAAACAGACGGCCTGCAGGCCACACACCGCCACAGACATGCTATTGGGAATATACAGTGTTCCAGTTTGCTTTCATTTTTAGACTGAATTAGTTGTCACCATTAAAAATGGAGACATTCCTGGCTTCTCTTGATAGAGGGATGATCTGGCAACACTTCACAGATGTACCTACATGGAAAACAATTAGCCAGTGCTGAGAGACGGTCTCCCGGGCAGTTAGGTCCACTTCCTCCAGGTCACTCAAGTCCCTACTCAGCCTGCTTCCTGCAGACCCTTGATTTGGGGACTCCATATCATATAGCCTTACACTGTATTTATGACCCTGTAAAATAAAAATATTTTCTCACTACAGACAAATTATCTGTATACACACACACACACACACACACAATATCAAATAAATGTCTAACTTGCTAATGGATCACTCTACCATCAGCTCCAATGTAATTCCAGTTTCTGTCTTTAGGTTACTTCCTTTCCGCTTCTTATTATATAACTGATACCCCCTATTCTGCTTCCCTCAAAAATGACCCAATATGTTGTAGTACCTCTTCATCTTTATGCATGATCTCTCTTGCCTCACACCCAGATGGCATCATCTAACCATGAACTTCCCAAGATGAAGTACACAATTCTAGTTCCCAAGATTCTAATTAGCCCAAATTTAAATCCTTATTTCAAAATCTACTGTTCCCTCCACTCCCTCAACATTATTAAAACCTCTTTTCTTGGTCAATAGACTACAGCTATTTTAAGCTGCTAAAACACTGAGCTGAAATTTTCCACCTGCAATGGAAATGTATACATTTTATAGCAATAATATATTTACTAAAATGAACAAGGCAAATTTTGAAAAGTTCATTGACCCTTCTGCTGCATTTGAGAAGTATATGGTCCCCAGAAGATGCAACCAAGTAACAACTTTCAGACTAAATTCAGGGTCTAGGCCAAAAGAGAAAATCCGTACAGTGGGGAAATAAAGTAGTTAAGGGCAAAATACATAAATTATTGGTCATAATATTTCACACCAACACTTGTCTGCCAGTTTGTCATACTGTGGTGTCTTGGGTGTTGTTGTGAGGCTGGAAGCTATGCCACCAGTATTTCAAATACCAGCAGGGTCACCTATGGTGGACAGGTCTCAGTGGAGCTTCCAGACTAAGATAGATTGGGAAGAAGAGGAGGGCCACCCACTTCTGAAAAAAATTGCCACTGAAAACCTTATGAATACCAGTGAAACATTGTCTGATTAGAAAACTTTATGAATAGCACTGAAACATTTTCTGATATAATGCTGGAAGATGAGCCCCTCAGTTTGGAAGGTGCTCAAAATACAACTAAGGAAGAGCTGCCTTCACAAAGTAGAGCCAACCTTACAGACCGATGACATAAAGCTTCTGGGACCTTCATTTCGTGAAAAAGCATGAAACAAAACAGGAAGAAACTGCTAATATTCATTAATAATTGGAACGTGGAATGTACAGAGTATGAATCTAGGAAAACTAGAAGTTGTCAAAACTGAAATGGAATGCATAACAATCAACACTGAAATGGAATACTTAACAATCAGTATCCTACCCATTAGTGAGCTGAAATGGACTGATATTGGGCATTATGAAGCAGGCAATCATATGGTCTACTATGCTGGGAATGAAAAATTGAAGAGCTATGGCATCACATTCATTGTCAAAAAGAACATTTTAAGATCTATTCTGAAGTACAGTATTGTCAGTGATAGGATAATATCCACACACCTACCAGAAGACCAGTTAATACTACCATCAATCAAATTTACACACCAACCACTAAAACCAAAGATAAAGAAATTGAAGATTTTTACCAACGTTTACAGTCTGAAATTGACCAAACATGCAATTATGCTGTATTGATTACTGGTAATTGGAACATGAAAGCTAAAAACAAAGAAGTATCAGTAGTTGGAAAATATGGTGCTGGTGAAAGAAATGACACCACATGATAGAATTTTGCAAGACCAACAACTTACTCATTGCAAATACCTTTTTTCAACAACATAAATGGTGACTATACACATGGACCTCACCAGATGGAATACAAAGAAATCAAATTGACTATATCTGTGGAAAGAGGAAGGAACTCTGGTGGCACAGTGCATAAGGCATTTGACTGTCAACCTGAAGGTTGGCAGTTCAAACCCACCAGTCACTCCACAGAAGAAAGATGGGGCAATCCACTTCCATAAAGATTTACCACCTGAGAAACCCAATGTGGTCACAAGTCAGAATCGAATTGATTGCAGTGGGTCATTGAAAGAGGCAATGGAGAAGCTCAAAATCATGTCAAAATAAGGCCAAGAGCTGACTATGGAACAAATCATCCATTTCTCAAATCCAAATTCAAGCTGAAGCTGAAGAAAATTGAAACAAGTCCATGAGAGCCAAAATATGCCCTTCACTATATCCCACATGAATTTAGACACCATCTGAAGAATAGATTTGACATACTGAACACCAATGAGTGAAGACATGACGAGTTGTAGGATGACATGAATATATCATACATGCAGAAAGCAAAAGGTCATTAAAAAGACAAGAAAGGAAGAAAATGCCAAAACAGATGTCAGAACAGACCTTGACACTTGCTCTTGAATAGAGAGTAGCTAAAGTGAATAGAAGAAATGATGAAATAAAAGAGCTGAACAGAAGATTTCAAAGGGCAGCTCAGGAAAACACAGTAAAATATTATAACAGAATGTGCAAAGACCTAGAGTTAGAAAACCAAAAGGGAAGAGCATGCTCAGCATTTCTCAAGCTGAAAGAACTGAAGAAAAAATTCAAGCCTCAAGTTACGATATTGTAGGATTCTATGGACAAGAATATTGCATGATGCAGGAATCATCAAAAGAGGATGGAAGGAATACAGAGTCATAGTATCAAAAAGAATTGGCCAATGTTCAACCATTTCAGGAGGCAGCACATGATCAAGAACCAATGGTACTGAAGGAAGAAGTCCAAGTTGCATTGAAGGAATTGGCAAAAAACAAGGATCCAGGAATTGACAAAACACCCATTGAGATGTTTCAACAAATGGATGCAGCATTGAAAGTGCTTAATCATTTATGCTAAGAAATTTGGAAGACAGCCACCTGGCCAACTGACTTAAAGAGACTGATATTTGTGGCCATTCCAAAAATGGTGATTCAACAGGTGCAGAAATTATTCAACAATATCATTATCATACACAAGTAAAATTTTGCTGAAAATAACTTAAAAGTGCTTGTAGCAGTATATTGACCAGGAACTTCCAAAATTTCAAGCTGGATTCAGAAGAAGACATGGAACAAGGGATATCACTGCTGATGTCAGATGGATCTTGGCTGAAACCAAAGGATACCAGAAAGATGTTTTCCTGTGTTTTATGGACTATGCAAAGGCATTTGACTATGTGGATCATAAGAAATTATGGATAACATTGCAAAGAATGGGAATTCCAGAACATTCAATTTTGCTCACAAATAACTTGTACATAGACCAAGAAGCTGTCATTTGAACAGAACAAGGGGATGCTGCAAGGTTTAAAATGAGGAAGGGTGTGCATCAAGGTTATATCCTTTCACCATACTCATTCAATCTGTATGCTGAGTAAATAATCCTAGAAGTTGGACTATATGAAGAATGCAGCACCAGGATTGGAGAAAGACTCATTAACAATCTGTGATACACTGATACAAGCTTGCTTGCTGAAAATGAAGATGACTTGAAATACTTACTGATGAAGATTAAAGATTACAGCCTTCAATATGGATTACAAAAATCATCATAACTGGACCAATAAGCAACATCATCCTAAATGGAGAAAAAACTGAAGTTGTCAGGATTTCATTTTATATAGATCTACAATCAACACCCCTGGAAGCAGCAGTCAAGAAATCAAATGTCGTATTGCACTGGGCAAACCTGCTACCTCTCTAAGGTGTTAAAGAGAAAAGATGTCACTTTGAAGACTAAGGTGCACCTAACCCAGGCCATGCTATTTGCAATCGCCTCATATCCATGGGAAAGCTGGACAATGAATAAGGAAGACTGGAAAATAGTTCATGTCTTTGAATTGTAATGCTTGTGAAGAATACTGAAAATACCATGGATTGCGAGAAGAACAAACAAAACCGTTCTGGAAGCAGTGCAGCCAGAATGCTCATTAGAAGTGAGAACGGCCAGACTTTGTCTCAACTACTTTAGTCATGTTGTCAGTAGGGAGCAATCCCTGCAGAAGTATATCATGCTTGGTAAAGTAGAGGGTCAGTGAAAAAAGGAAAGATCCTCAAAGAGTTGGACTGGCTCAGTGGCTGCAATGATGAGCTCAAGCATAGCAAGCACTGTGAGAATGGAGCAAGACCAGGCAGTGTTTCATTCTCTTGTACATAAGGTTGCTATGAGTCAGAGCCAACTCGACAGCACCTAACAACAGTATTTAACAATACTTTTGTTGATCATAATATTTATTTCAATGTTTTTAAATTTATTAAGCCTTGCTTTATGGCCTAACATATGGTCTATCATTGAAAAAGTTCCATGTGCACTGGAGAAGAATGTATATTGTGCTGCTTTTGGGTGAAGTGCTCTATAGATGTCTATAAGGCCAAGTTGATGGATTGTATTGTTTAGCTCTTCTGCATCTTTGT
>NW_006921797.1:1817656-1830270 GCF_000298275.1 Orycteropus afer afer | reverse complement strand
GTGGTGTATTAAAGTCTCCCACTATGAGTGTGGAGTCATCTATTTGGCTTTTCAACTCTTTTAACGTCTGATTTATGTATTTGGGGGCTCTTTCATTGGGCCCATAAATATTTATTATGGTTATATCTTCATGTTCAATTGATCCTTTAATCATTATATAATGTCCTTCTTGATCATAATATTTAGAGAAACAACAGTATCATTTGATTCTTAAGCAGAAGTATTTTGCCCATATCTTTGTGAACACAGTGTTAATCAAGGCCAACTAAGAGCACTCAAAAAGTCAGGTTCTCTACAATCATATTACTCCTCTTAATTAAATGAAGTAAACACACCCAGGAAGCTAACACTGATGTGGACTTTTTAAAATGGAAACCAAGGACACAAAGACCCCTTAAATAAAAAAAGTTTATCTCATTATAATAATTTATAAAGTTAAAAGACCACAGATGCCACCTGTACTGGGTCATACTGATGCCACTCTGCCCCAAACATGCTACTAGTTCAGAAAAGAGAAGGTATAAGAGGCTACAAAACGTCCAGATCAAAGATTATCAGCAATATAAAGAGAATATCAAATGCTACCAATTGCCTAGACATGTCTGAACTTGTTTTTTGAAAGCTCACTCCCACTTGAGGAAATTCCAGGATATGTCTCGCCAGTGTTGCCCACAGATTTCCATCAAAATAAAAGCCCTTCTCAAAGCATAGAGGTACAAAAGGCCTCCTTCCAGAGGTGAGAAGATCCGCTTTATTATCACTGTTTTAAAAAAAAAAGAATAGCTAGGAATTCAAAAGATTTCTTCTGGTATGCTTAGCAATCAAAATAATGCCAACTCAAAAAAGATCTATATATGACAATTACATCTGGTATTACTAAGATTGCAAACAAAGATTAGCATAAAATATAAATCTAAAATAAATAAAACCAAGCCTTCAAAGAATAAATGAATCGTAGAATATAGAGAGACCCCATCCCTATGCAACTCAAATTCGTTCAACTGGTGCATAGATTAGGAGATGCTGACTTGAAAGCTGATGCAAATAAATATTCCCCATATCTTAAAAACCATTCGATATGATGCATGAAGTGGCATAAATGAAAGATTTATGATGGTTAATGTTCTGGTTTGGAAGAGATTGAGGGGAAAATCAGAGCTTTACTTTTTATCCTGCTTAAAGAAAATTAAGTATGATACTTAGTTTTCATGATTGGACTAGGGCCTACTTTCATATACTGTATTAAAAACAATTACTTTCTCATTAGGAGGAGAGAGAAAAGAATAAAGGAGCAGATTACCGGCCCCTCCCTCTGTAACTAGAATTCTGGAAATGAGAGAAAGATGGTGAGCATTACTCAGAGGTTATCAGAACGCAGTAAGTAGGAATGAGAGGGGGGAAAAAGAAGAATCAGCTGAGACAAGGGTTATTGTATAAGGAAAAAATCCAAAAGACCGCAGGAACCTGGAGGAGAAGAGGCCTTGGTGAATTGGTGAATGTTTGCCAATCTTAGCCCAGATGGTTCCTAATCCTACGGAACGGTTTACATATTGAATTAGTGCTACATATACTTCAGCATCGCCCACGTATACTTTACATTCCTAAGGTGTGCGTGTACACACACATACACACGCACGCACACACACCTCAATCCCTTAAGGATGCCATCACGGAAGATGGAATCCCCGACTCCCACGGGGCAGAGGGTAGGGGCAGTGCTAGGGCCAAGGCAGCTGCACGCAGACACTATCCAAATGGAACACGTGAAATGTTTGAAACAAACAAATAAATAAAGTAGCGCAACCCCATCACGTGGTGGGCAGGTGAAAGGACAGCATCTGGAGAAGCCGCCGGTCCTCGCCTCTCCAGGGCTTGTCACAATCGCCCGAGTCTCCCAGTCACCCGCACTCACCGGATTCCCCGGACGCGCCCGGAGTCTCGGCCCCGCGGCCGCCTGGGAAGCCGCTGCCGGCTCCGCGCCCGCTCGGCCAGCTGAACTCCGCCTCACCTCGGCGCAACTTTCTCGGCCGGTCTCCTCCGAGTCCCACCAGAACTGAAGGCTGACTGTCAAAAGTCAGTCCAACCCAACACAGAAGGAAACAGCTGCAGGAAGTGACTGCGGAACCAGGAGGCGGCGGAGGAGGAGACAGGGCGCCGGAGCGGCGTCACCACTGCGCATGTGCTGGCGGAGCAGGCCCAGCGGCGGCTGTGGTACCTACTTTGCCCGCGGTCGGTGAGCGGGCAGGTGCCATAACTGAGCGAACAAGGCGGTGGGGCCGAGGTGGGGAACAAAAACACGAGTCAAAGGCAGAATTCACCGCTGCAAATCCTGGCAGGCATAAACTAACAGCATCACGTACCCTGGAAAGTTGGTCCATGGCAGAAGCTTGGGTAGAGCTCTTGCAAGTTTCACCATCTGTCTTTGAGATCCAAACCTTTTTCATTCCAGCCCCTCCCTCAGCTTGCTGGTTGCGGCCTATGGTGACTGAGTGGAACTGCCAAAATATGCGGGATCCTTTCAACTGCTGCGACTTCTTTAAACTACACTTTTTTCCATCCCCGCCCCAGGATGGAAGAAGAGCAGGGTTGTTTGTTCAATGGTCTCCCATCACACAAGATCCCATACATGCACACCTTTGCCCTCTCCTCTGCCCTAAAGTTCGAAAGATAGAAGAGATTTTTTCCAAGTCCCAGAGCCTCACCTGCAAGACAGGAAGGATCAGGAAGAGACACTGCTAAAGCTAGAATATCACATCCTCTCATATTCAACCTCAGTATCTTTAGGGCTGACATTGAGAGATGAGCTGAGGAGATTCCAGCTCTAAAATTCTTGTAAACGTACCTTTTTGAAAATGTGTGGGTTATTCTTTAATCATTAACTAAAATGTCAAGGTGATTATATGTATTTTATAATATATATAAAAAACACATGGCATAGTGCCTAACCTAAGGCACTTGACTGCTAACCAGAAGGCTGATGGTTCAAACCCACCAGCCACTCCTCAGAAGGAAGATTGGGCAATTTGTTTCCATAGAGATACCACCTCAGAAACCCAAAGAGGGGTCATTATGAGTGGCGACCAACTCATGGCATTGAATTTGGTTTTTGGTTTATGTATGTATGTGTGTGTGTGTGTGTGTGTGTGTGTATATATATATATATATATATATAGCAGAAGGTGCCTTAGTAGTAGGCTACTGGAGGAGATGAAGTGAAGGCTGTTTCTTGGGCTGATAAACACCTCATGTGATACCACCCCCAACAAGCCATACTGACTGTTTCCTAAAAACAACTTCACAAATACAATGATCATTGAACAAAACATACACACTAGTATAGACAGGCCATTTGAGCACAGTAATCCAGAATACTCCTTACAAGCAAGGATGGCTACGTCGTCAGGAAAGACCAGTCACTAGAAAAGGACATCATATTTGGTAAAGCAGAGGGATAGTAAAAAGGAAGGAAACCTTCCGTAAGATGGATTGGCACAATAGCTGCAACAATGGACTGAAACAAACTGTCATGAAGATAGCACAAGACCAGGCAACATTTCATTCTGTTATATATAAGGTTAAGGAGCTCTGGTGTTGTAGTGGTTAAAGCACTGATTGGACTGCTAACCAAAAAGGTGAGCAGTTCAAACCCACTCCTTGGGAGAAAGGTGAGGCAGTCTGCTTACATAAAGAGTTACAGCCTTGGGAGCCCTATGAGCAATTCTACTCTGTTCTATAGGGTACTGTGAGTGAGAAACAACTTGATGGCAGTTGTTTGGCTTGCTTTATACATAAAGTCACCATGAGTTGGAACTGATTCCTTGGCAACTGACAACAACAAATCTGTCATGCCTAGGTAGAAAAGACAGAATTTTTCTGAATTGTTTTCCCAACTGTTTATGTACACGTTTGTTGTTGTTGTTGTTACGTGCTGTTGAGTCGGACCTGACTCATAGCAACCCATCCTTGGGTTTCCAAGGCAGTATCACTACAGAAGTAGATCGCCCCATCTTCCTTCCGAGGAGTGGCTGGTGGGTTTAGTATCTCAAAATTTTTAATGGCCACAGATTTTAAAAAATAATAATGCTACTGAAATCTACTTTCCACTTCTTTGTCTGTCTCATATGTACCAGACACAGAATTTCACAGTCCAAATTTAGCCAGAACCACCACTCAGCCATTTCCAATCTGACTTTCTGCCAGTGTCCTAAAATTGAACTAGAGTCACTTGTGTACTCACTGGGCCCCATCCATACCGCTCACTGCCCTGCCTCCGTGATTTATTTCAATCTGTGTCGTAAGCTTGGAATTGTGTTTCTCCCCACTCCAAACATTTTCAAACCCCCTTGAGGCCTCTTCTCCCGTGAGCCCCCACCTCACCTTCTTTGCTCCTTTGATGACATACTTAAAACATGTTTTCTTGTATTATAGTTACTTAAAAAGATGCTCAATATTGTGGATTGGATTGTGTCCCCCAAAATATATGTTATTCCTAACCCCTATACATGTGAATATAATTCCATCTGAGAATAGGGCTCCCTTTAGTGTAAAGGAGACCATATTTGTGTAGGGTGTGTCTTAAACCAGTCACTTTTGAAATATGTTGTTGTGTTGTTGTTGTTGAATGCCCTTGAGTTATTTCCAACTCAAAACAACTTTATGTACATCAGAATGAAACACTGCCTAAACCTGCACTATCCTCATGATCTTTGCTCTGTTTGAGCTCATTGTTGCAGCCACTGTGTTAATCCATCTTAATTGAGGCTCTTCCTCTTTTTTGCTGACCATTTACTTTATCAAGTGTGGTGTCCTTCTCCAGAAACTGGTCTCTCCTGAAAACATGTCTAAAGTATGTGACACAAAGTCTGGCAATCCACACTTCTAAAGGAATGTTCTGGCTGTATCTTTTCCAAGACAGCTTGCTCTTTCTTCTGGCAGTCCATGGTATAGTTAATATTCTTCACCAACACATAATGCAATGGCATCAATTCATCTTGGGTCTTCCTTATTCATTGTCCAGATTTCACATATATATGAAATGATTGAAAATACCATGGCTTGAGTAAGGCACATCTCAGTCCTCAAAGTGACATCTTTACCTTTTAACACTGTAAGGTCTTTGCAGCTGATTTATCCAATGCAACATGTCCTTTGATTTCTTGACTGCTGCTTCTGTGAGCATTGATCATGGGTCCAAGTAATATGAAATCCTTGACAACCTCAGTCTTTTCTCCATTTATAATGATATTACTTATTGATCCAGTTTTGAGGATTTTTGTTTTCTTTCTATTGAGGTATATTCCGCACTGAAAGCTGTTGTCTTTGATCTTCATCGGTAAGTGCTTCGTGTCCTCTTCACTTTCAGCAAGCAAGGTTGTGTCATCTGCATATCGCAGTCATTTAAAGTGTCTTCCTCCAAATTCCATACTGTGTTCTTCATAGTAAAGTTTTTCAGATTATTTCCTCAGCATGCAGATTGAATAAAAATGGTAAAAGGATACAACACTGATGCACACTTTCCCTGGTTGTTAAAAAATGAAGTATGTGCTTGTTCTATTTAATCTACTGCTTCTTGGTCTATGTACAGGTTCCACATGAATGCAATTAAGCATTTTGGAATTATCATTCTTCTTAATGTTACTCATAATCTATCATGATCCACACAATTGAATGCTTTGGGTAGTCAGGTAAACAATTTTCTGTATTCCATGCTTTCAGCCAAGCTCTATCTGACATTAGCAATGGTATTCCTCATTCTGCATCCATTCTGAACCCAGCTTGAATTTCTGGTAGTTCCCTGTCAATGTACTACTGCAAGTGTTTTTTAATTAGCTTCAGCAAAATTTTACTTGTGTGTGATAATAATGATATTGTTTGATAATTTCTGCATTCTATTGAATCATTTCTTTGCAATAGGCAAAAATATAGAACTCTTCAAGTTGGTTGGCTAGGTAACTGTCTTTCAAATTTCTTGGCATGGATGAGTGTCCAAATGTCCTGGCATAGACTAGTGAGTGCTTCCAGAGTTGCACCTTTTTGTTAAAATATATCAGTTACTATTTAATTCCTGGATCATTGTGTTGCCCCAATGTCTTCAGTGCAACTTGGACTTTGCCCTTTTATGCCATCCATTCTTAATCATATGCTACCTCCTGAAATGGTTGAACATCAACAAATTCTTTCTGATACATTCACTCTGTGTATTCCTTCCATCTTCTTTTGATGCTTGCTGTGTCATTCAATATTTTCCCCATGGAATCATTCAATATTGCAAATCAAGGATTGAATTTTTTCTTCAGTTCTTTCAGCTTGAGAAATGTTCCATGTATTCTTCCCTTTTTGTTTTCCCTGGCTCTTTGCACATTTCATTATAATACTTTACTTTTTCTCTCACTCTATCCTTTGAAATATTCTGTTTGGCTCTTTTACTTCATCATTTCTTCCATTGATTTTAGCTACTCTACATTCAAAGCAATTTCAGTGTTCCTTCTGACATCCATTTCAGTCTTTTTTTCCTTTCTTGTCTTTGTAATGACTTTTAGCTTTCTTCATGTGTGATGCCTTATGTTATCCCACAGCTCATCTGATCTTCACTCATTAGTGTTCAATGAGTCAAATCTATTCTTGAGATGGTCTCTAAATTCAGATGAGATATACTCAAAGTCATACTTTGGCTCTTGTGGACTTGTTTTACATTTCTTCAGCTTCAAGTTAACTTACATATAAGCAGTTACGTAGTTTGTTCCACAGTCAGCCCCTGCCATTGTTCTAACTAATGATACTGAGCATTTCTATCATCTCTTTCTACAGATATACGTGATTTGATTTCTGTGCATTTCATCCAGCAAGGTGCACATGTATAGTCATGATTTATGTTGTTGAATAAAGGTATTTGCAATGAATAAGTCACTGATCTTGAAAATTCATTGTGATTTTCAGCATCATTTCTATCACCAAGGCTCTATTTTCCAACTACAGATCCTTCTTCTTTGTTTCCACCTTTTGCATTCCAATCACCAGTCACTATCAATGCATCTTCATTGCAATGTTTGGTCTCTTCCAGATTGCAGAAGTTGATAAAAATCTTCATTTTCTACATCTTTGTCATTAATGTTTGGTGCATAAATTTGAATACAAGCCATATTAACTGGTCTTCCTTGTTGTTGTTGTTGTTAGGTGTTGTTGAGTTGACTCCCACTCACAGCAACTCTATGTACAACAGAATGAAACACTGTACAGTCCTGTGCCAGCCTCACAATCCTTGCTATACCTGAGCCCATAATTGCAACCACTGTGTCAATTCATCTCATTAAGGGTCTTCCCCTTTTTCCTTGACCCTCCACTTTACCAAGCATGATATCCTTCTTCAGATAATGGTCCTTTCTGACAACATGACCAAAGTAGATGAGACAAAGTCTGGCCATTCCCACTTCCAAGGAACATTCCTATGGCACTTCTTCCAGGACAGATTTGTTAGTTTTTAACAGTCCAGGGTACTTTCAGTATTCTTCACCAACACCGCAACTCAAAAGCATCAACTCTTCTTCAGTTTTCCTTATTTGTTCTCCAGCTTTCACAAGCATATGAGGTGATCGGAAATAACATGGCTTGGGTCAGGCACACCTTAGTCTTAAATGACACATTTGTGTTCATTAGCACTTTAAAGAGGTCTTTTGCAGGAGCTTTGCCCAGTGCAATAGGTCCTCTGATGTCTTGACTGCTGCTTCCATTGGTGTTGATTGTGGAACTGGATAATATGAAATCTTTGACAACTTCAATCTTTTCTCTATTTATCATGATGGTGCTTATTGGTCTACTTGTGAGGGTTTTTGTTTTCTTTATGTCCAGATGTAATCCGTACTGCAGACTGTAGCCTTTAATGTTGTTGTTGTTGTTGTTGTTAGGTGCCATCGAGTCATCTCCAACTCATAGTGACCTTATGTACAATAGAACAAAACACTGTCCAGTCTTATGCCAGCCTCACAATCCTTGCTATACCTGAGCCCATCATTGTAGCCACTGTGTCAATCCATGTTGTTGAGGGCCTTCTCCTTTTTCTTTGACCCTCCACTTTACTAAGCATGATATCCTTCTCCAGAGAATGGTCCCTTCTAACAACATGACCAAAGTAGGTGAGATGAAGTCTGGCCATTCTCAGTTCCAAGGAGCATTCCTGCGGCACTTCTTCCAGGACAGATTTGTTAGTTCTTTTAGCAATCCATGGTACTTTCAGGATTCTTTGCCAACACCACAACTCAAAAGCATCAAATCTTCTTCAGTCTTCCTTATTCATTGTCCAGCTCTCACATGCACTTGAGGCACTTGAAAATACTCTGGGTTGGGTTAGGTGCACCTTAGTCTTCAAAGAGACATCTTTGCTCTTCAGTACTTGAAAGAGGTCTTTTTGCAGCAGATTTGCCCAATGCAATACGTCATCTGATGTCTTGACTGCTGCTTCCATTGGTGCTAATTGTAGAACCAAGTAACATGAATTCTTTGACAACCTCAATCTTTTCTCCATTTATCATGATGCTGCTTATTGATCCAGTTGTGAGCATTTTTGTTATCTTTATATTCAATTGTAATCCATATTACAAATTGTACTCTTCAATCTTCATCAGTAGGTGCTTCAAGTCATCCTCATTTTCAGCAAGCAAAGTTGTGTCATCTGCATATCACAGTTTATTTGGGTTTTTTTGCAGAAAATTCTAGTAAGATTTATTTACAATTATTTCCCTTTTCTTTTTTCAGTTTAACCAATACATATTTGTGCAGCTGAAAGTGTTGCTAGTAACACTTCTTTTTTTTAATGCATTTTATTTAAATATTATGTATGTATAGTGAAATACACAAAACTAAAGTGACATGGTTCAATGTATTATTTTTATTTATTTTATTTTTTATTTATTTTTATTTTTTTTTGCGGTGTTCCCTCCCTCCCCTCCTATCCCTGGCAACCAACAAAGAAAGTTTCCCTCCATATATAAACCTTTCCTTGACCCTCCACAACAACAAACTAATACTGTATTTGTCCAGTGATTGACTTATTTCATAATGTCCTCCAAGTTCATCCATATTTGCCTATCACAGGTTGTTAATGATTCTTCCTCCAATCCTGATGCCTCATTCTTCTTCATATAGTCCAGCTTCTCAGATTATTTGCTCAGCATACAGATTGAATAAGTATGGTGAAAGGATACATCCCTGACACACTCCCTTCCTGATTTTAAACCATGCAATATCCTCTTGTTCTGATCAAACAACAGCCTCCTGGCCTATGTACAAGTTGCTCGTGAGTACAATTAAGCATTCTGGAATTTCCATTCTTCTCAATGTTATCCATAATTTGTTAGGATTAACACAATCGAATGCTTTTGCATAGTCAATAAAACACAAGTTAACATCTTTCTCACATTCTTTGCTCTCAGCCAAGATCCATCTGACAGAAGCAATGATATCTCACATTCCATGTCCTCTTCTGAATCTAGCTTGCATTTCTGGAAGTTCTTTGTCAATATACTGCTGCAACTCTGTCCATATACTTGCTGATGATGAATGCCACACCATTCCTCTTCAATTTGTCTTTTCTGGCATAGTCCATCATATGGTTGTTTGATTCAAAATGGCCAAAAACAGTCCATTTCAGCTCACTAATGCCTAGGATCATTCATTGTCACAAAGAATGTTTCAAGATCTACCCTAAAGTACAATTCTGTCAATGATAGGATAATAACCATATGCCTACGAAGAAGACCAGTTAATACTAATATTCATATTTACACACCAACCACCAAAGCCAAAGATGAGGAAATTGGAGATTTTTACTAACTTCTGCAGTCTGAAATTGACCAAACATACAATCAAGATGTGTAGATTATCACTGGTGACTGGCATGCAAAAGTTGGAAACAAAGAAGAATCATTGATAGTTGGAAAATAAGGGTTTAGTGAAAGAAATGACACTGGAGATCACATGATAGAATTTTGCAAGAACAACTTCTTCATTGCAAATACCTTTTTTCAACAACATGAATGGTGGCTATACTCATGGAGTTCACCAGATAGCGTACATAGGAATCAGATCAACTACATCTGTGGAAAGAGGTAGTGGAGAATCTCAATATCTTCAGCCAAAACAAAGCTAGCAGCTGACTGTGGAACAGACCATCTACTGCTCATATGCAAGTTCAAACTGAAGCTGAAGACAAAAACAAGCCCATGAGAGCCAATATATATCCTTAATTCCATCTGTTCTGAATTTAGAGACCACCTAAAGAATAGAGATGATGCATTGAACAACAATGACCAAAAACTAGAGGAATTGTGGGATAACATCAAGAACATCATCCAGGAAGAAAGCAAAAAGTCATTAAAAGGCAGGAAAAGAAGAAAAGACCAAAATGGATGTCAGAAGAGACTCTGAAACTTGCCCTTGAACAGAGAGTAGCTAAAGCAAATGGAAGACATGACAAGATAAAAGAGCTGAACAGAAGATTTCAAAGGGCAGCTCAAGAAGACAAAGTCAATTATTGTAATGAAACGTGCAAAGACCTAGATTTGAAAACCAAAAGGGAAGAACATGCTCAGCATTTCTCAAGCTGAAAGAATTGCAGAAAAAAATTCAAGCCTCAAGTTGCAATACTGAAAGATTCTATGGGCGTAATATTGAATGAGGCAGGCAACATCAAAAGAAGATGGAGGGAATACACAGACAGAGTCACTGTACCAAAAAGAATTGGTCGATGTTCATCCACTTCAGGAGGTGGCGTATGATTAAAAACCAATGGTATTGAAGGAAGAAATCAAAATTGCACTGAAGGAATTAGCAAAAAACAAGGCTCCAGGAATTGATGAATACCAATTGACATGCCATAAATGGATGCCGTGCTGTAGGCACTTGTTCAGCTGTGCCAAGAGATTTGGAAGACAGCTACCTGGCCAACTGACTGGAAGAGATCCATATTTTCACCCATTCTGCAGTGTAGTAAATTACATAGTGTGGCTTTTTCTAGCCATAAGTCTTGGTAAACTCCATGGTGGAATTTGCCATGAGCAACTGAGTAGCTCCTGATTGTTAAAGTTATCCACCTGGGGTATTTCTGTTGGGAGCAGCACAGAGTAATTTTTCTGAGGAGTTTGCTCTCTCTCAGGTGTATAAAATTCTAATGTTGGGATTGGTTAGTTTGGCCACTCTGCCAGGCTCAAAAGGAGACTTCCTAGGGGCAAAAGTAATCTCTCACTGCTGGATGAGAGATACAAGAGACACACATTTCTGAGAGAGAGATGTGACAGACATGCATTTCTGAGAGAGAGAAGTGAGAGACGTGCACTACTGAGACAGACACTGAGAAACACGCACTGTTGAGAGAGACTGTCGGCTGAGAGACAGTGGGCTGAAAGACACTGAGAGCATTCCTGAACTTGAATTGTAGCCTAATAAACCCCATAATCTGTGAGTTCTGTGTGGCCACTGCAGGGAATTATCAACCCCAGTAGGGAGGTGGTGGGTGCAGCAGGAGGAACAGTTGGTGTCAGGGTTGGTGAAAGGGCTGGAGGGAGGCAGCATGGCTGACCTTGCAGGAAAAGGTCTTAGGATTCTGAAGGTGATTCTGTCTTCCTCTTGTGGGGTTAGAAGAGGTCAAAAGATGCAGCCCCCCTGCCCCTTTGGCACATTCCAAGGAAAGGTGATCCCACAGAATGTGGAAATTATCAAACAAAATCATTAATATCACACACAAGTAAAATCTTGCTGAAGATAATTCCAAAACGGCTATAGCAGTATATTGACAAGGAACTTCCAGAAATGCAAGCTGGATTCAGAAGAGGATATGGACATCATTGATGATGTCAGATGGATCTTGGCTCAAAGCAAAGAATATGAGAACAATATTTACTTGTTTTATTGACTATGCAAAAACATTTGAATGTGTGTATCATAACTAATTATGAATAACATTGAAAAGAATGGGAATTCCAGAACACTTAATTGTGCCCATGAGGAACCTGTACAGAAACCAGGAGGCTGTCATTCGAACAGAATAAGGGGATACTGCATGGTTTAAAGTCAGGAAGGGAATGTGTCAGGGCTGTATCCTTTCACCATACTTATTCAACATGTATGGTGAGCAAATAATCCGAGAAGTTGGACTATATGAAGAAAAGCATGGCATCATGATTGGCAGAAAACTAATTAAAACCTACAATATGCAGATGACACAATTTTGCTTGCTGAAAGTGAGGATGACTTGAAGCACTAACTGAGGAAGATTAAAGACTTCAGTCTGCAGTATGGATTACACCTGAATATAAAGAAAAGGAAAATCCTCACAACTGGACCATTTAGCACCATCACAATAAATGGAGAAATGATTGAAATTCCTATTACTTGGTTCCATAATCAACATCAATGGTACCAGCAGTCAAGACATTAGACACCATATTGCACTGGGAAAATCTGCTGTAAAAGACCTCTTTAAAGAGATGCAAATCAAAACAACAATGAGATACCATCTTGCTCCAGCACTAGTATCAAAGTTGAACAAGACAGAAAATAACAAATGCTGGCGAGGTTGTGGAGAGATTGGGACTCTCATACACTGCTGGTGGGACTGTAAAATG
>NW_006921797.1:1812963-1816642 GCF_000298275.1 Orycteropus afer afer | reverse complement strand
AGCTCAGGGGGCAGGAGAGTATGGAGGGATGGACACTGGGAAGAGGTAACTATGGGGAGGAAGTGGGAGGGGAGCTGTTGCATTGTAGTAAACTGTGGTCGATGACATGAGACAAAGTATATGTGAACTGCTGTATGGAAAGTGAATTTACTCTGTAAATCTTCACCCAAATCACAATAAAATTTTTTAAAAAATTAATGTTGCCACTTCTGCTCTTTTTTGATTACTATTGGCTTGGTATATTTTTTTCCATCTCTTATCTCTTAATTTGTTTTTATCTTTGTATCTAAGGTGGGTCTTTTGTAGGCAGCATATTGATGGGTCTTCTTTTCTTATCCAGTCTGCCACTCTCTTTCTCTTGATTGATGCATTTAGTCCATTAACATTGAGTGTAATTAGTGATAGATATTAATTGATTGCTGTCATTCTGTTGTGTTTTTCTGTCGTGTTGTTGGTGTTTCCTTGATCCACATACTTTTCTGTGCTGAGTTCGATTTGTTGTCAAATGCTTTCTCTCTTTTCTTCTTTATTGTTTGTTTTGTGTTTATTAAACCCATACATTTTCCTTCCTTCTGGATTTGCTTTTCTCTGTGGTTACCTGGGAGTGAATTCTTGTCTCCACATTTTTAGAACAGTGTGTTCTATAAGGCCATTGTCCTGTTTTCCTCTCCATTTGGAAGTTTGTACCTAGAAGTTTTATTCCCTCTAATAGGTTAGTTGCTGTTGTTGTGTGCAGATTGGCTTCCTTTATTTTTAGTGTACAATGTTTTATGGTCTTATTTTGAGTTTCCATTTCTGATTTGGTTTTAGTATTGATGCCACGTATCCTGATTTTGTTCGTCTATGTTGTGGGTTCTCTACTGGAGGAATTCCTTAAGCATTTCTTGTAGGGTTGGTCTGGTTTTCACAAAATCCCTTAATTTCTGTTTTTCTGAGAATGCCTTGATTTTGACCTCATATTTGATGAATAATTTGGCTGGATATAGGATTCTTGGTTGGAAGTTCTTTTCCTTCAGTGTTTTATATATGCCATCCCATTGTTTTCTTGCCTGCATGGTTTCTGCTGAGTAATCGGAGCTCAGCCTAACTGTTTATTATAAGTAATATTTCTTTTGTCCCAGGCAGCTCTCAAAATTTTTTCTTTGCCTTTGGTTTTGGAGTTTGATTATAATATGCCTCGGTGTTTTTCTCTTGGGATCTATCCTATATGAGGTTCTATGAGCTTCTTGGACAAATATCTTTTCTTCTTTCATGATATGGGGGGTGTTTTCTGTAAGTCTTCCACCAAAAGTGGGTTTTTTTGCCACTTCTTGTTCTGGAATTCCAATGAGGTGTATGTTGTTTCTTTTCATGTCATCCCATATAACTCTTAGGTTCTCTTCATTTCTGTTAAATCTTTGTTCTGATTTTTCTTCCTACAAGCTGGTATCCAGGGATTTGTCTTCTAGTTGGGAAATGCATTCTTCAGCCAGTTCCATCCTACTCTTTTGTGCTTCTACTGTACTGTGTAATTCTGTGATTTTGGTATTTGTCTTCTGAATTTCTAACTGCTGTTTTTGTGTGAGTTCTGATTGTGCATTAATCTTGTTATTTTGTTCTTGAATGATTTTCCTGAATTCTTCCAGGGAGCTGTCTGTGTTCTCCTTGCTTCTGTTTGGGGTTTCCTTAGGCTTTTGTAGATCTGTATAAACATATCTTCTAAGTTCCTTCTCAGATAATTCTATTGGCTCCTCTTCCATGTTTAATGATAGCTTTGTTTGGTGTTTTGCCTCTAATGCCTTATCCTGTTTTGTTGTTTGATTTGAGGTTAACTGTTGTTTCCTAGACATTTTGAGGTTGTCTTTAACTGGTGGTTATGTATTGATTTGTTTTTGTTTGGTTTTATGATTTAATATTTGGAAAAGGTGGAGCTGGTGTATTTTATTTTATTTTATTTTATGGTTATTAATTCAGGTGTGCTGGGCTGCTCTGCAGTTTTTTCTTGTGATGATAGAATCTCTGTGTGGAATGTGGATATAGGTCTCTGTTTGTCATAAAGAGGGTTTAGGATTCGAGCCGGCAGTATTATGGTGGCTGAATGTGATTTTTCTATTGGATGAGTGAGGATATGGGCAGAGAAGGTGGTAGGAGAAGAGAGAATGAAGCAAAGCTCCAAGTTACAAGGAGCGGTTTCTAGGGCTTCGAGCAGGCTGCTAATGATGATGTTGTACTGTTATTCATAGGCCCACAGCTCAAGTTAAGCAAAGACTCCAATTGTTAGGGGGACACACTTTCCACCAGGTTTAGACACATGTAAAAACTCCACTCTTGAAGCCCCTCCTGCAAAAAAGCTGACCCAAGATAACTGCCCCATTCCGCAATCTGCAGCAGGTGTTCTTTCCAGGGCTCACCCACTTGTGATGTCAATGGTCTCTCTGTTCAGGTTTCAGTGGCGCTAGAGCCAGAGAAGTGCTTGCTTGCACCCAGCAGACCCAAGTTTACCATCAAAAGCAGGTGCTGGTCCTCCATGCCAAAAAGCTGACCCAAGATAACTGCCCTGTTCCGTGATCCACTGCTAGAGTTCCTCCCAGGGCCTGCCCACCTGACTCTCTGGTCAGGTTTCAGCAGTGCTAGAGCCAGAGAAATGCCTGCTCACACCCAGTGGACCCAAGTTTACTGATAAAAGCAGGTGCTGAAGGTAGATCCATCATGGGGTGACCGCTGGTTCACTGGTGTTGTGCGCCTTCTCCTCTCCCCCAGGGAGGTCTCCAATGGCCTTTCTCGCCTGCTGGTCAGTGCTCTGCAGGGCAAATTCCCCTGTTTTTTGTTATTTTTTTCCCTGCCCCTTTCTCCTTTCTAATCCTACTCCCCTGAGTTTGGCTCCCTCTGACTCAGTGAGCTGTTCAGAGCACCAGAAACCCTATTTCAAACTGCCATACCTAGTTTTTTTCAGATACTAAGATGCTAGAGGAAATTAGCATGGGGACTAGTGATGAGACGCTGTTATGAAAATCCCCTTGAGTTACTTTTTGAGTATGGTGTGAGATATGGACCTTCCTTCATTTTTCTGCAAATGGATACCAGTTTTGCCAGCACCATTTGTAAAGAGGCTATCTCGCCCCCATTGTGGTTTCAGCTCTTTATCAAATATCAGCTATCTATAGGTGGTTGGATCTATTTCTGGGTTCTCAGTTCTGTTCCACTGGTCAACGTGTCTATCATTGTACCAATACCAGGCTGCTTTGACTACCGTGGTTGTATATTAGCTTTTGAGATTGGGGAATGTGAGACCTCCAACTTTGTTTTTCTTCTTCAGTAGTGCTTGGCTTATCTGAGTTCTCTTTCCTTTCCACACAAAATTATTGATTAGGTTTTTATGTCCTTACATAAGGTTGATGGAATCTGAATCAGGGTTACATTGAATATCTACATTGCTTTGCATAGTATTGATATTTTCACAATATTCAGTCTTCCTATCAACGAGCATGGCATATTCTTCCATTTATGTAGGTCTCTTGTATTTTCTTGTAGTAGTGTTTTATAGTTTTTTGTTTGTTTGTTTCTTGTTTGTTTGTTTTGTATAGGTCTTTTGTGTCCCTGGTAATATTCATTCCTAAACATCTTATCTTTATGATGTTGTTGTTGTTATTATGTGCCGTCGAGTCGGCCCCGACTCATAGCGACCCCTCCTTGGGTTTCC
>NW_006921797.1:1809341-1812863 GCF_000298275.1 Orycteropus afer afer | reverse complement strand
GACATGAGACAAAGTATATGTGAACTGCTGTATGAAAAGTGAATTTACTCTGTAAATCTTCACCCAAATCCTAATTAAAAAAAAAAAAAAAGACCTCTTTAAAGTGCTGAAGAGTAAAGATGTCTGCTTGAAGACTACGGTGCACCTAACCCAAGCTCTGGTATTTTCAATTGCCTCATATGCATGAGAGAGCTGGACAATGAATAAGGAAGACCAAAGATGAATTGATGCATTTGAGTTGTGGTGTTGGCCAAGAATACTGCAACTACCACAGACTGCCAAAAGAACTAACAAATCTGTCCTGGAAGAAGTGCAGCCAGAATGTTCCTTGGAAGCTAGAATGGCCAGACTTCATCTGACCTACTTTGGTCATGTTGTCAGAAAGGACAATTCTCTGGTGAAGGGTATCAAGCTTGGTAAAGCGAAGGGTTGACAAAAAAGAGGAAGGCCCTCAACAAGATGGATTGACACAGTGGCTGCAATGATGGGCTCAGGTATAGCCATGTTTGTGGGACTGGTGTAGGACCAGGCAGTGTTTCGTTCTGTTGTACATAAGGTCACTATGAGTCAGAGCCAACTCAAAGCACCTAACAACTACAACAATGCCTAGGATATCAATCTTTATGCATTTCCTTTCCTTTTTTACAACACCCAGTTTTCCTAGATCCATACTCCATACATTCCATGTTCTGATTATTATTGGATATTTGCAGATGTTTCTTCTCATTTTGAGTTGTGCCACATCAGCAAATGGAGGACCTGAACATCATTAAGGTTGACTGTACTCTGAAGAGAAATTCCGACCTGAGGGGCTCATGTTCCAGCATAATTTCAGGTCTATTCATAAAGTTTTCCAGTAATATATCAGACAGTGTTTCACTGTTATTCATAAGGTTTTCATTGGCCAATTCTTTGAGAAGTAGATGGCCACTTCCTTCTTCCAAATCTGTTTTAGTCTGGAAGCTCCACAGAAACCTGTCCACCATGAGTGACCCTGCTGGCGTTTTAAATAGTGGTGTCAAAGCTTCCAGCCTCACAGCAACATGCAAGCCACCACAGTAAGACAAACTGACAGACAAGTAGTGGTCTTCCTTGTAGGAGTATGGACATTATCCTATCACTGACAGCAATGTACTTCAGGATAGATCTTGAAATATTCTTTTTGACAATGTGACACCATTCCTCTTCAATTGTTTATTTCCAGCATAGTAGACTATATGATTGTCCAATTCAGAATGGCCAATATCAGTCCATTTCAGTTCACCAGTGCCTAGGATATCAATCATTACGTATTCCATTTCATTTTTGACAATTTACGATCTCATTGTCAGTTTGATTTTCATCTCTCTAATGGCTAATTATCACAAGCATTTCTTCATGTGTTTGTTGGCTGCCTGAATATCTTCTTTGGTGAAGCGTCAGTTCATGTCCTTTGCCCATTTTTGAATTGAATTTTTTGTCTTTTTTGATGTTGAGGTGTTGAAGTTTTCTATACATTTTAGAGATAAGTCCCTTGTCAGATATGTCATTACCAAATACTTTTTTCCCGAATCTGTCTGTTCTCTTTTTACTCTATTGCAGAAGTCTTTTGATGCACTTAAGAATTTAATTTTTAGAAGATCTCATTCATCTTTGTTATCTTCTGCTGTTTGTGCTTTGAGGTTATGCTTGATAGTCTATTTATGCTATAAATTGGGCCCCTAATTTTGCCTCTGTTTTTAATTTGATGATCTTTATAGTGTGGGGTTTTACAGTTAGGTCTTTTATCCATCTTGAGTTACTTTTTTTTTTTTTTTCTAGAGTTTGTTTTACTTTCAATGTTAGGTGTACATTTAGTTTCACTCCCCATTTACCATGTTCAACCCTAACCCAGTCTCCTCCCCTCCCTGCCCAGTAATCTTCCCCCATGCTATGCCCTTCAAAGTTATGCACTCCTGTTTGTTCTGCATTTCCTCCATGTGAATGTTGCTCCTCCAGTGCCCCATGGTCTATTGCTCCAAGGGATGTATTTCCATAGAGTGTGTGGGGGTGTCACCCTGGGCTGAGTGGTCTGCATGTATGTACATCTTGTTAACTATTAGGCTGACAGCCAGACCCTGGTAGTGAGTTTTTTTCCAGGCCCAGAATGTATCCCAGGGCCATAACATTGGGGATCTCACCAGACTCCATCAGATCAGTAATTCTGGTCATTACTGAGTTTCTGGATTTTGTTCCACATTTTTCCTCCCACTCTATCCAGGATCTCCAGCTTTGATCCTTTCCTCAGTGGTTAGCATTGGTAGCTGGGCACCATCTAGTTAGTTCTTCTGGTCTTGAGGGCCATTGTGTCCTAGGGCTGATTGTTCCCAAATGCCCTTGGCTTTTTTTTTTTTTGCACTTTTCTTCACTTCTGATGCTAAGAAACCATTAGGTGCATCTTAGATGGCCGCTTGAAAGCTTTTAAGACCCTAGTCACTACTCACCAATATAGGATGAGCAACAAGGCTTTTATGTATTGTGTTGTGCCAATTTAGTCTGGTGTCCCCCAACACTATGGTCCTGAGATGGTAGATCCATTGAATCTCTCTCCCACAGTGTCTGGATGTCTGTGAGGGATTACTCTGTGTCTGTCTTCTATCGTTTCTGTAAGGATTATAGGTATTTTGTATCACTGATATCTGTGCAAGATTAGCCTGTGCTGAATCTATCCTTGGTCTAGAGTATACTCCTGTTCACTGGCCCCCGTCTGATCCTCTGAGGTGTTTATGTGATTATCTGTAGCCTGCTGTTTGGTGTTAATGGTAATGCAGTATTGTGGGCACACTGGTTAGTATTAGCATCTGTCGTCTATCTCCTACAGGCATAATTCAGTGTCCTCCCTTCTTCTAATGTTATCATGATGGTCACAGACCTTTTCCATACATCCCTCCCCTTACCCACGTCAGCGTTTGGGCTCCAACTAGCCCGTATTTAATCACTCCTCTTCCCTCCCCACACCAGTAACCTACAAAGTGAGTTCCCTTTCACAAGCAAACCCTTCTTTGTCTTTTTATCTTTTTACAGTAATGGGCTCATACAGTATTTGTCTTCTGTGATTGACTTACTTCACTCAGCATAATGACCTCCAGGCTCATCCACATTGTGACATGATTTGCATATCCTTCATTGTTCTTTAATGTAGCATAGTATTCCATTGTGTGCATGTACCATAGTTATCCACTCATCTGTTGATGGGCATTTAGGCTGTTTCCATCTCTTTGCTATAGTGAATTGTGCTGTGATGAACATAGGTGTACATATGTCTGTTCATGCACTGTCTCTCACCTCTTTAGGATATATTACTAGTAATGGAATTGCTGGGTCAAATAGTATTTCTATTTTCAGTTTTTTAAGAAAGCGCCATACCGTATGCCACAATACTTGTACCATTTTACAATCCCACCAGCAGTGCACAAGAGTTCCAATATCTCCACAACCTCACCAGCATTTGTTATTTTCTGTCTTGTTGAACTTTGCTATTATTGCTGGGGTGAGATGATATCT
>NW_006921797.1:1800639-1803526 GCF_000298275.1 Orycteropus afer afer | reverse complement strand
AGGCAGTATCACTACGGAAGTAGGATTGCCCAACCTTCCTTCCGAGGAGTGGCAACAACAACATCTTTATGATAGCTATTCTAAATGGTATTGCTTTTCTTATTTCCTTTTCAGAGATCTCTCTGTTGCTAGAGAGGAATTCAACTGATTTTTGTATGTTGATCTTGTATCCTGTGACTTTGCTGAATCTTTTAATTCCATAGTTTTGTTGATGAGTCTCTTGGTTTTTCTATGTATAGGGTCATATCATCTGCAAATAGAGATAGTTTTACATCTTTTTTGCCAATTTGGAAGTCTTTTATTTTTCTCTCTTGCCTTATTGCTCTGGCTAGGACTTCCAATACTATATTGAAAAGAAGTGGTGATATGTCTGGTTTCCATTCTCAAGGGGAGTGCTTTCAATCTCTCTCCACTGAGAATAATATTGGCTCTTGGTTTTGCATATATTGTTCTCATTGTTAGGTGCCATCAAGTAATCTCTGACTCATAGCAACCCTATGCACAGCAGAACAAAACACTGCCCAGTCCTGCACCAGCTCCATGATCCTTGCTATACTTGAACCCATCGCCTCAGCCACTGTGTCAACCCATCTCGTTGAGGGTCTTCCCTTCTTTTGTTGACCCTCCACCTTACCAAGCATGACATCTTTCTCCAGGGAATGGTCCCTTCTGACAACATGACCAAAGTAGGTGAGATGAAGTCTAGCCATTCTTGCTTCCAAGGAGCATTCTGGCTGCACTTCTTCAAGGACAGATTCATTACTTCTTTTAGCAGTCCATGGTACTTTCAGCATTCTTCGTCAGCACCACAACTCAGAAGCATTGACTCTTCTTTGGTCTTCCTTATTGATTGTCCAACTCTCACATGCATTTGAGGCATAGAAAATACCATGGCTTGTGTCAGGCACACCTTAGTCCTCAAGGAGACACCTTTGCTCTTCAGCACTTGAAAAAGGTCATTTGCAGCTAATTTTGCCAGTGATGTATGTCATCTGATGTCCTGACTACTGCTTCCATTGGCATTGATTGTAGAAACAAGCAATATGAAGTTTTTGACAATTTCAATCTTTTCTCCATTTATCATGGTGTTCTTTATAGGTCCACTTGTGAGGATTTTTGTTTTCTTTATATTGAGATGAAATCCATACTGCAGACTGTATTCTTCAGTCCTCATCAGTAAGTGATTCAAGTCATCCTCACTCTCAGAAAGCAAAGTTTTGTCACCAGTGTATTGCAGGTTGTTAACGCTTCTTCTTCCAATCCTGATGCCATGTTCTTCTTCCTATAGTCCAGCTTCTCAGATTATTTGCTCAGCATACAGATTGAATAAGTGTGGGGGAAGGATACAATCCTGACACACTCCCTTCTTGATTTTAAACCATGCAATGTCCCCTTTTTCTGTTCGAACAGCAGCCTCCTGGTCTATGTACAGGTTCCTCATGAGTACAATTAAGCATTCTGAAATTCGCATTCTTCTCAATGTTACCCATAAATTGTTGTGATCCACACAATCAAATGCTTTTCCATAGTCAATAAAACACAAGTAAACATCTTTCTAGTATTCTTTGCTTTCAGGTAAGATCCAACTGGCACCAGCAATAATCTCCCTCATTCCATGTCCTCTTCTGAATCCACATTGCATTTCTGGAAGTTCTGTCAATATACTGCTACAACCATTTTTGAATTATCTTCAGTAGATTTTACTTGCATGCACTATTAATATTGTTCAATAATTTCCACAATTTGTGGAATCACCTTTCATTGGAATGGGTACAAATATGGATCTCTTTCAGTCAGTTGTCCAGGTAGCTGTCTCCTAAATCTCTTGGCATGGGTGAGTGAGTGCCTCCAGTGTGCTATGCATTTGTTGAAACATCTCAGTGGGTATTCCGTCAATTCCTGGAGCCTTGTTTTTTGCCACTTCCTTCAATGCAGCCTCAACTTCTTCCTTCAATACCGTTGGTTCTTGATCATATGCCACCTCCTGAAATGGATGAACATTGACTAATTCTTTTTTGGTACAGTGATTCTGTATTCTCTCCATCTTCTTTTGATGTTTCCTGCATCATTCAATATTTTCCCCATAGAATCTTTCAGTATTACAGCTCATGGCTTGAATTTTTTCTTCAGTTCTCTCAGCTTGAGAAATGCTGAGCATGTTCTTCCCTTTTGTTTTTCAAATCTAGGTCTTTGCACATTTCATTATAATAATTGACTTTGTCTTTTCAAGCTGTTCTTTGAAAACTTCTGTTCAGCTCTTTTACCTTGTCATTTCTTCCATTTGCTTTGGCCACTCTCCATTCAAGGGCAAGTTTCAGAGTGTCTTCTGACGTCCATTTTGGTCTTTTCTTTCATCCTGTCTTTTTAATGACCTTTTGCTTTCTTCATGGATGATGTTCTTGATGTCATTCCACTATTCCTCTGGTTTGTGGTCATTGGTGTTCAAAGCATCAAATCTATTTTCTAGACAGTCTCTAAATTCAGGAGGAATATCATCAAGGTGATATTTTGGTTCTTATGGACTTGTTTTAATTGTCTTCAACTTCAAGTTGAACTTGCATATGAGGAGTTGATGGTCTGTTCCACAGTCAGCTCCTGGCCTAGTTTTGGCTGAAGATATCAAGCTTTTTCATCGCCTCTTGCCACAGATGTAGTTGATCTGATTCCTGTGTACCTCACCTGGTGAAGTCCATGAGTATAGCTGCCACTGATGTTGTTGAAAAAAGGTATTTGCAATGAATAAGTCATTGGTCTTGCAAAATTCTATCATGCAATCACCAGCATTATTTCTGTTACCAAGGCCAAATTTTCCAACTACCAGTGATTCTTCTTTGTTTCCAACTTTTGCATTCCAGTCACCAGTGATAATTAACACATCTTGATTGCA
>NW_006921797.1:1788775-1800274 GCF_000298275.1 Orycteropus afer afer | reverse complement strand
ACTTGACTGCTAACCAGAAGGCTGGCAGTTCAAACCCACCAGCCACTCCTCGGAAGGAAGGTTGGGCAATCTACTTCCATAGTGATACCGCCTCGGAAACCCAAAGAGGGGTGGCTATGAGTCAGGTCCAACTTGATGGCACATAACAACAACAACAGCAATGCCTAGGATATCAAACTTTATGCATTCCATTTCATTTTTGACAACTTCCAATTTTCCTAGATTCATACTTCATACATTCCATGCTCCAATTATTAATGGATTTGTAGCTGTTTCTCCTTAATTTGAGTCATGACACTTCAGCAAATGGAGGTCCCAAAAGCTTTACTTTATCCATATCATTAAAGTTGGTTCTACTTTGATGACACAGCTCTTTCCCCATTGTTTTTGGAGTGCCTTCCAACCTAAGGGGCTCATCTTCTGCCACTATATTGGACAATGTTTAGAGGCTATTCATAAAGTTGTCCAGTAATGTATCAGTGTTTCTTTGCTGTTCATCAGGTTTTCCCTGGCCAATTCTTTGAGAGGTTTCCAACAGCTAAGGGTTTTGCATATATGCCATTTATTATGTTCAGGAATTTCCCTTCTATTCCTATTTTATTGAGAGTTCTTACAAGGAATGGGTGTTGAATTTTATCAACTGCTGTTTCTGCATTGATGGATAGGATTATGCGGTTACTTTTCTTTGCTTTATTTACATAGTACATTAAGTTCATTATTTTTCTAATGCTGATCCATTCTTCCATATCTGGTATGAATACCACTTGGTCATTATGTATTATTTTCTTTATATGTTGTTGGAGTCTATTGGTTAGGATTTTGTTGAAGATTTTTGCATCTGTACTCATGAGGGATGTAGTTTTCCTCTCTAGTAGGGTCTTGGCCTGGTTTTGGTATTAAGGTTGTGCTTGCTTCATAGAATGAATCTGGGAGTATTTCATCCTTTTCTGTGTTCTGGAATAGTTTGAATAAGATAGGTATCAGCTCTTCTCTGGATGTCTGATAGAATTCTCCACTGAAGCCTTTTGGGCCAGGGTTTTTTTTTCCTGGAGAGTTTTGTTGTTGTTGTTTTATAGGTGCTTCTACTACCAAATACAAGACAAGTTGTGCATCAATAAGAGTAATAATTCCAGACAGATAAAACACAATAAATATGTTTAAAGTTGTGCATTCAGTATAATATCAAAACAAAAAAATTCTAATCAGTTACTTGTGCAGGACAATAGGATACCAATCAATTATTCTGAAAACTGGTAAAGAAATTAAAAATCAAGAATTTATCCTCCCTTTCTGGATTGCTGTGTAATCAAACAGTAGGTAAAGAGAAGCTTCACTTTTAAGACATATTCTAGCTGATAAGAGAAAGAGGAATGATTTAATCACAATATCACCATTTTGCAACCATAATGAATTATTGGATCTAGCCATTGAGTATCAATGTCTGGTAACAGCACAAAACTAAAGATAACCAAACATTTTGTGGGTACTAGTCAAAGAATGGGAGCTCTGGTAGCATAGTGCCTAAGGCACTTGACTGCTAACCAGAAAGCTGGCGGTTCAAACCCACCAGCCACTCCTCAGAAGGAAGGTTGGACAATCCTACTTCCGTAGTGATACTGCCTCAGAAACCCAAGGAGGGGTAGCTATGAGTCGGGGCCGACTCGACGGCAAATAACAACAACAACAACAGTCAAAGAATACCATACTACTTATGAAATGGTCCTGTTTTAAAAAAAAAAATTGAGCTGGAATATAATCAAAGCAGCTTATAAGAAATACAGAGGGTAAGGAACACACCAGACTACACTATAAGGAGGCAGTCAACAACCAAACTACAGGACAAATGACCTGATTTCTTCAACAATTAAATTACACAGAAAAGGGGGAACAAGAAATGAAGGAGGAATCTGTAGTGGTTAGGTTTTTGTTTTTGTTTTCTCTTAAAAGATTTTAAGACACTGGCAAACTAAACTATAATGGTTAAGAATGCATGCTTGGGTGTTGAAACATTAATAAATAAATAAATAAATAAAAGGATTGATTACCAAAAAATTCAGGATAATGATTATGTTTCAAAGGGAGGCATGGGAACTAAGCTGTGATTGGGAGAAGGCATGTGGAGAGTTGCTGGGTGACTGGCAAAGTTCTATTTCTTGACTGGGATGGTGGTCGAGAAAGTTACAATAATTCATTCAGTTGGCACAGTGGTTAAGACCTTGGTTGATAATGGAATTATCAGTGGTTCTAACCCACCCAGCAGTTCTGTGGGAAAAAGAGCTGGTGATCTGCTCCCATAAAGATTAAACAAACAAGCAAAAAAAAAAAAAAGAAAGAAAAACTGATGTATAGTAACCCTATAGGACAGAGTAGAACTGCCTCATAGGGTTTCGAAGGCTGTAAACCTTTCAGACAAACACATCTTTCTCCTCATGAACACCTGGTAGATTCAAACCACCTATCTTTCAGTGCTACCAAGGCTCCTTTTCAGAAAGTTAACCACCTAGGAAACCCTATGGGGCCGTTCTCCCTGTCCTATTGGGTCACTGTGAGTCAGAATAATGAATGTGCACAACAGCATGTCATGTTTTACAATAAATACACCTTTAAAATTGAAGAAACTACATAACAGATCCTCAATGTAGAAAATGCAGAAATGTATAAAGTAAAAATTTAGACTTTCCACAGTCACACCAAGCATTTTAAATTGTAACATTTACTTTCAGACTTTTATCCACACATTTGAAAATTCCTATTTTTAGTGAAACTGAATTATAGTATATATGTACCATTTTTCCACTTATAAGTATTCTCAATAAATAATCCCAGGAAATGATGCTTTTAATGACTCTATAATACTTTATCCGATGTACATAATATAATCAAAATGTTCACTTACTGGACTTTGAGAATCTTCCAGTTTTTCACTAAAATAAATATCACTCCATTGATAATCACCTTTGTTTATGTATCTTGATCTGAAGTTCTAATTAATTTAATTATTATGAATATGTTATTAGAATATGAAATTACTAGATCAAAGAGAATTAACACTTTTAACACTTTTGCAAAATTTCCTTCCTGACATATAGACCCATTCAACGTACTCACTAGCACTGACTGTGATCATCTCATTGTTCATACAACAACACTGCATATTGCAATTTTTTCTTCTTTGCAATTTGGTAGACACCAAAATAGAAGGCTGTCATTATTATTCATTAATTATTTCATTTTTACAGTTATTTTTTGAGAATTTTCTGATCTCATCCTTTATCATTTCTCTTTTGGTGAGTGATCTCTTGTTGATTATGTAAGTACTATTGAGACAGTTAACTTGTCATTTCATGTTAAAAATATTTCTTCTAGTTTGTCATTTATTTAATAATATTTTTTACTTATAAAACTTTTGCTCATCCTTTGGGTTTCAGTTTTTATGGTATGTCTTCTGTGAAGCCTCCTCTAACCACCAAGTCACAGCTACGAGTCTCTCCTAAGTACATCTATGGTAAGTTCCCTGTACTTCACTTCACAGATTCAAGAACTAAACAAACATAATTCCCTGGCTCTGTGTTAAACAATATTGAAACCAAATATACTTTCACATCTTTGTGTTAAATGATTCTGAGATCAAGCAAACTCTCCTGTACCTATGTTAAGCAAAACTGGAAAAAAAAAAAAAAAAAAAACTAGTTACTTGTTCCAGGAAATACAAGGTTGAACAATCACTTCCCTAGTGATACCGCTTCAGAAACCCAAGGTTGCTATGAGTCAGATCTGACTGGACGGTAGTGCGTTTGGTTTTGGTTTGGTAAAAGAAACAATTCAGGAGCCTATGAAAAGAGCTACTTGTAAAACTAAAAAAAAGCTTGTACTTTCATTACTCAAGGTGTCCTACAGAGGAGCCCACATACCAAGGAACAGAAGCTTCCTGCCAATAGCTATGTGAGTGAGCTTGGAAGAAAATCTTCCAGCCCTGTTGAGCCTTCAGATAATTACAGCCCCAGCTGACATCTTGACAGCAACCTCATGAGAGGCCCTAAGCCAGAGCCACCCAGCTTAACCACTTCCAGATTCCTAATCACAGAGATTATGTGAGATAATTGCTTATTGTTTTAAGCTGATATATTTTTAATGCAACGTTAATGAATAATAGAAGGCCTTTATGTGTAGCTAAGGTTATGTGTCAACTTGGCTGGGCCTGGTTCTGAGTGGCTGGGCAGCTGGTTGTAGTTTTCCTGCGTGATGAGACTGGTGATCAACTCCACGGTGGAATCTGCAGCAAGCAGCTGTGTAGCTGCTTTGTGATGTGGTCTGCTTCCAGTATGTAAAGAGAAGCTGTGGGAATGGTCTGCAGCTTTTTGGTATGCTTGGACCCTGTATATAGCCAAGTCTTCATTTAGCAGCCTGCCACATTTCCTGCTGATCTTGGGACGGTTTCTGGACTTGAACTAGTGGCCTGCTGTGTCGTTTGGTAATCTTGAAACTGTCCCACTTTATTTGTAGACCTTGGGCTTGTTATCCTCAGCACCCAGAAGCTGCCTGAGTAAAGAGACACTTTTAGCTACAGTGGGCCAGGAGCAAGAGGGAAAGCTGAAGCCCAGAGTTGAAGGGCTTTCACCCAGGCCCTAGAGCTGGCACTTTGAACTCAGACTTGTAGCCTCCTAAACTGTGAGAGAATAAATTCCTGTTTATTAAGATGACCATTTGTAGTATTTTCTGTTAAAGTGGCACAAAGTAACCAAAATAGAATATGGTAGGTACTAAGAGAGTGTGATGCTGCTCTGACAGATATTTAAAATGTGGAAACAGGAGTGGAGTTTGTCCTTGACTTGAGACCCCGACAGAGAGACCCCAACAGACAGACTCCAACAGAGAGGCAGCAGCAACAGAGCTGAAGACTGGCATGAGGCAGCTACAGCCTTACCAGCCCACGGAGGAGAAAGCTGAGTATCTTTTGGATGCAAGATTCCTGGTAGAGTGGGTTGCCTTCAGGTATTAATTGGTAGAAGCTGAGAGACCAACGAAATGGGAAGCAGAGCTGTCTCAGCCTTAAAGTGTAGGAGCATGGCCTTTTGGGGGTAGAACTACCACAGTCTCCTAGGTTTCAAAGAGTCAGACCTTCACCAACTTGGTTCTGGAGTGTGGGGCCGGTTGTTCATGTAGGCAAGTGGCATGAGGCTATAGCCACTGCCCAAAAGTGAGGGGGTAGAGCTGCCATGCCCAAGAGGTAGAGAACAGGGCCTGCCAAGCCAAGGGAATGAGGTCACTACTCAGATGAACTAGGGGACTAGAGCCACCCAATGAAGGAGATCTGTACAGGTGCCAAGTTGACAAGCAGTGGAATTGTGGTAGTTAAGGTTATGTGTCAACTTGTCTGGGCCTAGCCCTGAGTGGCTGAGCAGCTGGTTGCAGTAATTAACCATGATGGCACTGGCAATCAGCTCATGATGGAATCTGCCATGAGCAGCTGAATAGCTACTTTAGGGATGTGGTCTGCTTCCAATATATAAGGAGAAGCTTTGGAAATGGTCTGTAGCTCGTTAGCATGCCTGGACCCTGCATACAGCCAAGTCTTCATTGAGCAGACTACCATGTTTTCCTGCCAATCTTGAGACTATGTCTGGACTTGAACTAGTGGTCTGCTGCGTTGTTTGGTAATATTGGGACTGTGCCACTTTATTTGTCAACCTTGGATGTGTTAGCCTCAGCAGCCAGCCACTGCCTGAGTGAAGCAATACCTCTAGTTCCACTGGACTGAGAATAAGAGGTGGAGCTGAAGCCCAATGTCCAGGGGCTTTCACCCAGTCCCTAGAGCTGGCACTTTGAACTTAGACTTCTAGCCTCCAAAACTATAAGAGAATAAATGCCTATTTGTTAAGACCACACACCTGTGGTATCTTCTATTAGAGTGGCATGAAGTAACCAAAACACTTTATTATCTATTTTATTCTTTAAACTATGTATATAGATTATGCTGATAAAAATAAAAATACTTTAAAATATATATCTCATTACTCTTGTTTTTCAATTTTCTTTTCCTAGTCTTTGCCATTTATACTTTCTGATTGATTTTAGAATCATATTGTCAAATTCACCAAGAAAAATTCCCTTTGGAATTTTAATTCAAATTTCATCAAACCTATATATTAATTTGAGGAGAAGTGAAAATTTTACAATTTTGTAAAAAAGATGACCTAATATCATCTTCCTTCTCTCAACCTGCGTGTCTTCTCTGCCAATTCTCAAAAATATTGGAGTGAATTTTTGTTTTAATAATATGTTGCCTATATATAGACCGGGAGCTCTGGTAGCATAGTGCCTAAGGCATTTGACTGCTAACCAGAAGGCTGGCGGTTCAAACCCACCAGCCACTCCCCGGAAGGAAGGTTGGGCAATCCTACTTCCGTAGTGATACTGCCTCGGAAACCCAAGAGGGGTCGCTATGAGTTGGGGCCGACTCGATGGCAAATAACAACAACAACAACAATATATAGACCAGTTAACTTCCAACTGTTTCTTTTCCATTGACATTACTAATATAAACTTAATTTCATACACCCATTATGACAAATAAAGTCAAGCCCTTCTTTCTCCTGGACCTTCACTCTTGCAGTCACTATACTCTTTTGGAGAAATATCTACTCATTATGCATCATTATATTCATATCTGCACCATTTTGTGTATATGTCCATCAGAGCTATCTAATAATAGTGAAACAGATACAGATGACAAACATTTAAGGTTGGAAAGGAAGGACACTGTTCTGGTTACCTAGTGCCGCTCTGACAAGAAATATACCACAAATGGGATGGTCTTAACAAATAGGAGTTTATTCTTACAGTTTGGAGGCTTTAAATCCAAGTTCAAATTGCCAGGCTCTAGGAGCTGGGTGAAAGCCCCTCAACCTTGGGGTCCAGCTCTGCTTCCTGCTCCCGGCCCACTGGAGCTAGAGGCATTTCTTCACTCAAACAGCTGCTGGTTGCTGAGACTGAGAAGCCCCAAGGCTGACAAGTAAACGGCACAGTCCTGATGTTACCAAACCACATGGCAGGCCATTAACTTAAGTCCATTGGAAATTCCAAGGTCGGCAGAGCATAGCAGGCTGCTGAGCAACGACATGGCTACATGCAGGGTCCAAGAGTGCCATAGGCTAGAGACCATTCTCAAAGCTTCTCCTTATATACAGGAAGCAGACTACATACCCAAAGGCAGCTATTAAGCTGCTAATAGTAAATTCTACCAGCCACTTCTCAGAAGGAAGATGGGGCAATCTACTTCCATAGTGATACTGCCTTGGAAACCCAAGGAGGGGTCTCTATGAGTTGGGTCTGACTCGATGGCACATAACAACAACAACAACTATGATGGAATTGATCACCAGTCTCATCATGGGGAATACTACATCCAGTTGCCCAGCCACTCAACCAGGCCTAGCCAAGTCAACACACAAACATAACCATCACAGACACTAACTTGTAATAAGAGCCTATGACATCAGGAACTTCACCCCTTTTTTTATGTAATTTTCATGTTTCCAGTGAGGTAGATATTATTTTATCCATTTTACAGATGAAAGAAATGAGTCTGAAATGTTATGTTATTGTCCAAAGTCATATTACCCTTCTCTCCTAGTATAGATTCTTTCTGAACCTCAGTTCCTTAATCTGAAAAATAGAGATATTAAGATCATTTCATAAGATTGTTAGACTAAGAAATAATATACAGTTGATCCTCATTATTCACAGTAGTTATGTTCTATGAAGTAGCTGTAAGGGGGAGGATCTGAGACAGGCAGAAGGTAGCAGGACCCAAAGCATTAACTAAAAACACAAGCTGCAAAACTAACTGCTGTAACTAAAAGCCAAACCTCATCCTGAAACCATAGGGTACAGAAGTAACCACACAGCCTACCCAGTTCTGTGCCTTGCAATCTTGCAAAATCTTTTTGCAGGTGTTTGTTGGCAATCTAATGCTCTACAAGCATGCACAGATTGCCATGAAGATTGATATATGACCTTCCTGGGGTGGTGGTGTAGGAGCTCTGGTGATGTAGGGCCTAAGGCATTTGACTGCTAACCAGGTTGGCAGATCAAACCCACTAGCCACTCCTCAGAAGGAAATTGGACAATCTACGTCCATAGTGATACCTCCTCAGAAACCCAAGGATGGGTCGCTATGAGTTGGCTCCGACTCAACAGCAGTGAATTTGTTTTTCTCTTTTTTTTCGGGGGGGGGGTGGTATTGAGGCACAGACACTGATCAGGAGTTGAACCAGTGCCTCAAGAGATGGTGCATGTGTGACATCCCAAAATAAGTCATGTCAAGTATCCCAGCAACCTTTGCAATTCATGCCATGTATCCCAGAAACCCCACAACTCCTGCACGCGCACCCAATTTCCATAGTGCCACCTCTTTCTAGGAAACTACCACCCCTTCTCAGAAAATTCCCACCTGTTTCAAACTCCATAAAAACCCCAGCAAATCTTTGCTTGGGGAGACAAAAGCTAGCATTGCTTAGTCCCTCTTTGTCTCCACTCATGAGCTGCTTTCTCTTTCTCTTAATAAAAGCTTTGTTCATGTGGAAAATCTAAACTTCTCCTGGTCATTCTTGGTCAATAGAAGGCAAGAAACTGATGGGGCTGACCCCTGACAGAGAAGGCCTCCCTGGAATAGATTCACAATGGAAGACTGGGCCGACACCTTAGTCAGACTCTATAACAAAGACTTGAGAAACCAAGTGAAATAGATACAGATGACAAACCTGGAACCCAGAGCTTCAAAGGAAAGGAAAAAGAAGTAGCTATAATACCAATAAGAAGAGACTAAGTAAAAAAAAGTGAATAAGGAACAGTAAAATGCCAACTGGCATAGCATGGCCATTTTGAATTTTTGCAAGCAATGTTCTGATAAGAGCAGAAACCAGATAACCACCTCCGCTCACCTAGGGCTGCACCAGCACCCACATCAGTAATTGACAACCAGAGAAATGTGACTATCCCTCCCTTACCTTGTACAACCTCCCAGTGACCAGATGTGTGACCATCCCCACCCACACAGCAGCTGGTGAAACCCTTCCATTGACAGTACTGTACCACTTTTTTTTTTATCTTTCCTCTTAGTTCTTCACTCCCTCACCCTTTTCCTTTTGTTTTCTCTTTTCCTTCCTTTCTTTTTGTTGTTGTTGTTATTGTTTTGTTTGGGTTTTTTGTTCCTCTTCCTTTACCCTTTTTCTTTCCTTTTTTTGGATCCTGCAATGCAAACACCTCTCCCTCCACCACACACACAGCTGCATCCACCCCCACCCCAACCCCAGTCAGAGGTGTGTACTCCAAGAGAATGAGGACTGCATTCTCTTGCAGCCATGTTTGGTGGCTAGCACTTTCACAAGTACTATGCTACTATTATTTCTTCTTTTTTTTTTAACTTTTTGCTTTTCCTTATTTTTCCATTTTTCCTTCTTCTTAGTTCTTTTCTCTTCCCTCCTTGTTTTTCTCTTCCTTCTTTTCTTTTTTTCTTTCTCAACTCCCCTTTTGTTTTTTGATCTTGTGGCATGAGTGCTCATCCCTGTGTTCAGCAGTGCCCACCCCCGCCCTGCCATAGACAGTGGAGCACACTCTCCCAAAGCAGAACATTGGCACCAACTTTTTTTCTTTCATTTATTCCTCTTTTCCCTTTTTCTTTGTCCTTCCCTCTAAATTAGTCCTTAATCCCCCTTGTGTATTTCTTTTTCTTTTTCTTTTCTTCTTTCTTCTTCCTTGTTCCCCCCTATTTTTCTTTTTCTTTTTTATCTATTTGAGCAGATGCCCCACCCCTGCATCATCCTGTGTACAGTAGCACCCTCCCCTGACCCTCAATATTCAGTGATGCACACATCTATGGGATGAGCACCACATTTCCACAGAAGTCATGTTTGGCAGCTGGCACTTACAGCAGTACTCTGCCACATTTGGTTTTTCTTCTTCTACTATCTCACTTTTTTTCTCTTTTTCTTTCTTCTTAGCTCTTACCTCTTCCTCACCATTGTTTTTGTCTTTTTTTCTTCCTCTTCTCCACCTGCTTTTTTTTTTTTTTCTTTCTGTCTTTTCTCAGCAGTCAGGAGCAAGCTACTCTATCCAGACATAACTACCACTTCTT
The DNA here is from genome assembly GCF_000298275.1 of Orycteropus afer afer. Classification (NCBI taxonomy): domain Eukaryota; kingdom Metazoa; phylum Chordata; class Mammalia; order Tubulidentata; family Orycteropodidae; genus Orycteropus; species Orycteropus afer. Next base: position 1,790,139 of record NW_006921797.1, on the reverse strand, counting down.
TTGCTCCACCCATTGTGTAAGTGTCATCACCAGCTCCTATGCAACTGGACCAATGACAAACAGAAAACAATACCTGTCCAGCTGCCCTCAGCTGCTCTGCACAATTAGCAATTAGAGACTCACCCCCAAACTAACACTCACTACCAACTCCATCCAGAGACAGGTGATGAGCACACAAGTGCTGCCAAACTACTGACTAGAGTAACAGGCCAGCCCTATTGTTCAGATATATTTTTTAAAAAAATCAAAGTAGAGAAAGCCAACATAAAATCAACAAATTAAAACAATTATACTGACTTCCAGTAAGATGGAGGAATAGGCAGACAAGTGGCACAGACTCTCTTCAACAAAGAAAAGAAAAACTAATTGACAGAGATACAGAATATAATCATGGAGCCCTGAGCTTTGAAAAGAACTGTACAGAAGTGGAATAGGCACCAACTAGTGGAAAACCTGAACAAAAACAGTGAGTACAGAGACAGTTAGAGCTGCAGACTATCAGCTACTGTGACAGGACCAACAGCTTGAATATGTCCAAATGGTGTTGGGACCTGAAAATTGACCTAAAGATTAGCCTGGTCACTAAAGGCTGCAGAGACAACTGCACTGGTGACCTATGACTAGGAAGGGAAACAGCAAGGAGGGAGACAACCTGAGCTGTTGACTTTCTGCTGTCTGGAAGGCACAGCCATTTTTATTGTTTACACGTGGCAGACATTTTGGATATCTAAAGTGACCAAGGGTGCAGCCATTTTGAATGTTTACAAGTGACAACCATTTTGGATTTTAAAGTGAGGCATTCTCATTTGGATTCCAGGGATCTAAGAACAGGTTCTGTTTGCCAAGGTTGGCAGGGACACACAACAGGCTGACAACAGGAAAGGAGACAAGTGGTGAGTATATAAGTGCTGTCAACTAGTGAATAGAGGACCACAGCACGGTACCCTGCTTGCATAATAACATACAAATAAAACAAAGAAAATGAAAAGAGCGGGCAAGTTGCTCCAACATACAGGCACCAATTAAATATAAATACAAAAACGTCACAATGCCTCAGAGACAACTGAGCATCACAGTCCACACAAAGAAGCAAGATAAAGCAGGAGAAACAAGGGACCAAGATACAGACCCAAAACACATCCCTGAGGAAGACACAGGAACTCCCTGATAAGGAATTCAAAAGAATTATATTTAGGTATCTTCAATGAATTGAGAGGCAGATCAAGGAAAACACTGACAAAATGGAGGAAACCACAGAGAAAATCCTAGAACAATTTTAAAAGACAACACAAGAACAAAATAACAAAATAAAAGAAAAATTAGAAATGATACAAAATCTACACACAGAAATCCAGAAGATTAAT
>NW_006921797.1:1787007-1788085 GCF_000298275.1 Orycteropus afer afer | reverse complement strand
CATGAAAATACCAAAAAAGGAGACAGACGGAGCTGCGGTCTGGCAGCAATCCTGAGTGATCCTGACGGTACGGCACAGACACCTTGGAGATTCCCAAGTGGGCGTAGGACCTAAGAATTAACCTAAAAATCAGCCCTGCTAGCCAGAGACTGCACGAAGGACTGCTCTGGTGGCTGGGGAATAAACGGAGAAGGTGAAGAAAAAGGTGGGCTTAGCTGTGGACTTTTGCCAGGTCAGAGGATGCTGCCATTTTGAAGGTTTAAAAGCAGCTTTACTATTTTGGATATTTAAAGAGACAGTGCATTTGCAGTTTCGTGGGGCTTAAGAACACCTTCTGCTTTCCAGCAACCCCAAGGACACTCTGGACCTGCAAGACTGAAAAGGTACCACATTCCTCTTGTTACTCTTATACTCCACACCCACTTGGTGAACAGAGGTGTGGCCATCCACCACTCTGACCTACCTTCTGGGCCCACAGGAACTCCATCACAGTCTGTGTGCTCAGACAGAGCGTGGGTGCCCTGCCCTGTACTCCACCGATTCTTTTTCTCTTTTTTTATTTTTATTTTTTATTTTCTTTTTTTCTGGTGATTAGTTTGCTTGTATTTGTCTGCTTTAAAACAACTATTATTAATAATACTTTTGTCCTTTATATTACTATTATTCTTATTCTTCCCTTCCCAGGTTCTACTTTTCAGCATTTTTCTTTTCCCAGTTCCTGGTTGAAAAATTTTTTTTTTAATTTAAGGATTTTTTTCCCCCTTTTTTCTCATGGTTAACCCCGTTCCTTGTTTTTCTTTTTGCATTTTTCTTTTCCTTCATTATTCTCCTTCGCTACCTTTTTTCTCTTAGTGCCCTATCCCCAGATATTGCAGGTTTTCTTGTTTTTTCTTATACTTTTTCCCTTTTTTCTTTTTTTGGTTCCTGTTCCTGTGTGATTACATGGTGTGTTTTTTGTCCATGTGCTTTTAGCTTTTGATGGTTTTTCAATTATAATTTTTGACTCACTGAGTTGGAGAGATCAACAGTCCCCATAAGACACAACTACACCCACACCTCTTACAAATTCACTTACTGA
>NW_006921797.1:1763483-1775246 GCF_000298275.1 Orycteropus afer afer | reverse complement strand
GTAAACTGTGGTCAATGTCATGAGACAAAGTGTATGTGAACTGCTGTATGGAAAGTGAATTTGCTCTGTAAATCTTCACCCAAATCACAATTAAATAAATAAATAAATAAAACCCTTAAAGAGAAAATTTCCAACCAAGAATAAAGTACCCAGGAAAATTGTCCCTCAAATATGATGGTGAAATTAGGACATTTCCAGATAAGCAGAAATTCAGGGAATTTGTTAAAACCAGACCAACCTTACAAGAGATTCTAAAGGGAACCTTTGGACAGAGAAACAACAACAGCCAACAAGAACTGATCGTTAACACACATGATGATATAACCCAGAAACCAACCCAGCCATGAAAGTGTCCAAAGTAAGGAAGCCTACAAGATTGTAAACAGGGAACCAGAGATATCAATTGACAAATGAGGACAACCACAAACCAAAAAGAGTGGGAAAACTGTGTCATTATAGAACTTCTAGATGGTAGCGAAGTCAAGACAACTACAAAATAGAATGGACTGTTCTACACTTGGGAAGAAATCTATAAATCACAGAGTAACCTCAAAGAAAAATGATAAACCTTCACATCAAAATAAAAAAGAGGACTAGCACAAATATTTAGCAAATACTAAAACAATAGCAACGAAGGAAGTGATAACATGATTAACAAACAAATGACCTCAGCATACAAAATTATATGGAACAAAGAAATCGACACCATGAAAAAAGCACATAACAAAAATGACAGCAACAAATTCATACTTGTTGATAATTACATATCTGGCAAGGGACTTATCTCTAAGATTTATAGAAAATTCCAATACCTCAACACCAAAGGAATTAACAATCCTTTTGAAAAATGGATAGAATACATGAACAGACACTTCATCAAGGAGGATATTCAGGTGGCCAGCTAATACATGAAGAGATGCTCACAATCATTGGCCATCAGTGAGATGCAAATCAAAACAACAATGACATACCGTCACACCCCAGCACTGATGGCAAGGTTCAACAAGACAGAAAATAACAAATGATGGCAGGGATGTGGAGAGATTGGGGCTCTCATACACTGCTGGTGGGACTGTGAAGTGATACAACCACTGTGGAAAGCAACACAGTGATTCCTTAGAAAGCTGGAATTGGAGATACCATTTGACCCAGCAATCCCATTACTAGGTATATATCCTACAGAGGTGAGAGCCAGGTTAGGAACAGATATATGCACACTCGTGCTTATTGCAGCACTATTTACAATAGCAAAAAGATGCTCCATCAGCAGAAGAGTGGATGATCAGACCATGATACATACACATAATGGAATGCTCTGCAACTCTAAAGAATAATGTAGAGTCTGCAAAACATCACATAATATGGATGAACTTGGAGGACATTATGCTGAGTGAAATAAGTCAATCACAGAAGAACAAATATGGTATTAGTTCATTGTTGATGGAGGGTCAAGGAAAGGTTTATATATGGAGGAAAACTTTCTTGGTTGCCAGGGTGGGGGGGGGGGGAAGGGAAATATTCTATAAAAAAAAAAAAAAAAATGCATTGATCCATATCACTTTAGTTTTCTGCATTTCACTGTACATAAATTATATTTCAATAAAATGCATTTAAAAAGTAATACTACAATGTCTTGGAGATAATAGAAAACCTCAAATCACACACAGACCAAAAAAAAAAAAAAAATCAGGACAAGATGGCTAAAACAAGACAGAAAACATAGGACCAGAAAATCTCCCAGAGGAAGAAATGCTATTGGAAGCATCTCATGAAGAATTCAAGAGAATAATATTTAGGTAACTTCAATAGATCAAGAGAAAAGTCAAGGAAACCACAGATAAAATCAAGGAAAACACAGACAAAACTCTAGAAAACTTCAAAATAATGATACAACAACAAATTAAATGGAAAATTAGAAACCACACAAAATTAGCAAATCCAAAAAAAAATCAAAAGATTAATATTAAAATTTCAGAAATATTTAACTCATTGGAAGAAAAGAAGTAGAAATGAATCAATGGAAGACTGAATTAGCAAAAGCAAAGACAAATCTCTCTCTCTCTCTCTTTTCTCTTTGTCTCTCATCTACTTCTTCCCTAGGGCAAATAAGCTTCACTTTGTTTCACTACAGGATGGTTTTGCACAAGGAGGGAAACTTGGATGCTAATAGTTCTCCAATCTTGCAGCTCGTGACTTCCACCTTCAGAGAAGAATGAATTTCAGTCTCTAACTTCCTGTTCTAAATTTAAATTTTTCCTGGTCCAAGAGATAGAACTTTCTTGGACAAGAATGGGGCAGATGTCCACTCCTGGATCCATCATCTCTGGTCAGAAAGACAGGGACACAGATAAGCAGGTATTGCTGTAAGTTCATCTACCTCAGTTGGTATAGTAGTTCAGTTTGGGTATTAACTTGGCTGGGCCTGGTTGAGTGGCTGGGCAGCTGGATGCAGTACTCCCCATGATGACACTGGTAATCAACTCCATGGTGGAATCTACTGTGAGTAGCTGCCTTAAGGATGTGGTCTGCTTCCCGTATATAAAGAGAAGCCTTGGGGAATGGTCTCTAGCTTATAACACGCTTGAACCCTACATGTAGGTTTGTCATTGTTCAGCAGCCTGCCATGCTCTGCCGACCTTGGGACTTTCAGTGGACTTGAATTAATGGCTTGCCATGAGGTTTGGTAATATCAGGACTGTGCCTTATTACTTGTCAACCTTGGGTTTGTCAGCCTCAGTAGTCAGCAGCTTAGTGAAGAAAAGCCTCCAGCTTAGTGGGCGGGAGCAGGAAGTAGAGCGGAAGCCCACAGTTGAGAGGCCTTTACCCAGCTCCTAGACCCTGGCACATTGAACTCGGACTTAAAGCCTCCAAACTGTAAAAGAATAAACTCCTATTTGTTCAAGCATCCCATCTGTGGTATATTCTTGTCAGAGCGGCACTAGGTAACCAAAACAGATGGTCAGTTGTTGGCTACTACAGTGAATGGCATTTAAGTATCAGAGGAGAGAACTAGACTAGGAGTCAGGAAACCTGTGTAGCTGTCCTGATTGTGACAGTCATTTCCTAAAGGATTTTGGGCAAATTGCTTAATAACTCTAGGCATCATTTTCCCTATCTGCATAATAAGTACTTTGAATTAGATGATACATGAGATCATAGCCAAATATAAATTTTTATGAAATGTAGGGGAGCTCTGGTAGCATAGTGCCTAAGGCACTTGACTGCTAACCAGAAGCCTGGCGGTTCAAACCCACCAGCCACTCCTCGGAAGGAAGATGGGGCAATCTACTTCCGTAGTGATACTGCCTCGGAAACCCAAGGAGGGGTTACTATGACTCAGGGCCGACTCGACAGCACATAACAACAACAACAACAACAACAATGAAATATAGAATTTCTTCAGATTTAAAAAATTTACCAAATGGCATCATCTTTTTCATCAGTATCATCCAAGCTATTGAGGTATGGCAAGCATGACTAGCAAGGTCCCTACGGATCGTTCCAGTGCTAATATTCTTTAATCTCAGAGGAGCTCACAAGGTACATATGAAAGGAAAGTGCACTTGAAGTTGATAGAAATATTTATGGTTTGCTATAACCTTGTCCCTGGCCTTTACTGTCAAATTAATTTTTCTTCTCAAGTAACACAATTTCACCTTTCCTCTGGTGGTGTGGTGCCTAAGTGGTGTGGTGTGGTGGGTGGTTCAAACCCACCAGCCACTCCTCAGAAAGAAGGTTGGGCAATCTACTTCCGTAGTGATACCGCCTCAGAAACCCAAGGAGCGTACATATCTGATCTGTATGCTATGAGTCGTATCCAACTGCATCCCAGTGAGTTTGGTTTGGTTTGGTTGGAAGACAATAACCACACATATTAAATGAAAACATATCCATGGTTGAAGTTTCATTTGGAAAGGTAGAAAAAGAAGAAGCTTTGCTGACTGGCTTCCAAAAAGGGTATCATTACTTCTGAGAACTTTTCACCTAATTCATGTATTCATTCATTTCACAAGTATCAATTAAAGTTAGCTATGTGTCATGCACTCTTTTAGGTGCTACAGATACAACAGAGAATAAGAAAAACAAGATCTCTAGCTCTTGGTGCTTTTGTGCTAGTTAAAAAGATACATAATAAATGGTAATAAAGACATGGATAAGATGATGTTAGAGATCAATAAGTGCTATGAAGAAAATATAATAAAAATATAATATATATATTATAATAAATAATATAAATATAATAAAAAAGCAGCTAAGGGATAGGGTAATGGGCGCAACCTGAAAGAAAGTCATTGGGGAAGATATTTTTTAGAAGATTATAGTTGAACCAAGGCCTGAATGAGCAGAAGTCAGGTACATGAAGATTTAAAGGAAGCATAGATAGAAGGCAGCAACCCTAAGGTAAAATAAGCTTGGTGTTTTGGGGAAACAAGCAAACAAATTTTGCACAAGAATGAGAGTGGCAGGAGATGATGTTTGAGAGTCAAGCTCAGACCATGGAGCCATGAAAGAATTTGGGTTTTATTCTACTACAAAGGGAAAGCATTGCATTTTTTTTGATAAGTGCCATGATCTAATTTGTACTTTTATAAAGATCATTTTGGTTAACTGCATGAAAAATGGCCTACCACATTGGATTTATGCCAGAGATGTGACATTAGTTTAACATTAGAAAAATTACATAATTATATAATTCACCATATTAACAGATTAACAAGAGAATTATGTGATGATTTCATAGCTGCAGAAAACACATGATTAGAAATTTATTTTCTATTTATGACACTGTGGTAGTTATGTTTGTGTGTCAACTTGGCTAGGCCTGGTTGAGTGGCTGGGCAGCTGGATGTAGTATTCCCCATGATGAGACTGGTAATCAACTCTATGGTGGAATCTACTGTGAGCAGCTGAGTAGCTGCCTTTGGGATGTGGTCTGCTTCCTGTATATAAGGATAAGTTTTGAGAATGGTCTCTAGCCTATGGCACGCTTGGACCCTGCATGTAGCCATGTCGTTGCTCAGCAGCCTGCTACGCTCTGCCGACCTTGGGACTTACAGTGGACTTAAGTTGATGGTCTGCCATGTGGTTTGGTAACATCAGGACTGTGCCTTTTTATTTGTCAACCTTGGGGCTTCTCAGCCTCAGCAGCCAACAGCTGTCTGAGTAAAGAAATGCCTCTAGCTCCAGTGGGCTGGGAGCAGGAGGCAGAGCTGGACCCCAAGGTTGAGGGGCTTTCACCCAGCCCCTAAAGCCTGGCACTTTGAACTTGGACTTAAGCCTCCAAATTGTAAGAATAACTCCTGTTCGTTAAGGCCATCCCATTTGTGATATATTCTTGTCAGAGTGGCACTAGGTAACCAGAACAGACACATGCACAAAAATAATAACCTAGTAATAGAAAGGAATTTCCTTAACTGTATAAAACTTAGATCAAACATAATACTTAATGGTGAAATGTTGAAAGCATTCCCTTTAAAATTGGAACCAATATAAAAGTATCCACTATTCCAATATCCTTTCAACATTATACAGGAGCTAAACTGGGCAGTTAAGACACAAAGAGAAATTAACAGTTAAAATAATAATGAAAGGATGTAAAAGAATAAAAAATCTTCCATAATTTACAAAAGACGATTATCTACATAAAAAATAAGAGAATCTACAGATAATGTAAAAGGGAGTTTAACAGCATTATTGATTAGAAAATAAAAATCAATTGTATTTCTATTCTCTAATATTTTAGAAAATAAACTTGTTAAATGATACCTATAAAAGGCCTCTCAGCTTGTCATACTATGGTGGCTTGCATGTACTATGATGCTGGAACTATGCCACCAGTATTTCAAATACTAGCAAAGTCGCTCATGGTAGACAGGTTTCAGCAGAGCTCCCAGATTAAGCCAGACTAGGAAGAAAGGCTCGCTGATGTACTTCTAAAAAGTAGCCAATGAAAACCTCACGGATAGACAGAATCAGTGTTAGAAGAAATACAGCCAGAATGCCTCTTGGAATACAGGATGGAAGGACTTCAATTCATGTGCTTTGGACATGTCATCAGGAAAAATCAATCACCAGAAAAGGATATCATGGTTGGGAAAGCAGACAGTCAGCAAAAACAAAGGAATCCGTCAATGAGGTGGGTTAACACAATAGCCACAGTGGTGGCCTTAAACATACCAGTGACCAGAAAAATACTGCAGAACCAGGCAATGTTTCTGTATCACATAAGTTACTGTGACTCAAAGCTGACTCAATAGCAACTAATATTAATAACAAGATGTCAAAACTGAAAGTATCAAAAATAGAAAGCTTCAAAAATTAAAAGTACTAAAGGAATAACTCTAATTTAAAAAAAAATGTGCAAGTGTTTTAAAGAAAGAAACATGCATTTTATAGAAATACACTAAAGAAAATACAAATAAAAAGGAGATATGCTATGCTCATAATTTGGAAGAAAATATCATCAGTATGTTCATTCTGTCTAAATGGATATACAGATTCAAAGCAATTTCAATGAAGATCTCAATAAGTTTATTTTGTGGAACTTGACAAACGGACACTAAATTAAGACCTTGTGGCATTTGGCACAAGAATTTAGTATCATAAAGAGCATCATGCATGAATACCTGATGGATGGCAAAAATGGCATTTCAAATCAGTGGAGAAAAGATGGACCTCTATAAATGGGACTAGGATAATTGGCTTGAAATTTGGGGAAAAACATGAAGCTGGACCTCAAACCCACATTATAAAAACAAGTAAATTCCAAGTTGATTAGAGACTCAAATATTACAAGAAAAATTTTAAAAGGGCAATATAGAAATTTTTTCCTATTATTTGAGCATTTTCAATGTGCTCAACATTTTTCTTGCAAATGTGGTTTTTTTCTATTATTTTGACGAATATGTAACAAAGCCTTTCCCATTTTAATATTGTTTACATGTACAATTCTATGACATTAATTACATTCACCACATTGTTCAACAATCACCATTATGCATTTCCAAATTTTGTCATCAGTTTTAACATAAGCTCTGTGTTCTCCGAGCAAGGAGTCCCCCCTTTCCCCTCTTGCCCATGCCTGGTAACCACTAATAAAGTTTGATCTTTACATGCTTGATTGTTGTAGATATTTCATATAAGTGGGATCATATGATATTTGTCCTTTTGTAACTGACTTATTTCACTTAGAATAGTATTTTCAAGATTCATCTGTGTTGTAACATGTATCAGAACATTATTTCTTTTTGTGGCTGAGTAATAATATTCCATCATATGCACAATTTCATTAGTCACTAGGGAAATGCAAATCAAACTACAAAGAGATATCACTTCATACCAATTAAGGTGGTTCTGATTAAAAAAATAAAATAAACAATAGGTGTTAGTGAGGATGTAGAGAAATCAGAACTCTCATTCATTGATGCTAGGATTATAATGTGGTACAGCATCAAACTGTGGAAAACTGTCTGATGGCACTACAAAAAGTTAAACATAGAATTACTATATAATCCAGCAATTTCACTCCTAGGTATATACTCAAAAGAATTAAAAGCAGAATGCACTTGAACTTCAGTGTTCATTGCAGCACTATGCCCAGTAGCCAAAAAATGGAAACAGTATAAATGTCCATCAACATATAAATGGATAAACAAGATGTGGTACATATATATATATTGGAGTATTACTTAACCATAGATAAATATGCAGAATATTTATATAACCTCAGAGTAGTACAGGATTTCCTAACAAAAAGCATATATCATAAAAACAAAGACTGCAAAACTTGACTACAGTTAAAGATTTGTTGTTGTTGCTGGGTGCCTTCCAGTGAGCTTCAGTTCATAGTGACCCTATGTGTAACAAAACAAAATGTTGCCCCATCCTGCACCATCTTTACAATTGTTGCTATGTTTGAGCCCCTTGTTATAACCATGGTGTCAGTTCACCTCATTAGGGGTCTTCCTCTTTTTCACTAACACTCTACTTTACCAAGCATCATGTCCTTCTCCAGGGACTGGTCTCTCCTAGTAACGTGTTCAAAGTAAGTGAAATAAACTCTTGCCATAGTCACTTCTAATGAGCATTCTGGCTGTACTTGTCCCAAGACACATTTGCTCGTTCTTCTGGCAGTCCATGGTATATTCAATATTCTTTACCAACATCACAATTCAAATGTACCAATTCTACTTTGGTTTTCCTTTTTCATTGGCTAGTTTTCACATACACATAAGGTAATGGAAAATACTACGGCTTGGGTCAGGCACACATTATTCCTCAGAGTGACATCTTTGCTTTTGAACACTTTCAAGTGGTGTTTTGAGCAGATTTGTCCAGAGCACTACATCTTTTGGTTTCTTGACTGTTGCTTCCACGGGCATTGATTGTGGATCCAAGTAAAATAAAATCCCTGACAATTTCATTTTTTTCTCTGTTTATCATGATATTGCTTATTGGTCTAGTTGTGAGGATTTTTGTTTTCTTTATATTGAAGACTGTAGTCTCTAATCTTCATCACTAAGTGCTTTGAATCCTCTTCACTTGCAAGAAGCAAGGTTGTATGATCTGCATATCACAGATTGTTAAGGAGTCTTCCTCCAACACTTACTCTACGTTCTTCTCCACATAGTCCAGATTTTCAGATTATTTGCTTGGTGTACGGATTGCATAAGCATGGTGAAAGGATACAATATTGATGCATACCTTTTCCAATTTTAAACCAAGACACATGCCCTTGTTCTATTTGAACAACTGCTTCTTGATCTATATACAGGTTCTACAATTCAGTGTTCTGGAATGTCCATTATTTGCAAATATAGCCATAGTTTGTTATGATCCACACAACAGAATGCCTTTGCATAGTCAATAAAACACAGCTAAACATCCTTCTGGTATTCCAAGCTTCACTGAAATCTTTGACAAAAAAGAAGACTCCAGGAAATTGACAGAATAGCAGTTAGGATGCTTCAACAAAAGTACAATAGACCCATAGTAAATTTTTCATGTTCTTGTTGTTAGGTGCTGTCCAGTTGGCTTTGATTTATAGTGACCCTGCATACAACCCTGTGTAATTATAGTGACCCTGCGTACGACAGAACGAAACACTGCCCTGTCCTGAGCCATCAAGTGCATGAGTAAGAAATAAACTTTTTGTGGTAAAAGCCATTAAGATTTTTAGATTCATTTGCATCAGACCATGTCTTGGTTATCTAGTTTTATTGTAAGAGAAAATACAAATGGATAGCTTTAAAGAACAGAAATTTATCTCACAGTTCAGAAGGCTGAAAGTCTGATTTCAAGGCACGCCTCCAAGTAGAGATCCTACGTTATCCATTTCAACTTTTTTCAGAAGGCAATCCTTAGAATTCTTGGACCTATAGATACATCTGCCCTATATATCTGTTTTCATACGACATCTTCCCCCTGCATGTATCTTTGTGTTAATTCTGCTCTTCTTATAACTCAGAAGTGATCAGATTTAGAATTCACTCTACTCTGTTATGGCCTCATTAACAAAACCAAAGAAAAGTTCTTTTTCCGAACAGGATCAAATCCACAGGTACAGGGGCCAGGATTTCAATATGTATTTTGGGAAAAACATAAGGCAGTCCAGAAAAAGCATGATTTAGCTTACCCTAACTAATACAAAAATCTGCTTTTGAAGCCAGGAGGCATGGTTTTGAAGAATTCACTACTCGTATAACAGTTAATATTTGTAATTTGTTGGGCTTCTTTCAATGAAGTTAGCTGTACATCTGACAACTTTTTCAATGTTTCTAATTTTTTATTTTAAAACAATTTCAGACTTACATAAGAGTTGCAAAATTTGTACAAAGAATTCTCATATATTCTGTACTCAGCTTCCCCAAACGCTAACATCTTATCACCACACTATAATAATTAAAACAAGTAAATTAACATTGATACAATAATATAAACTAGGTTATAGACCTTGTTTCAATTTCACCAATTGTCTGGCTCAAATTCTTTTTTCTAGTTCAGGACCTAATCCAAGAACACATGTTGCATTTCATTTTCGTTTCCTTAAACTGAGAATAATTTATTAGCCTTTCTTTGTCTTTCTCCACCTTAACATTTTCGAAGAGTGCTAATCAGGTATTTTGTACAAAGTCCTCAATCTGAGTTTGTTCAATGTTTCCACATGATTAAGTGCAGGTCATACATTTTTGGCAAAAATGCTAAAGAATTGAGGTTGTATACTTCTCAATGCATGACATCAAAAGGCATATGATGTGGATATGTCTAATTTTTGGTGATATTAACTTTTTTTTAACTTCCTCTGCTGGGTAACTATAAAAGTACTATTTTTACCTTTATAAATTAGTAAGTGTCTTGTGGGGGGATCATTTGAAACAATGTCAATATTCTGCCTATAAAATCATCAGAGTTTTATAGAATACTTGAGAATAAATCTTACCAGGAACACAAAAAAACTTGCACAAAGAAAACTACAAAACACTACTTCAAGAAACTATAAGAGATCTACATAAATGGAAGAACATACCATGCTCGTGGATTGGAAGGTTGAACATTGTGAAAATGTCAATATTACCCAAAGCAATCTATACATTCCAAACTCAATTCAGATTCCATCAACATTACTTAAGGACATGGAAAAAAACAATCAGAAATTTTATATGGAAAGGAATAAGACTTCAGATAAGCAAAATACAACTGAAGAAGAAGAACAAAGTAGGAGGACACACACTCCCCAATCTCAAAACCTACTACACAGCCACAGTAGTCAAAATAGTATGGTATTGGTACAATGACAGAACAAAACACTGCCCAATCCTGCGCCAGCTCCACTATCCTTGCTATACTTGAGCCCCCCATCACAGCCACCATGTCAATCCATCTCGTTGAAGGTCTCCCCCTCTTTCATTGACCTTCCACCCTACCAAGCATGACATCCTTCTCCAGGGAATGGTCCCTTCTGACAACCAAATGATCAAAATTGGTGAGACGAAGTCTGGCCATTCTCGCTTCCAAGGAGCATTTCAGGTGCACTTCCTCCAGGACAGATCTGTTAGCTCTTTTAGCAGTCCATGGTACTTTCAGCATTCTTCACCAGCACCACAACTCAAAAAGCATCAACTCTTCTTCAGTCTTCCTTATTTATTGTCCAGCTCTCACATGCATACGAGGCGAATGGAAATATCATGGCTTGTGTGAGGCACACCTTAGTCCCCAAGGAGACATCCTTGCTCCTCAGCACTTGAAACAGTTCCTTTGCAGTTGACCTTCCCAATGCCACACATCGTCTAATGTCCTGACTGCTGCTTCCATTGGCATTGATTGTAGAACCAAGCAACATCAACTCTTTGACAACCTCAGTCTTCTCTCCATTTATTGTGATGCTGCTCATTGGTCCAGTTGTGAGGATTTTTGTTTTCTTTATATTGAGATGTAATCCATACAGCAGACTGTATTCTTCAACCTTCATCAGTAAGTGCCTCGCGTCATCCTCACTTTCAGCAAGTAAAGTATCGTCTCCGTATCTCAGGTTGTTAGTGATTCTTCCTCCAATCCTGATGCCACATTTTTCTTCATATAGTCCAGCTTCTAAGATTATTTGCTCAGCATATAGATTGAATAAGTAAGGGGGAAAGATAAATGCTGACACACTCCCTTCTCGATTTTAAATCATGTAGTGTCCCCTTGTTCCATTCGAACGACAGCCTCCTGGTCAAGGTACAGGTTCCTCATGAGTCTAATCAAGTGTTCAGGAATTCCCATTCT
>NW_006921797.1:1753945-1758862 GCF_000298275.1 Orycteropus afer afer | reverse complement strand
GAGTGTGGAGTCATCTATTTGGCTTTTCAACTCTTTTAACGTCTGATTTATGTATTTGGGGGCTCTTTCATTGTAGGAGAAGAATAGATATATACACACCCCGGTTCATCGCAGCACTATTCACAATAGCAAAGGGATGGAAACAACTTAAGTACCCATCAACAGAGGAAGAGATAACCAAACTGTGATTACACACACACAATGGAATACTGTGCAACACTAAAGAATAATGTAGAATCCACAAAATACTGCATAATGTGGATGAACTTGGAGGATGTTATGCTGAGTGACATGAGTCAATCACAGAAGGACAACTATTATACAAGCCCACTATAGTGCTTAACACACTTGACTGCTAACCAGAAGGCTGGTGGTTCAAACCCACCCACCACTCCTCAGAAGGACGATGGGGCAATCTACTTCTGTAGTGATACTGCCTCGGAAACCCAAGGAGGGGTCGCTATGAGTCGCGTCCAACTCAATGACACATAACAACAACAACAACATTATAAAAAGTCAAGGAAAGATTTGCATATGGAAGAAAACTTTCTTTGTTGGTTACCAGGGATGGGAGGGGAGGGGAGGGAAAACTGAGTTTGTCTCTTGTGTAGTTTTGACTTGTTCTCATTCCTTGAGCACTTTCTTACTTTGTGGTACCTCAAGATATTCTAAACTAATCTTCCTAATGTCCTTACCCAAGTCCAGGAATCAACCATTGCTCCATGGAGAAATGTACAAACATGGTTCTTTGTATTGGAGAATGATATTTAGAAGCCAAACTCTAGGCACTAGGTGTGCCGGACAACATTCTATGCCTTTACATTTGGGAATTTCCCAAAACTCTGCCTGTGCTGTTTATTGTGATTTTTCTACATTATCCCTCTTCCTGTAATGTTATTCTCAGTAAAAGCAAAGCAATTCATCACCACTACTACCCAGTTAAGGAGCCCTAGTAGTACAGTGGCTAAGTGCTCATCTCTTAACCAACAGGTCGGCAGTTCAAGCCATGGGAAAATGTGGCAGTACACTTCTGTGAAGATTTAGTCTTGGAAATCTTTTGAATACCCAGTAAAAATTCTGAATATATTTAAGTGCTTAGGGGTGGAGGGAACTCTTACTCTGCCACAAACTTTGCTAGGTCCTTTGAAACTTTCCTGATAATCATTATTTCTCATCAGTCATCTTTGTCAATAGTTTAAGCCTCTTTTGTGTCATTTATTAGAACTATAGTGTAGTGCCTAAAGCACTTGACTGCTGACCAGAAGGCTGGTGGTTCAAACCCGCCAGCCACTCTTCGGAAGGAAGATAGGGCAATCTACTTCCGTAGTGATACTGCCTCAGAAACCCAAGGAGGGGTCTCTATGAGTCAGGTCTGACTCGACGGCACATAACAACAACAATACCTTTAAAACTAAAAACAGATGGGAGAGTATATAATATGCTTCAGGATGTCAGTGTTTTCTTAAGAGTATGATTTGAGTTGTTAAAACAGCTCTCTATTTAATTGGTAGAACATTTCTCATTGGTCTCCTTCCAACAGTATGTCTACCAGTATCTTCTCTTTCATCTTCTGGATTTTAATTATTTTTCATTTGGGAGAATAGAATTTATTTTCTCCCTTTGGAAAGTCAGTATCAAGCATTTCCCAGCAATTCAATTGTTTTTCTATTTCTCATTGTTGTTGTTAGATGCCACTAAGTCAGGTTTGATTCACAGTGACCCTAATGTACAACAAACTAAACATAATGTCTGGTCCTGCACCATCCATTTTTCATTAGCAGAGTGCTACCTGTATCTATATCTGTCATGTAATAATTCAGTTCTTATTGTCTTTAGAGGAAAAACACCAGCTGCTTTCTTAGAAGCATTAATGATAACATTTATTGATTTGAAAAAGAAGAATATGTTAAACTACAGAAGATTTATTATTGTCTTGTGGGACATTTTATATCTGAGATTATTCCTGGAGCAGGAGGACTGTAATAGTACAGCAAGCTTGTTGGGGAGGGATGGAGTGGAAAGAGGATATTAAACTTCCACTATATGTCCCTCCCCAAAAAAAAACTGAACTGAAACCCATGAGTACAACATGGGGAAAAAACAGAGATACATTTTTTTTGTTGTTAGGTGCCATCGAGTCAGTTCTGATTAATGGTAACCCTATGTATAACAGAATGAGACACAATGCCAGTCCAGTACTATGCTTGAGTCCATTGTTGCAGCCACTGTGTCAATCCACCTCACCGATGGTCTTCTTTTTCACTGACCCACTACCTTGCCTAGCATGATATCCTTCTCCAGGGACTGCTCCCTCCTGATAATATCTCCAAAGTATATGAGATGAACTCTTGCATTCCTTATTCCTAAGAAACATCCAATTGTACCCCTTCCAAGACAGATTTGTTCGTTCTGCTGGCAGCCCATGGTATATTTAATATTCTTCACCAACACTATAATTCAAAGGCATTGATTCTTCTTGTTGTCTTATTCATTACCCAGCTTTCACATGCATATGTGACAATTGAAAAATACTATGGCTTGGATCAAGGACCTCTGGTGACATTGTGCCTAAGGCATTTGACTACTAACCAGTAGGTTGGTGGTTCAAACCCATCAGCCACTCCATGGAGGGAAGATGAGACAATCTACTTCCGTAAAGATTTACTGCCTTGGAAAAGCAAAGGGGGTCTCTATGAGTTGGAACAAACTTGACTGGAGTGAGTTAGTAGAGTTATGGCTTGGATCAGGCATAGCTTCATCCTCAAAGTGACATTTTTACTTTGAAGACTTTAAAGAGATCTTTTGCAGCATATCTGCCCAGTGCAATATGTCTTTTGATTTCTTAACTGCTATATTCTTGGGTGTTGATTGTGTATCCAAGTAAAATGAAACCTTTGATAACATAAGTCTTTTTTTTTTTCTGTTTACCATGATGTTGCTTATTGATCCAGTTGTGCAGATTATTGTTTTCTTTATATTGAGGTGTAATCCATGCTGTAATTCAGGATGTAGTATTTGACCTTCATCAGAAAGTGCTTCAAGGAAGGTTGGGCAATCTACTTCCATAGTGATACTGCTCGGAAACCCAAGGAGGGGTAACTATGAGTCGGGTCCAACTCTATGGCACATAACAACAACAGTAAGTGCTGCAAGTCCTCTTCACTTTCAGTAAAGCAAGCTTATGTCATCTCACAATTTGTTAATGAATGAATCTTCCTCCAATCCTAATGCAATATTCTTCTTCATATAGTCCAGTTTCTTGGATTGTTTGCTCAGCATACTGATTGAATAAGTATGGTGAAAGGATGCAACTCTGACACACACCCTTCTTGACTTTAAACCATGCAGTATTCCCTTGTTCTGTTTGAACGACTGCCTCTTGGTCTTTGTACAGGCATTGTATGAGCACAGTTAAGTGTTCTGGAATACTTATTCTTCTCAATGTTAAACATAATTTGTTATACATCTTTCCAGTATTCTCTGCTTTCAGTCAAGATACATCTGATATCAGCGATGATATCTCTCATTCATATCCTCTTCTGAATCCAGCTTGAATTTCTGGAAGTTCCCTGTCAAGGTACTGCTGCAACTGTTTTTGAATTATCTTCAGCAAAACTGTACTTGCATGTGATATTGATGACATTGTTCAATAATTTCTGCACTCTGTTAGATCACTTTTCTTTGAAATGGGCACATATATGGATGTCTTCCAGTTGGTTGGCCAGATAGCTGTCTTCCAAATCTGTTGGCATAGATGAGTGAGCACTTTCAACATTATACCTGTTTGTCGAATATCTCAATTAGTATTCCATCATTTCCTATAGCTTTATTTTTTGCCATTACCTTCAATGTAGCTTAGACTTCCTCCTTCAATAATACCATTGATTCTTGATCCTATGCTCCCTCCAGAAATGATAGAACATTGACCAAATTCTTTTTAGTACAGTGATTCTGTGTATTCCTTCCATTTTCTTTTGATGCTACCTGTGTCGTTCATTATTTTGCCTAAAGAATTCTTCAGTATTGCAACTTGAGGCTTGAATTTTTTCTTCAGCTCTTTCAACTCAAGAAATGCCAAACATGTTCTTCTCTTTTGGTTTTCTAACTCTAGACCCTTGCACATTTCATTATAATGCATTACTTTTCCTCTCACACCATCCTTTGAAATTTTCTGTCTAGCTCTTTTACTTCATCATGTCTTCTACTCACTTTAGCTACCCATAGTATAGTGAATTACTTAATATAGCTTTTCTAGCCATGGTCTTTGTGACTTCCACCAGATGGCTGGGTGGGACTCGCAAATGTGAGGTGCTTGTGGCCCACCAAGAGGACTGGAACACTTCCTAATAATGTAAGTAGCACACATGGCACCTTTGTGGCAGTGTGTGTGTGCACGTGCACTGTCACCAAGTCGGAACAAGAAGCATGGAACCCAAATATAAGGATTGGTTGATTTTGCCATCCTGCTAGGCTTAAAATGAAGGAGCTCTGGTGACATAGTGCCTAAGGCATTTGACTACTAACCAGAATGTTGGCAGTTCAAACCCACTAGCCACTCTCTCAAAGGAAGACTGGGCAATCTACTTCTATAAAGGTTTACCACCTTGGAAACACAAAAGGGGTTGCTATGTGTCAGAATTGACTCAATGGCAGTGAGTTTGGTTTGGTTTGAGGCTTAAAATGAGCCATCCCACCATAGTCGCAGGGGACATCAAGCTCACTTGGCATAACATACTATACAAAACATTGTTCCACCTCCTAATTTGGTGAGTAGCGACTGGGATCTTAAAAGCTAGCAAGCTGCCATGTAGATGCAACGATGGGTCTCTCCTTGTCCAGAGCAAAGAAGAATGAAGAAAAACAAAATTCATGGAAACCATTAGTCCTAGTGACTGGTACACCATCCCATCTGCAGCC
>NW_006921797.1:1726540-1753530 GCF_000298275.1 Orycteropus afer afer | reverse complement strand
GGTCAATGACATGAGACAAAGTATATGTGAACTGCTGTATGGAATGTGAATTTGCTCTGTAAATCTTCACCCAAATCACAATAAAAAAAATAATTTTTTTTTTTTTTAAAAATGAGCCATCCCAAAGGCAGAATCAGCGAACCCACTAGCATCACTAAAGAGGAACCAGGAGTGAAATGCATCCTTTGGACCTGAGATCCATGCACTGAACTTCCTTAACCCAGGAGACAGAGAGATAACTATAACACTTTGCTGAGATGGCAAGAGATAGCTAGAGAAGTCAGCAGAGGCAGCATAACAAGATACAGGCTCAAGACAGAGCAGTTGGTTTCCTGGGCCATGGAGCAACAAACCTGGGTGCCTTCAGGCAGGAGGCTTACTGGTGGAGAACATCATACATGAAGAAAGCTAAAGCTCATTAAAAAGACAGGAAAGAAAGAAAAGACTAAAATTAATGTTGAAAGAGACTCCAAAACTTGCTTTTGAATGGAGAGTATATAAAGCAAATGGATGAAGTAAAGGAACTGAACAGATTACAAAGGGCAACTCAAGAAGACAAAGTGAAGTATTATAATGAAATGTGTAAAGACCTAGAGTTAGAAAATCAAAAGGAAAGAACATGCTCCTTGTTTCTCAAGCTGAAAGAACTGAAGAAATAATTCAAGCCTCAAGTTGCAATATTGAAGGATTCTATGGGCAAAATATTGAAGGATTCAGGAAGCATCAAAAGAAGACGGAAGGGAGGTGGAGAAAAGATGGCCTCCTGGTGACACACTCCACCCAATCCCTCTACAACAGAAACCCTGAAAAACGGAGTGAAACAGATACATATAGTTCTGGAAAACTAAGAATCAAATAAAAAGATAAAGAATTAGACTGAGCACTGATTGGAAAGGGAGACGGAGAGAAGACAGTGTCTGAGGAGAGAGAAGAAGCCAGGACAGATGAAATGTGACCATTTTGAGACAC
The DNA here is from genome assembly GCF_000298275.1 of Orycteropus afer afer. Taxonomy (NCBI): domain Eukaryota; kingdom Metazoa; phylum Chordata; class Mammalia; order Tubulidentata; family Orycteropodidae; genus Orycteropus; species Orycteropus afer. The sequence continues at coordinate 1,752,561 of NW_006921797.1, read as the reverse complement.
AAAACACATCATATACAGATGACAAGAAACCAACTTCACAGAATCCACACTGGGACAAAGACACAATGTGAGCAGATCTGGAAGGAACCAAGGTGCTCAGAATATGTGCTGGATCTGCAAGAGGAAAGTGTGGAAAAATGGGTGAGATTTCCAACAGCACAGGCAGATTGCAGACTGAGGAGGGAACCAGTGAAGAGAGGTCTCATGACTCATTATTAGTGATCGCTACATGTTCAGTGATCATTTGTAGGTATGTTTTTGTTGTTGTTGTTATGTGCCATTGAGTTGGACCCAACTCATAGTGACCACTCTTGGGTTTCTGAGGCGGTATCTATGGAAATAAATTGCCCAACCTTTCCTCCAAGGAGTGGCTGGTGGGTTTGAACTTCCTTCAGGTTAGAAGTCAAGTGCCTTAGGCACTATGCTACCAGAGCTCCTTTTATAGGTATGGCAGATGATATTTCTTTGTACGTGTTTGTATGTGGTATAAAAATGTCCACATAGAGACCAGGAGAAAAAGTTATGATAACTTTTTAGCCACAACCAAACATTTTGAGAGAGTGAGTCATTTGGCCTGTGGGCTCAGAGCCATAGTTGTGGGGGACATCAAGGTCAATTGGCACAATGCAGTCCACAAAGACATTGTTCTACTTCCTACTTTGGTGAGTAAAAACTGGGACCTTAAAAGCTGGGGAGTGGCTATCTGAGACACAACTACTGATCTCTCCTCATCTGGAGTAAAGAAAATCAAAGACATGGAAACAATTAGTCCTAGGTACTAGTGGACCATGGGAACCTCAGTTTTCATGACCCTGAGACCAGAAGAACCAGATGGTGCCCAGCCACCACTGCCAATCACCTGGAAAGTGACCAAAATTGGAGATCCTGGATACAGTGTGAGAAAAGTGTGGAACAAATCTCAAAGTAATAAAAAGGACCAGGCTTGCTTCTCTGAGACAGATTGCTGAAACCTCTGAGACTATGGCTCCTAGTCAGCTTTGGGGAAGTGAACTCACTCCTGTGGCTTAAATTTCTGCCAAACAATAGACAGGCATACCTGGTGAACAATTACACCAGGAGTTGCCCTCCTTAGAACAATCAACCATAGGAGACATGAAGAGCAGTATTTGGTCAGGGAGAAACTTCCAAAGGTAGGAATGCATTGTTAAGAAGGAAACAGGAAGAAGGTAACCACAGGTGAGGAAGTGGGAAGAGAGCACTTACATTGTGGGGATTGCAATCATTGACACAAAACAAAATGTGTATAAACTGTTGAATGGAAAATGAATATGACCTCTAAACTTTCACCCAAATCACAATAAAAAGTCAAAAAAAATTACATGATATTATTTGATAATTTCTGCATTCTGTTGGATCACCTTTCTTTGGATTGGTCACAAATGGATTTCTTCCAGTCGGTTGGTCAGGTAGCTGTCTTCCAAATTTCTTGGCATAAACAAGTGAGTGCTTCCAGGATTGCTTCCATTTATTGAAACATCTCTGAGTATTTTGTCTATTCCTGGAGCCTTGTTTTTCACCAATTCCTTCAATGAAGCTTGAACTTCTCCCTTCAATACCACTGGTTCTTGGTCATACGTTACCTCCTGAAATGGTACATTGATCAATTCTTTTTTTTTTTTTTTCTTCAGTTCCTTCAGTTTGAGAAATGCCAAGTATGTTCTTTCCTTTTAGTTTTCTAACTCCAGATCTTTGCACATTCCTTTATACTACTTTATTTTGTCTTCTCCAGCTGCCCTTTGAAACCTGTCCGTTCTTTTAACTTGTCATTTCCTCCATTTGCTTTAGCTACTCTCTGTTCAAGATCAAGTTTCAGAGTCTCTTCTGACATCCATTTTGGTCTTTTCTTCCTTTCCTGTCTTTTTAATGACCTTTTGCTTTTTCCTTGTGTAATGTTCTTGATGTTATCCCACAACTCATCTGGTTTTCAGTCATCATGTTAAATCTATTCTTCAGATGGTCTCTAAATTCAAGTGAAATATAATCAAGGTCATATTTTGGCTCTCATGACTTGTTTTCATTGTCTTCAGCTTCAACTTGAACTTTCATATGAGCATGTGAGGATCTGTTCCACAGTCAACTCCTTGCCTTGTTTTGACTGAAGATATTGAGCTTCCTCATCTCCTCTTTCCATGGATGTATTAAATCTGACTCTGTGTATTTCATCTGACAATGTTCATATGTAAAGCAGCCATTGATGTTGTTGAAAAAAAGGTATTTACAATGAATAACTTGTTAATATTGCAAATTCTATCATATGATCTGAGGCCATTTCTATCACCAAGGCCAAGTACCAGTGATTCTTTGTTTCCAACTTTCGCATTCCAATCACCAGTAACAATCAATACATCTTGATTGCATGTTCAGTCAATTTCAGATTGCAGAAGTTGGTAAAAATCATTGGTCCTCGTATTTGACTTTAATGGTTGGTGAATAATAGTATTAACAGGTCTTCCTTGTTGGTGTATGGATATTATCCTATCACTGACAGCATTGTTCTTCAGGATAGATCTTGAAATATTCTTTTTTTTTTTTTTTTACTTTTATTGTCATGAAAACATACACAAGACATTCACCAACCTAACAACTTCCACATTTACAGCTCAAGGACATTGATGACATTTTTCATTTTGTGCCGTCCTTTTCCAAAATGTTCCACCATCATTAGCATAAACTCAGTGCCCCGCAAACAAAACCTTCTACTTTCCCCCTCCCTCCCACCCCTAGTAACCATAATAATCTTTGGTTTCTTTTTTTCTTTTTTTTTTTTTTCCAACCTATCTAGGAATTTTCCCTCCTCTCCCCTCTCATTCCTAGTTTGAAACATTCTTTGTGATGATCAATGTAATGCTATTCCTCTTCAATTTGTCATTACCAGTGCAGTATGTCATATGATTGCCTAATTCAAAATAGTCAATACCAGTCCTTTTCAGCTCACTAATGCCTAGCATATTGATCTGTATGTGTTCCATTTCATTTTTCACAACTTACAATTTTCCTAGATTTATAATTCATATGTTCCATGTTCTGATTATTAATGGATGTTTGCAGCTGTTTCTTCCCATTTTGAGTCATGCTGTATCAGCAAATGGAAGTCCTAAAAGCTTTAGTCAATCCACATCATTAATGTCAACTCTGCTTGAGGAGGCAGCTCTTCCCGTTGTATTTTGAGTGCCTTCCAACCTGAGAGGCTGATCTTCCAGCATGTATTAGACAATGTTTCAGGGCCTTTAAAGTTTCCCAGTAATATATCAGACAGTGTTTCACTACTACTCATAAGGTTTTCATGGTCCAATTCTTTGAGAAGTGGATGGTCCTTTCCTTCTTCCCAGTCTGTCTTAGTCTGGAAGCTCTGACCAAGCTGAAACTTGTCCCCATGGGTGACCCTGCTGGTATGTGAAATACTGGTGGCATAGGCTCCAGCCTCATAACAACATGCAAGCCACCACATTATGACAAACTGATAGATGAGTGGTGGTACACATGTATAGTCACCATTTATGTTGTTGAAAAAAGGTATTTCCAATGAGTATGACATTGGTCTTTCAAGATTCTATGTGATCTCCACTGTCCTTTCTATCACCAAGGCTACATTTTCTAACTACTGATAATTGTTATTTTCCTTATTATCATGAGTATTTTCCATACATTTTAAACTCCTACATCAAAATGTTCATTTCCCACCACCAATAGGTGATCCTAATTGAAAATATAATTTAAGTGTATAATATTATGCTTTTAAAAGACAAAGAGAGGCATTAAAATATTTAACTTTGTGTTGTGATTTGTGTGAAATTTTAAAAAGCATATTCGTTTTACCTTCAATAGATCATACACATTTTGTTTTGTGATACTCATTGCATTCCCTGCAGTATAACATCTCACCTCCCACTTTCTACCCATGGTTACCCTTTCCTGTGCCCTTCTTGCCTATGCAATCTTCCTCCCTACTTTCCTCCCTGTGCAAATACTGCCTTCTGATTTCCCATGGTTGTTCTTCTAAGGAGTCCATCTCCCTGGTGTAGATGTTCAGCTCATAGGCTTATCTATTGTTTCTCTAAGTTAAGTCATAGGAGTGAATTCAATTCCAAGTCTAAAGGGTGACAAAAGGCCGTGGTCTTGAGCGTTTTGCCCGTCTCTATCAGACCAGTAAGGCTGGTGCTTTTTATGATTTTGAGTTTGGTTCCACATTTTTCTCCCACTCTATCCAGGATCTCCAGTTTTGATCACTTTCTGAGTGGTTGGCATTGGTAGCCAGGCACCATCTAGTTCTCAGGGCCATATAGGATGGGGTTCTTATGTTCCATTAGTCCTTTGGAATAACTGTTTCCATGTATCTTTGATTTTCTTCACTCTTCCTTCCTCCAGACAAGGAGACCAATAGTTGCCACTTAGATGGCTGCCTGCAAGTTTTTAAGACAGCGGTCACTACTCACCAAAGCAAGATGTAGAACAATATTTTGGTATACCATGTTGTGCCAATTGGCTTGACATCCCCCACAACCATGGTCCCCAGACCACAGGCCCAACAACCCATTCCCTCAAGTTGCTTATTTGTGACTAAGAAGTTATCTTAACTTCACCTCCTGTTTTGTTTAAACTGCATATGGATATTTTTATAGCACATACAAGTACATATGTAGAAATATCATCTGCCAAACCTACATGTGGTCATGGGTATATTCTCATTTACCTGTCCATGCCTGTCTACCCATGTACCCACCCATAGATTAGTGTTTGCTGCTACTGATAAGGCAGTAGTATGTATGCAATAGTATTTGCCTTTATTTTCTGTACCTCATGTGCACCTCTCCATGTCTTCCTTTCCCTTAGTGATACTGTGCTAGTCACATGCTTTTGTTATATTGATTTTCTCTTCACCCATATCAAATCAGTCTTTTAATTACCCATCTATTTTCCCTCCTTTCTCTTCACTTCTCATTCCTGGTAACCCACAAAGAAAATATTCCCTGTGTAAAACTTCCCTTGACTTTTTGCAACAATAGATTCATATAATATTTATTCTTCTGTCATTGACTTATTTCCCACTCAGCATAATGTCCTCCAAGTTCATCCATATTATGAGATGATTCACTGATTCTTCATTATTCTTTAATGTTGCATAGTATTCCATCATATTCATGTACCATAGTTTGGCTATCCATTCCTCTGTTGATGGGGACTTAGGTTGTTTCTATTTCTTTTCTATTGTAAATAGTGCTGTGACAAACATGGATGTGCATCTATCTACTTGTGTCCTGGATCTCATCTTTTGGGGATATATTCCCAGTAAAGGGATTGCTGAATGAAATGGTATTTCTTTTTCCAAATTTTTATTATTATTATTGTTATTTGGGTGAAGGTTTACAGAGCAAATTTACTTTCCATACAATGGTTCACATATACTTTGTCTCATGACATTGACCACAGTTTACCACAATGCAACAGTTCCCCTCCCACTTCCTCCCCATAGTTACCTCTTCTCTGTGTCCATCCCTCCTTGGATTCCTGCCCCCGAACTGTCTCCCTGTGCATAAGGAGCCCTTCTTTCTCCCATGATTGTTCTCTCCAAGGAGTGTATCTACTTGAGGTAAATGTTCAACTCATATGCCTGTCTTTTGTTTGGCTGGAAACCACAGGTGTGGGTTCAATTCCAGACCCAAAGAGCAGCTAGGAGCCATAGTCTCAGTAGTCCCACCAGACTCTATTGGACCAGCAAACCTGATCCCCCCCGTTTTTTTTTTTTCTCCAAATGATTTTGAGTTTTGTTCCACATTGTTCTCCCTCTCTATCAAGGATCTCCACATAGATCCCCTTTCAAGTGGATGACAGTGGTAGCCGGGCACCATCTAGTTCTTCTGGTCTCATAGTCATATAGGCTGCAGAGCAGATGGTGTACCAGTCACTAGGACTAATTGTTTCCATGAATTTTGGTTTTCTTCCTTCTTCTTTGCTCTGGACAAGGAGAGACCCATCGTTGCATCTAGATGGCAGTTTGCTAACTTTTAAGATCCCAGTTGTTACTTGCCAAAGTAGGCAGTGGAACATCTATTTCCAACTTTTTAAGGAAATGTCATACTGTTTTTCACAGAGATTATACCATTTTACAGTCCCACCACCAGTGTATGAGAGTTCAAATCTCTCCACACCCTTACCAACATTTGATGTTTTCTGTCTTGTTGAACTATGCTATTATTACTGGGGTGAGATGATATCTCATTGTTGTTTTGATTTCATCACTCTAATGGTGGCATAGTGCCTAAGGCATTTGACTGTTAACCAAAAGACTGTGGTTCAATCCCACCAGCCACTCCTTGGAAGGAAGATTGGGCAATCTACTTCCATGGAGATACTGCCTCAGAAACCCAAGGAGGGGTCACTGTGAGTCAGATTGACTCAACAGCAGTCAGTTTGGTTTTTGTAATGGCTAATGATCATGAACATTTATTCATGTGTTTGCTGGCTGCCTGAATATCTTCTTTTGATGAAGTAACTATTCATATCCTTTGCCCATTTTAATTAGATTGTTTGTCTTTATGATGTTGAGGTGTCGTAGTTTTCTATACTTTTTAGAAATGAGTTCCTTGTCAGATATGTTGTTGCCAAATATTTTTTTTCCTGATTTGTACATTTTTTTTTTACACTCTTTTGGAGAAGTCTTTTGATTCACATAAGAATTTAATTTTCAGAAGGTCCCAATAATCTAGTTTCTCTTCTGCTGTTTGTGCTTTTTGGGTTATGCTTAATCATCTATTTATACCATAAATTAGAGACCCCTAAATTTGTCCCTATTTTATTTTTGATGAACTTTATAGTTTGGGGTTATACATTTAGGTCTTTGATCCATATTTCAGTTCATTTTTGTGTATGGTCTGAGGTTTAAAAAAATATTCAGGCTGTGTTCCAATTTGTTAAGCACTTGACAACTAATGAAAAGGTTGGCAGTTCAAATCCACCAGAGGTGCCTGAAAATCTGCTTCTGAAATATCAGCCACCAAAAACCTATGGAGCACAGTTCTGCCCTGAGACACATGGCATGGCCATGAGTCATAATCAACTCTACAGTAATTTGTTTGAGGATATTTTGTGTTTTTTTTTGTTTTATTTTTTTAATCATTGTTTTTCTTAAGGAACTCACTGCTATAGGAAGTAAAAGTAAGCCATGTTGGACTTCCACAAAGATGGCAGAATAGGCAGACAAGCTACACAGATCCTCTTCAACAAAGAAAAGGAAAACCAATTGACACAGATACAGAAGATAATCCTGGAGACCTGAGCTTTGAAAGGAAGGATACAGAACCAACTAGCAGAAGAACCTGAATAAAAACAGTGAGTAAGGAGACAAATGGAACTGCAGACAGTCAGCTTTCCTGATGGCACAGACAGCCTGAATATTTCCAGGTGGTGTTAGGACCTAAGAATTTACCTAAAAACTGGCCCTGCTCACCAAGGGCTGCATGGACTATTGCACAAGTAGCTGACAACTGATACGGGAAACAGCAAAGAAGGAGACAAACTGAACCATGAACTTTCAGCTGTCCAGAGGGTGTAGCCATTTTGAATGTTTACAAGCAGTGGCCATTTTGGATATATAAAATGACAGCATTCTCATTCAGATTCCAGGGACCTAAGAATAGGCTCCACTTGCCAAAGACAGCACGGACATATGGGCGGCTGACAACAGGAAAGGAGACAAGTGGTGAGTACATATGTGCTCCCAATTAGCGAATAGAAAAGCACAGTACCCTTCTTACTCAAATAACATCCAAAGAAAACTAAAATCTTTGGTGAATCACTCCAACATATAATCACCAGTTAAATATAAATACAAAAACATCACAATGTCTCAGAGACAACAGATCATCACAGTCCACACAAAGAAGCAAGATAAAGCAGGAGAAACAAGGGACCAGGATACAGATCCAAACACATCCCTGAGGAATAAGCAACATTGAAATTCCCTGATAAGGAATTCAAAAGAATTATATTTAGGTACATTCAACAGACTGAGAGACAGAGCAAGGAAAACACTGACAAAATTGAGGAAAACACAGAGAAAACCCTAGAACAATTTCAGAAGATGCTACAAAAACACAATCACAAAACACATGAAAAATAAGAAATGATACAAAATCTTCAAAGAGAAATTCAGAAGATTAATACTAAATTCTCAGAAATAGATAACACTTTGAACAGGCAAATTTGCAAAAATAATAAATAAAATAAGTAGTGTATTAAAGTCCCCTATTATTGTGGAATTGTGTATTTCTCTTTTCAATTCTGTTAAAGTTTTATTTATGTATTTTGGGGCTTTTTCATTGGGTATGCAGATATTTATTATGGTTATGTTCTTTTGTTGAATTGGCCCTTTAATGATTATATAATGTACTTCATTATCTAATTTCTGGGTTTTGCCTTAAAGTCTATTTTATCAGAAATTATTTCCACTCCTCCTTTATTTTGGTTATTATTTGCTTGACATATGTTTTTCCATCCTTTGATTTTTAGCTTATTTTTGTCTTTGTTTCTAAAGAGTGTCTCTTATAGGCAGCATATTGATGGGTCATGTTTTCTTACTCATTCTCTTTCTCATTTCTTGACTGGTGCATTTAATCCATTTACAGTCAGTGTAATTTTTGATAGGTATGAATTTACTGTTGCCATTTTACTGTGGTTATTTTTGTGTGTGGTGTTGATGGTCTTTTGTTTAATATATTTTTCTGTGATGAGTTCATTTTATTTATAGGTTTTCTTGTAATTTCCTTTGTTATTGTTGTTCTAGTGTTTACTGAGACTTTATGGCTTTCTTCTTTTTTATCTTGGTGAGAAGGTTTATTCATTTTGTTTGAGGTTATCTTGTTATTTATTATTATCTTCTCAAGTTTAAAGCAGTCCTGTCTATCTTTATATTGCCTTAACTTCCTCTCCTTATGGAAGTTCTGTAACTACCCTCTTTTTGTTTTGTAGTTATCATCCTTTACAAATTGATATCTCAAGTTCCCTACTTCCAGTCTTGTAGGTTTATTTTATTTTTAAAACTTTCAGATCTGGATTGATTTCCAGGTGATATTGTCATGTGTCTTAATTTCCAGTTATTGGTTCTCTGTTTAAAAGACTCCCTTTAGCATCACTAAAGGTTGATCTGGTTTTCACAAATCCCCTTCATTTCTGTATATCTGGGAATATTCTAATTTTGCCATTGTATTTGAATGACAATTTTGTTGGATATATAATTCTTGATTGGAACTTTTTTTTTTTTCTTTCAGTGCTTTATATATATATCATCCCATTGCCTTTTTGCCTGCATAGTTTCTACTCAGAAATCAGAGCTTAGTCTTATTGGTTCACCTTTGTGGTGGCCATTCATTTTTCCCAAGTTGCTCTCAAGACTTTCTTTTTCTTCGGTTTTGGAAAGTTTGATTATGATATGTCTTGGTGATTTTCTTTTGCCATCTATGCTATTTGGGATCCATTAATTTCTTGAATGCATATCTTCTCACCATTCATGATGTTTTCTCGACAATTTTATCATTACTTTTTTGATCTCTTTTTGTTCTGGAATTCTGATTACATAAGTTAGTCTTCTTGACGGTGTCTCACATAATTCTTAGGCTTTCAGCATTTTTTTTTTTTTTTTTCTGATTTTTCTTCTGATTAGTGTGGAGGGCTTTGTCTTCAATCTCACTAATTCTGTATTCCATTGATTCAGTTCTACTCCTTTGCCCTTCCAATGCCTTATCTATTTCTGAAATTTTAGAAATAGAAATCTATTAATTTTCTAGATTTCTATGTTTTGTTTTTGTATGTTTTCTAATTTTCCATTTATTTTGTCAGTTTGTTCTTGTACTGTTTCTTAAAATTCTTGTAGAGTTTTTCTGTATTTTCCTTGATTTTGTATACATTTTCCTTGATTTTGTCTATGGTTTCTTCAAACTTTCTTTCAATCTATTGAAGGTACCAATTATTGAAGGTATTCAATTATTTTGAATTCTTTATCAGGTAGTTCCAATAGCATTTCTTCTTCCAGAAGATTTTCTGACCCTGTATTTTGGTCACTTGTTTGAGCCATCTTGTCCTGTGTTTTGGAGTGATTTGAAGTTGTCTGTTGTTTCTGAGACGTTGTAGTGTTATTGAATTAATCTGTTGATTTTATATTAGTTTGCTTCACCTTGATTCTTAGTTTTGTTCTGCTTTAATATATCCAGATAATGGGGTGGGTGTGTTACTCTTGTCACTAGTTTGGCAGCACTGAGGCACTCACCACCTATCTCTGTGTGTATTTGGTAGCAGGTGGGAGTGTGGGCATGAGTCTCTGACTACTGATAGTGCAGAGCAGCTAAGAATAGGCTGGCCAAGTGTTGGCACATTTAGTTATCTGTCCTGTAGTGCTGGAGCATGTGGTGGCACTCACTCAGTTCATGGAGTAGCAGGTGTGGCTGGGTATGGCTGGGTGGGGTCATTGACTCCCAAGAGCTGGGGAAAGTTAGAATAAAAAAAAAGGGGGGGTGGATAGAGAGGGGGAAAAAGAGGGAGATGGAGAGGCGAGACCTAAGAAAAAAGAAAAAGAGAAAAGAAAGAGAAGGTGAAGAAAAACAAATATACATTTAAAAAAAAACAGATGTAGCACAGTAATGGTAAAACTGGTAGCTGCCAAACACAACTGCAGTGGAAATGTGGCACTCACTCTGCAGGAGCATGCACCATTGAATATGGAGGGTCAGGGGCAGTTCTAGTAAATGTGCAGGTAGGTGCAGTGGGTGAGGTACTTGCTCAGCCAAATTTTAAAAAAGGGGGGGGGGATGAAGAAAAAAATTGTGGGTGGGGAAAAATGGAAGAAAAAAGGAAAAGGGGGAGAGAGGGAAAGGAATGAGAAGAAAGGGGGTAAAACTGATGTAAGTGTTAGCCACCAAACACAGCTGCAGCAGGAATGTGGAGATCACTCAAGTGAAAGCACACCACTCACTGCCCATGGAGGAGTGGGAGTGGGGGTGAGTACTGCTGGCCAAGGAAGGGGGCAGCAGGATTAAAAAAAAAAAAAAAGTGAAGAGGAAGAAACAAAAGAAAAGAGAAGGAAAAAAAGGGGCAGTAGATACAAGAACTAAGAAGGAAAAGCAGCACAGTAGTGATGAGAGCACCAAGCACCAAACATGGCTGCACAAGGGTTCAGCACTCACTCTGGCAGAGCATACACCACACCTCCAACCAAAGAGGGGTGGAAGAAGGTGCTACAAACCACATGGGCAGCAGGGGAGGGGCCTTAATTCTTCAGGATCCAAAAAAAAAGAAAAAGGTCAAGAAAAGAGGAAGAAAAAAAAGATGAAAAACAGCAAAGAAAAGGGAGGAGATGAAGAACTAAGCAGAAACATAAAGAAAAAAAAAAAAACAGAGAAAAAGGAAAGCAGCTCAGCACTGGCAGTGGGGGAGTTTGATCAACTGCTGGTTGAGTGGGTTGTGGGAGAGCTATACCTCTAATCACCAGAAGGCTGTGCAAAGTAAAGGAGGAGGATACATCTCTCTGGTCACCTGACCACTCGTGTGGGTGGTGGTGCAGTCCTGGGCAATTGGAGCCAATTTTCTAGCTCCTGCTCTGATCACATTATTTATAATTCAAAATGGCCACACTATATCAATTGACAGTTTACTATTCCTTGTTCACTGTATTCATTTAGTCTCTTCCTCTCATCAGTATTTAATCTACTTCTTTATCCTTTCCTTTGAAGCTCTGGAATCCAGGATTGTTATCCATAGCCATTTCCACTGTTTTTGAGCCTTTTTATGTAGAAGGTCTGGATAGTCTGCCATCTTGGATCCTCTTTCCTCTGTTTCCTTCTTTTGGTTGTTAGGAAGCCCGGATTCAAATATCAGACTCATCTGTAAAATCTATACAGGACTTTAAGTAACTTTAATTTGTGTGCTAACACAACTTTAACTTGTTTTAACATTATTCCTTATTTTGATTTTGATTTAAATTTTTATTTCCACTTCTATTTACTGAACTTGAATATAACATATACTGTAAGTGACTTCAAATAGTTTTCTGTAAATGAAATGAAATGATAAAACTAAGAATTATAGCCAGAAGAAGACAACAGAGTATAAGCAAATAAATCGTTATATGTTGGGCCGAAGTTGGAATATTTTTCCAACATGGAAGAAAGTAAGTTATTATCCAAGAGTTTCCTAAAATACGTGAAGGTAAGTTCTACATAAAATAAATAAATAAACATGTTCAACAAAATTATAAGTCACTTGAAATGAGGACAGTACATTTACCCTCTGAGTTGTTGTTGTTGTTGTTGTTGTTGTTTGCCATCAAGTCGGCCCCAACTCATAGCGACCCCTCCTTGGGTTTCTGAGGCAGTATCACTATGGAAGTAGATTGCCCAACCTTCCTTCCCAGGAGTGGCTGGTGGGTTTGAGCCGCTAGCCATCTGGTTAGCAGTCAAGTGCCTTAGGCACTACGCTACCAGAGCTCCCTTCTTTCATAATAGGATAATGATAATCAATGGTAATTGTTATTCTCCATTCAGCAAATTCTCCAATCAGCAAATCCACAACGTCTCCATCTCCCCCAAGATTTATGTGTTTTTGATTTCTTTTTTATTAAATATTCTCTGTCCAATTCTAGTTAGTTGACCTAATACTGTGTTTAGTGTTTCTGCTCTACCTCCTAATTCATTGTGTAATGGCTGGTATCTTAAAGGCTTACATGTAGCCAGCAAGCATAACAACTGCTCTCTATTCTCCTAAAGCAACAGAGTAAGAAGAAGAAGAAGGAATAGAAAGAGGAAATGAAATGTATGGCTAATTGCCTTCATGAACAACTGCTCTCTTTGCCATGAAACCAGAAGTACTGGATGATGCCCAGCTACCAATTGCTGAAGATTTTGTTAATAAGAGAGGAACAACTCAGAAAAGGAGAATAAGAATGGGTGCACAACTCTAAGAATGTAATCAATGTCACTGAATTTGTGTAGAAATTGTAGAATTGATATGTTTTGCTGTATATTTTCTAAACAATAACAATAAAAATAAATTAATATAAAAATATTCTCTGTCCATGAAACCCCTTTAGCACAGGAACTGCTCCTCCTGGAGAAGTATTGACATACAGAGGAAGCTGCAGGGCAGTACTCAATACAGGAATATGTAGAGTTTGAGAATAAACTCACATTTCAACATACTCTTTGTTTTCATAACACAAACTGCAGAGGGAAATTTCATCCAACTTGCCTCCCAGATCCTCCCTTCTCCACTGGCTTAGTTTCATTGTTCTAGAGCAGACAAGTTTCTAGTTGTAACCCTTGTCCTAGGGAGAGAATACAAGAGATCTCCAAAGCCTTTTTTGTACCTGAAACTTTATCTATAGTCTGGAGGGTTTCTCCACATAATATATGCATTATGTTTCAAATGTAAAATTTGCTGCTAGGTATAATTAATAAAATGCCTTAAAATTGGCCTAAATTTGTGGGAGTCATGTGTGTGTGTGTGTGTGTGTGTGTGTTTCTTCAATTCCTGGATGTTGTTGTTGTTAGAGGTCATCAAGTTGGTTCCAACGCATAGTGACCATATGTACAACAGAACAAAACACTGCCTGGTCCCGCACCATCTTCACAATCTTTGCTATGCTTGAGCCTATCGTCACAGCCACTGTGTCAATACATCTTATTGAGGGTCTTCCCCTTTTTCACTGACCCTCTACTTTACCACGATTTCCTGCTCCAGGCACCAGTCCCTTCTGACAATGTGACCAAAGTATGTGAGACTAAGTCTGGCTGTTCTCACTTCTAAGGAGCTTTGTGGCTGTACTTCCAAGACAGATTTGTTCATTCTTCTGGCAGTACATGATATTTTCAGTATTCTTCACCAACACAACTCATTTCCTAGATTCATACTTCATACATTCCACATTCTGATTATTAATAAATGTTTGCAGCTGTTTCTTCCCATTTTTGAGTCATGACACATCAGCAAATGAAGGTCCATCCAGGTCATTAAGGTCAACTCATATTTTGAGTTCCTTCTAACCTGAGGGACTCATTTTCCAGCACTATATCAGATAATGTTTCACTGCTATTCGTAAGGTTTTCAGCGACCAATTTTTTCAGAAGTGGACCTGACCACATCCTTCTTCCTAGTCTGTCTTAGTCTGGCAGGTCCATTAACACATGGCCACCATGAGTGACCCTGCTGGTATTTGAAATACCAGTGGCAGAGCTTCCAGCATCACAGCAACATACAAGCTACCACACAGCACAACAAACCAGCAGACAAGTAGTTAGATTACTGGATACAAGAGTTTAATTACCATGATGTGGGCATCTGTTGGAAACCAAGAAAAAACCCCCCAAAGAACATGATTGCAAGACACATGTTCTAATTACAGTTAAGAGATGGCAAGTTCTCTCTTGTGGTTGAATGTTTGCTCTAAGAGATGACAGGGTCTCTCCCACTGTCAAATGCTTAATTGGCAATACATCAGGTATTAAAAGTAGATGTTATTCCAGTAGTCCATGTTTTTGTCTTACTGGGATGTTTCATACTTTGGGTCACTGTTTCCTAGTAAACATTTGTCATTTTACACTCCTTATTCCTGAGGAGACTTCTGTGATTGTTTTAATGACCACCTGTTGTCCTTGAGCACATAGAGGAGTAAAACTTTAACTCTGTAGAGAATAAGCTGATTGTATGGATTCTAAGACTAATGGTGTAATCATGTACAAACATATAAATAAAGTAGAACAAAGACATCGGGCATTGCTCTTGCAGAATATGCAGGGTGTCCACCTGGTCCCTGTTCCTTAAATAAAAAGAAAACCATTAATCCTTTCATGTCACTTCATTTCATGATCTGTGCAGTTCTGTAGGACACAGCAGGCATCTTTTAATTTTTTATGTTAAAAAGAGGGCTTTTGAAATAGTGGGGACTTGCCAGTGCTAAACAAATGTTTTTGGATAGCACATAGAGGCCTGAAAGAAGACGATAGAAAAGAAAGCATGCTTAAGTGTTTGGATCTTCCTTCCCATAATATAAGCTCCTGGGAAGAGTTCTCAACAATGATAGACTTTCACTCTGATAATGTTTTGGTTACCTCGTGCCACTCTGACAGGAATATACCACAGATGGGATGGCTTGAACAAACAGGAGTTTATTCTCTTACTTGTGGAGGCTAGATGTCTGAGTTCAAAGTGCCAGGCTCTAGGGGCTCAGTGAAAGTCCCTTCACCTTGGGCTTCAGCTCTGCTTCTTGCTCCCAACCCACAGAAAGCCACTGGAGGCTTTCTTCACTCAGGCAGCTGCTAGCTGCTGAGGCTGACAAACCCAAGATTGACAAGCAAAAAAGCATAGTTCCAACATTACCAAACCACACAGCAGCCCATTCATTCAAGTCTATTAAAAGTCCCAAAATCAGCAGGGCATGGCAGGCTGTTGAATAATGACTTGGCAATAGCAGGGTCCAAGCATGCCAAAAAGCTGGAGACTTTCCTCAAAGTTGCTTCTTGTATACTGGAAGCAGTCCACATCTCTAAAGCAGCTACTTAACTACTCCAGTAGATTCCATCATGGAGTTAATTACCAATCTCACCATGGAGAATAACTATATCCAGCTGTCCAGCCACTCAACCAGGCCCAGCCAAGTTGACACACAATCCAAACTACCACAGACAAATAACTCTTTATTTGCTTCATCAGATTAAGTGGCTCCTTGATGTTACCTCCAAACGAAGTAAAATTGTCTCACTTTTAAATGTGAAATTATTCCTTTTTCAGATTATCTTTAAAATTTGTTCATTAAGTCTAATATCCTATAGATGAGACAATAGTAAGAACAATTTTCATAAACCTCTCTAGAAAATCAGAAATTATTTCACACACACACACACACAAAGAACTTCAGTTTCCACAAGCAATGTATGTGGTTACAGCCTGCAACTTATCAGTGATGAGTCAATACACTCTTTATCTCCTGTGATGTTTGAATATTTAAACATACCTCCAGTACTTCACTGTTTTTTTTTTTTTTCCCATTCCATTTTATCTCACCTGAGCTTTCCCCATTCTGAACCACATATTATGAACTGACATCTTCCCAACGCTTACTATATCCTCTTAGTATCAGAAACATTCATTCGGACTTAATCTAACTAAGGTTTGAAATGTGAGAAGATGATGGTATACCTGAAACTATTCTGCTACCTTTTAGCAGATGGACCTGAAAGAAGAATGGCAACCAACTAATCTTTCTTATTTTTCCCACAACTCTTCCACCACTGTCTTTCTCCCTCTTCAAGAATTATTCTCTAGCCAAGGTTTATCTTCCCTCAAAATCTGGAAATAAATAAAATTCAGCAAAGTAAAAAGAGAAATCACTGCATCTTAGAGATGGAAAGGACTGATAAAACCATGCCTAATCTCAATGCTTGAATGAGTGAATAAAGAAGAAAATGAGGCTCAGAGTGGCCTATATGGATGTCTTCACTAATGTCACACTTACCACTTACAACAGAACCAGGATTAGAATTCTGGTCTCTGGTACCAGTATAGAGTTTTTATATTTGGCTATCCATGTACCAGTGGATGGAGAACTGATTGAATATTCTAATAAAGCATTCTGATTCTAATCTGGTGCCTCTCAGCAGAAACTCTGAGGGATCTTAAATCTGGAAAAGCAGAAAACCTCCTTCATGGGTCTCTTCCATCACAGCAAGCGTGAAACTTCTAAAACGACTCAATTTTACATTTGCTTGAAGGGTCTTCTAATGACCTTATGGCAATCCAACACAGTCAACATTTCCTTCAGGGCCACAAGTTTTGTAAAAATGAAATAAATCACAACACTATTTTCTTCTCACAGAATGCAAAAGGGGGTGATGGGGCAGAATGATCTAATAATAGGTTGTTATTATTATATATGTATATGGAGGTATAGGGAGCTCTGGTGGTGCAGTGGTTCGGGTATTCAGCTATTAACCAAAAGGTGGGTGTTTCCAATCTGCCAGCTGATCTGCCACAGAAAGATGAGGCAATCTGCTTCCCTAAAGATTTACACCCTTGTAAACCCGATAGAGCAATTCTACTCTGTTTTATAGGGTTGTTATGAGTTGGAATTGACTCCATGGCAGTAGGTTTGGATTTTGGTTATGTGTAGGTATATAGGCTGCCTGTTGGTGGTGCTGTTAGTTGCCATCAAGTGGACTCCAACTCTATAACAACCTTACCCACAACAAAACGAAACACTGTCCAGGCATGCGTTATCCTCACAATTCTGCTATACTTGAGACCATCATTGCAGCCACTGTTGAAGGTCTTCCCCTCTTTTGCTGAACCTCTACTTTACCAAGCGTGATATCCTTCTCCAGGGAATGGTCCCTTCAGATAAAATGACCGAAGTAGGTGAACAAAGTCTAGCTTCCAAGAAGCCTTCTGGCTACGCTTCTTCCCGAACAGATTGGTTCATTCTTCTGGCAGTCCATGGTATTTTCAGTATTCTTCACCAACAGCACAATTCAAAGGTATCAACTCTTCTTTGGTCTTCCTTATTCATTGTCCACCTTTCACATGCTTGTTAGGTGATTATAAATACCATGGCTTGGGTTAGGTGCACCTTAGTCTTCAAAGTGACATCTTTCCTTCTTAACTCTTTAAAGAGATTTTTTTGCAGCATATTTGCCCAATGTAATACAATTTCTGATTTCTTAACAGCTGCTTCCATGAGCATTAATTGTAGATCTAAGTAATGCTAAATCTTTGACAACTTCAATATTTTCTCCATTTATCATGATGTTGCTTATTAGTCCAGCTGTGAAGATTTTTGTTTTCTTTATGATGAGGTATAATCCACACTGAAGACTGAAGTCTTTGATCTTCATCAGTAAGTGTTTCATTTTCACTTTCAGCAAGCAAGGTTGTATCTTTTGCATATTACAGGTTGTTAATGAATCTTCCTCCAATCCTGATGCCGTATTCTTCCTCATATAATCCAGCTTCTTGGATTATTTACTCAGCATACAGACTGAATGAGTATGGTGAAAGGATACAACCCTGATACACTCCCTTTCTGATTTTCAGCCATGCAGTATCCCCTCATTCTGTTTAAATGTGTTCTATGTGGTTTCCTCATGAGCACAATTAAGTGTTGTGGAATTCCTATATTCACAATGTTATCCATAATTTGCCATGATTCACACAGTCAAATGCCTTTGCATAATCAACGAAACACAGGTAAACATCTTTCTGTTATTCTTTGGTTTCAACAAAGATCAATCTGACATCAGCAATGATATCCCTCATTCCACATCTTCTTCTGAATCCAGTTTGAATTTCTGACAGTTCCCTGTCAATATACTGGTACAACCATTTTTTAATTATCTTCAGCAAAATTTTACTTGTGTGTGATACTGATATTGTTTTATTATTTCCATATTCTGCTAGACCACCTTTCTTTGGTAGGGCTACAAATATAAATCTCTTCCAGCCAGTTGGCCAGGTAGTTAGTTGTCTTCCAAATTCCATGGCATAAATGAGTAAGCATCTCCAGTGCTGCATCTGTTTGTTAAAACATCTCACTGGGTATTCTATCAATTCCTGGAGCCTTATTTTTTCACCAATCCCTTCAGTGCAGCTTCAATTTTTTCCTTCAATACCATTGGTCCTTGATCATATGCTACCTCTTGAAATAGTTGAACATTGACTGATTCTTTTTGGTACAGCGATGATGTGTATTCCTTCCCTCTTCTTTTGATGCTTCCTGCATCATTCAATATTTTGCCCACAGTATCTCCAATACTGTAACTCAAGGCTTGAGTTTTTCTTCAGTTCTTTCAGCTTGAAAAATGCTGAGCATACTCTTCCCTTTTGGTTTTCTAACTCCAGGTCTTTGCACATTTCATTATAATACTTTACTTTGTCTTCTTGAGCCACCCTTTGAAATTTTCTGTTCAGCTCTTTCATCTCAGCATTTCTTATATTTGCTTTAGCTACTTTAGCTAAGTTTTAGATTCTCTTCTGACATCAATTTTGGTCTTTTCTTCCTTTCCTATCTTTTTAATTACCTTTTGCTTTCTTCATGTATGATGTTCTTGATGTCATCCAACAACTTGCCTGGTTTTCAGTCATTGATGTTAATGCATCAAATCTCTTTTTCAGATGGTCTCTACATTCAGATGGGATATAATCAAGGCCATAATTTGGCTCTCATGGACTTGTTTTAATTTTCTTTAGCTTCATCTTGAACGTGCATCTGAGCAATAAAAGATTTGTTCCACAGTCAGCTCCTGGCCCTGTTTTGGCTGAAGATACTAAGCTTCTCCATTGCCTCTTTCCACAGATGTACTCAATCTGATACCTCTGCATTCCATCTGGTGAGGTCCCTGTGTATAGCCTCTGCTTATGTTACTGAAAAAAAAAAGGGTATTTGCAATGAATAAGTCATCGGTCTTGCGAAATTCTATCATGGGATCTCCAGCATCATTTCTATCACCAAATGATATTTTCCAGCTACCAATGATTCTTCTTTGTTTGCAACTTTCACATTCCAATCACTAGTAATCATCAAGTACATCTTGATTGCACTGGTCAATTTCAGACTGCAGAAGTTAGTAAAAATCATCAATTTCTTCATCTTCAGCTTTAGTGATTGGTATGTAAATTTGAATAGTGATGGTATTAATTGGTCTTCCCTATAGGCATGTGGATATTATTCTATCACTGACAGCATTGTACTTCAGGTTAGATCTTGAAACATTCTTTTTGATAATGAATGTAATGCCATTCCTCTTCAATTTGTCTTTTCCAGCATAGTAGACCATATGATTATCTGATTCAAAATGGCCAATACCAGTCCACTTCAGCTCACTAATGCCTAAGATATCAATCTTTTCCATTTCATTTTTGACAACTTCCAATTTTCCAAGATTCAAACTTCATCCATCCCATTTCCAATTATTAGTAATGCTTGTTTGCAACTGTTTCTTCCCATTTTGAGTCAAGCCACATCAGCAAATGAAGGTCCTGAAAGCTTTACTCCACCCATGACATTAAAGTCGACTCTACTTTGAGGAGGCAGTTGGAGGCAACTGCAATGGCTTTTTGGAGGGCCAGAACTGGCAGGGATGGCCAGGAGGCAGAGGCAGACAGCTTTTTGGAGGGCTGGAACTGGTAGGGAAGGCCAGGAAGTGGGAGTGGAGCAGCTTGGAACAGCTAAGGAAGACAAACTCATCTGTCAGTTTGTCATCCTGTGGTGGCTTATGTGTTGCTGTGAGGCTGGAGGCTGTGCCACCAGTGTTTCAAGTGCCAACAGGGTTAGCCATGGTGGACAGGTTTCAGTGGTGCTTCCAGGCTACGACAGACTCAGAAGAAGGAAGAGGCCATCCACTTCTCAAAGAAATGGCCAGTGAAAACCTTATGAAGAGCAGGGAAACACTGTCTGTTATATTACTGAAGAATAGCCCTGAAACATTGTCTGATATAGTGCTAGAGGATGAGCCCCTCAGGTTGGAAGTCATTCAAAATATGACTAGGAAAGAGCTGCCTCCTCAGAATAGAGCCAACCTTGATGATGTGGATGGATTAAAGCTTTCAGGACCTCCTTTTGCTGATGTGGCACTACTCGAGATAACAAGAAACAGCTGCAAACATTAATAATCAGAACATGGAATATACAAAGTAGGAATCTAGGAAAACTGGAATTTGTCAAAAATGAAATGGAATGCATAAAGGTCAATATCCTAGGCATTAGTGAGTTGGGATTGACTAGTTTTGGCCATTTTGAATCAGACAACCTATGATCTTCTATGCTGAGAATGACAAATTGAAGAGGAATGGCATGGCATTAATCACTAAGAATGTTTCAAGATCTATCCTGAAGTACAACACTGTCAGTGACAGGATAATATCCATACATCTATGAAGAAGACCAGTTAGTATTACTATTATTCAAATTTACACACCAACCACCAAAGCCAAAGATGAGGAAATTGAAGATTTCCACCAACTTCTGTACTCTGAAATCAGCTGAACATGCAATTGAGATGTGTTAATTACCACTGCTGATTGGAATGCAAAAGTTGGAAACAAAGAAGAATCACCAGTAGTTGGAAAATACAGTCTTGGTGATAGAAATGATGGTGCAGATCACATGATAGAATTTTCCAAGACCAATGACTTATTAATTGCAAATACCTTTTTTCAACAACACAAATGGCAGCTATACATGTGGGCTTCACCAAATGGAGTACACAGGAATAAAATGGACTACATCTGTGGCACAAGGCATTGGAGAAGCTCAATATTTTCAGCCAAAACAAGATCAGGAGTTGAATGTGGAACAGACCATCAACTACTCATATGAAAGTTCAAGTTGAAACTGAAGATAATTTAAAAACTCCACTAGAGCCAAAATATGACCTTGATTTCGTCCCTCTTGAATTTAGAGACCATCTGAAAAATAGATTTGATGCATTGAAAACCAGAAGAATTGTGGGATGACATCAAGATAATCATCTGTGAAGAAAGCAGTTATTAAAAAGATGGCAAAGGAAGAAAAGACTGAAGTGGATGACAGAGGAAACTCTGAAACTTGCCCTAGAATGGAGAATAGCTAAAGCAAGTGGGAGAATTGACAGGATAAAAGAGCTGAACAGAAGATTTCAAAGAGCAACTTGAGAAGACAAAGTCAATTATTATACTGAAATGTGCCAAGAGTTGGATTTAGAAAACCAAAAGGGAAGAACATGCTTTGCATTTCTCAAGCTGAAAGAACTGAGGAAAAAATTTAAGCCTCGAATTGTAATATTGAAAGATTCCATGGGAAATATGTTGAATGATGCAGGAAACATCAAAAGAAGATGGATGGAATACACAGAGTCACTATACCAAAAAGAATTCGTAGATTATCATCCATTTCAGGAGGTGACACATGATCAAAAACCAATGGTATTGAAGGAAGAAGTCAAAGCTGCACTGAACGATTAGCAAAGAACAAGACTCTAGGAATTGATGGAATACCCAATGAGATGTTTCAACAAATGGATGCCCTGCTGGAGGCACTCACTCAACTACACCAAGAAATTTGGAAGACAGCTACCTGGTCAACTGACTGGAAAAGATCCATATTTGTATCCATTCCAAAGAAAGGCAATCCCACAGAATGTAGAAATTATCAAACAATATCACTGATATCATACGCAAGTAAAATCTTATTGAAAATAATGCAAAAACGGTTGCAGCAGTATATTTACAGAGAACTTCCAGAAATGCAAGCTGGATTCAAAAGGGGACATGGAGCAAGGGATATCATAGCAGATGTCAGATAGATCTTGGCTGAAAGCAAAGAATACCAGAAAGGTGTTTACTTGTGTTTTATTGACTATGCAAAAGCATTCAATTGTGTGGATCATAACAAATTATGGACAACTTTGAGAATTCCAGAAAATTCCAGAACACTTAATTGTACTCATGAGGAACATGTACATAGACCATGAAACTGTCATTTGAACACAACAAGGGGATACTACATGGTTTAAAATCAAGAAGGGAGTACATCACAGTTGTATCTTTTCACTGTACTTATTCAACTTGTATGCTGAGAAAATCATCAGAGAAGCTGGACTATATGAAGAAGATCATGGCATCAGGATTAGAAGAAGGCTTATTAACAATCTGCAATACACAGATGACACAACTTTGATTGCTGAAAGTGAAGATGACTTAGAGCACTTACTGATGAAAATTAAAGATTACAGTCTACAGTATGGATTACACCTCAACATAAAGAAAACAAAAATCCTCACGACTGGACCAAAAAGCAACATCATGATAGAAGAAGAAAAGACTGAAGTTGTGAAAGACTTCATATTACTTGGTTCTACAATCAATGTCAATGGAAGCAGCAGTCAAGACATCAAAAGACATATTCCATTGGGCAAATCTGCTGCAAAAGACCTCTTTCAAGTGCTGAAGAGTGAAGATATCTCCTTAAAGACTGTTGTTGTTGTTGTTGTTGTTATGTGCCATCGAGTCAGACCTGTCTCATAGTGACCCCTCCTTGGGTTTCCGAGGCGGTATCACTACGGAAGTAAATTGCCCCATCTTCCTTCCGAGGAGTGGCTGATGGGTTTGAACCACCAACCTTCTGGTTAGCAGTCAAATGCCTTAGGCACTACGCTACCAGAGCTCCTCCTTGAAGACTAGGATGCAACTAATCCAAGCCATGGTATTTTCAATCACCTCATATGCATGTGAGAGCTGGACAATGAATAACGAAGATTGAAGAAGAGTTGATGCTTTTGAGTCGTGGTGTTGGCAAAGAATGCTGAAAGTACCATGGACTGCTAAAAAGACAAACAGATCTCTCCTGGATGAAGTGTGGCCAGAATGCTCCTTGGAAAGTGAGAATGGGCAGGCTTCGTCTCACCCACTTTGGTCATGTTGTCAGAAGGGACTATTCCCTGGAGAAGGATGTCATGCTCAGTAAAGTGGAAGGTCAACAAAAGAGGGGAAGGCCCTCAATGAGATGGATAGAAATGGTGGCTGCAGCAATGGGCTCAGGTATAATAGGGATAGTGAGGCTGGCACAGGACCAGGCAGTGTTTCATTCTGTACATAAGGTCACTATGGGTCGGAGATGACTCGACGGCACATAACAACAACAACATCCAATTTGAGGGGCTCACCTTTGACACTATATCAGACAATGTTTCAGGGCTATTCTATGAGTTTTCCAGTAATATATCAGACAGTGTTTTACTATAATTCATAAGACTTTCATTGGCCCAGTTTTTCATAAGTGGATGGCCCCATCCTTCTTCCCAGACTGTTTCTGTCTGGAAGGTCCACTGAAACCTGTCCAACATGTATTTGAAATACCAGTGGCATAGCCTCCAGCCTCACAGCAACATGCAAGCCACCTCAATACAACAAACTGACAGAACGGTTGCCTAGATAGTGCAACTGTTTAAGCATCGAACTACCAGACCGAAGTTTGGTGATTCAAACCCACTCAGCGAGATGCCTCAGAAATCAGGCCTGGGAGACTTCCAGTAAGATGGTAGAATAGACAGACCAGCTACACAGAAAGTTTTCTTTCTTTTCAAGAAAGAAAAGAGAAACCAATTGAAACAGATAAAGAAGACAGTCCTGGAGCCCAGAATTATGAAAGGAAGGATACAGAAGTAGATTAAAACAAACTAGTAGAAGAACCTGAATGAAATTATTAAGTAAGGAGATAAATGGAGTTGCAGACTGTCAGCTATCCTGACAGCATGGACAGCCTGAATATTTCCAAGTGGTGTTAGGATCTGAGAATTAACCTAAAAATCAGCCCTGCTCACAAGGGCTGCATGGACTACTGCACGGGTAGCTGACAACTGAAAAGAGAAACAGCAAAGAAGGAGACAAACTGAGCTGTTGACTTTTGACTGTCCAGACTTCACAGCAATTTTGAATGTTTAGAAGCAGTGGCCATTTGGGATATTTAAAGTGACAGCATCTCATTCAGATTCCAGAGACTTAAGAATAGGCTTCTCTTGCCAAAGACACCACAGACATACAGGAGGCTGACAACTGGAAAGGACACAGGTGGTGAGTGCATAATTGCTGCCAACTAGTGAATAGAAGAGCACAGTGCCCTGCCTATTCAGATACATCCAAAGAAAACAAAAAATCTTGGACAAATCACTCCAACATAAAATCGCCAATTAAATATAAACACAAAAACATCAAAGTGTCTCAGAGACAATAGACCATCACAGTCCACATAAAGAAGCAAGATGAAGCAAGATAAATCAGTAGAAACAAGGGACAAGGATACAGACCCAGAACACATCCCTGAGAATGAAGCAGCATTGTAACTCCCTGATAAGGAATTCAAAAGAATTATATTTAGGAACCTTCAATGGATTGAGAGACAGATCAAGGAAAACACTGACAAAATTGAGGAAAACCCAGAGAAAACCCTAGAATAATTTCAGAAGACAATACAAGAACAAAATGACAAAATACATGAAAAATAAGAAATGATACAAAATCTACACATAGAAATCCAGAACATTAATACAAAATTCTCAGAAATAGAGAACACATTGAAAAGGCAAAGGAGTAGAATTGAATTAATGGAAGACAGAATAGTGAGACTGAAAACAATACCTCAATACTTCTTTGGAATGGGATTAATCTGAAAAAAGGAATCAAAATAAAGTGAAGAAAGGCTAAGGTTCACTTGGGATATCATCTAAAGGAATAATCTACATGTAATCAGGATTCCAGAACAGGAAGAGACAGAGAAAACTGTCGATGATATGTTGGAAGAGAAAGTAAACATCTTTCTGATATTCTTTGCTTTGAGCCAAGATCTGTCTGACATCAGCAATGATATCCCTCATCTTGCATCCTCTTGTAAATCCAGCTTGCATTTCTGGAAGTTCTCTGTCAATATACTGCTGCAACCGTTTTTAGATTATCTTCAGTAAGATTTTACTTGCATGCTATATTAATGGCATTGTTTGACAATTTCCACATTCTGTGGGATCACGTTTCTTTGGAATGGGTACAAATATGGTTCTCTTCCAGTCAGATGGCCAGGGAGCTGTCTTCCATATCTCTTGGCATAGCCAAGTTATTGCCTCTGGCAGGGCATCCATTTGTTCAAACATCTCAATGGGTATTCCTTCAATTCCTGGAGACTTGTTCTTTGCCAATTCTTTCAGCACAGCTTTGACTTCTTCTCTTAGTACCATTGGTTCTTGAACATATGGCACCTCCTGAAATGGATTAAGATCAACCAGGTCTTTTTGGTACAGTGACTCAGGGTATTCCTTCCATCTTCTTTTGATGCTTCCTGAATCATTCAATATTTTGACCATAGAATCTTTCAGTATTGCAACTTGAGGCTTAATTTTTTTCCTCAGTTCTTTCAGCTTGAGAAATGCTGAGTGTGTTCTTCCCTTTTGGTTTTCTAACTCCAGGTCTTTGCACATTTCATTATCATAATTGGCTTTGTCTACTCG
>NW_006921797.1:1702734-1726240 GCF_000298275.1 Orycteropus afer afer | reverse complement strand
CTTTAGATGGTCTATAAATTCAGGAGGGATGTATTCAAGGTCATATTTTGGCTCTTGTGGATTTGTTTTAATTGTCTTCAACTTCAAGTTGAACTTGTATATGAGCAGTTGATGGTCTGTTCCACAATCAACTCCTGGCCTGGTTTTGGCTGAAGATATTGAGCTTCTCCATCACCTCTTGCCACAGATGTAGTTGATCTGATCCCTGCATACTCCATCTGGCAAAGTCCATGTGTATAGCCACCGTTTCTATTGTTGAGAAAAGGTATTTGCAATGAATAAGTCATTGCAAAATTCTATCATGCGATCTCCAGCATTATTTCTGTCACCAAGGCCAAATTTTTCAACTACTGGTGATTCTTCTTTGCTTCTTCTTTTGCATTCCAATCACCAGTGATAACCAACACATCTTGATTGCATGTTCAGTCAATTTCAGATTGCAAAAGTTGGTAAAAATCTTCAATTTCCTCATTTTTGGCTTTGGTGGTTGGTGCATAAATTTGAATAATACTAGTATTAATGGGTCTTCCTTGTATCACTAACAGCATTGTACTTCAGGACAGATCTTGAAACATCCTTTGTGATGATGAATGCCATGCCATTCCTCTTCAATTTGTCACTCCCAGCGTAGTAGGTCATATGGTTGTTTGATTCAAAATGCCCAAAACTGGTCCATTTCAGCTCACTAATGCCTAGAAGAACAATCTTTATGCATTCCATTTCATTTTTGACAACTTCCAATTTGCCTAGATTCATACTTTGTACATTCCATGTTCTGATTATTAAAGGATGTTTGCAGCAGTTTCTCCTCGATTTGAGTGGTGCCACATCAGCACATGGAGGTCCTGAAAGACTTACTTTATCCATGTCATTAAGGTTGGTTCTACTCTGATGATGCAGCTCTTTCCCAGTCTTATTTTGAATGCCTTTTGACCCAAGGGGCTCGTCTTTCTGCAGTGTGTCAGACAATGTTTCCAAACTATTCATAAAGTTGCCTAGTGATGTATCAGACAGTATTTCTCTGCTATTCATAAGGTTTTGCCTGGCCAATTTTTTGAGTGGATGGCCTCTTCTTTCTTCTTATTTTGTCTCAGTCTGTAAGCTGCATTGAAATCTGTGCACCATGTGCAACTCTGCTGACATCTGAAGCACCAGTGGCATAGCCTCAAGCCTCATAACAATGTACAAGCCCCACAGGATGACAAACTGACAGACAAGTTTGACTCCCTTTGCTGCTGGAAACCTCTGCACCCTACCCGTACTTAATTCCTACCTGGAACCTGCCACTTTGTAGTCCCTGGCCATTCCCTCCCTTTACTGGCCCTAGGGGCCTGGGGCCTGCCTTGCCTCCTGCCCCTTACCTGGATCCTGCCGCTCCTGTAGTCCCTGGCCACTCCACTCCCTCCCTTTCCTGGCTTTAGGCGTCTTGGGGCCTAGCCTTGCCTCCACCTTTATCTGGATCCTGTCATTCCTGTGGTCCCTGGCCACTCCACTCCTTTGCTTTCCTGGCTCTATGGGGGCTTGGGACCAATAAAACTAAGCTCTGATTATTCAGTAGAAACCAAGCAGGCAAGAAAGCAATGGGATGGTATATATAAAACCCTGAAAGAAAATAATTTCCAAGAATTACATCCCCAGCAAAACTGTGCCTCAAATACAATGGGGAAATTAGGAGATTTCCAGATCAGCAGAAATTAAAGCAATTTGTTAAAATCAGACCAATCTTACAAGAGATGCTAATGGGAGTCCTTTGGACAGAGAACCAATAACAGCAAACAACAACCAACCATTAACACACATGATGACATAACCCAGAAATGATACTTCCAGTTATGGAAGTATCCAAAGTAAATAAGCCTACAAGATTGTAAACAGGGAACAAGAGACATCATTGGCAAATAAGGACAAGTACAAACCAAAAAGAGGGAAAAAATTATGTACTTACAGAACTTGTAAATGGTGAGGAAATCAAGACAACTATAAGGAAGGTTGGGCAATCCTACTTCCGTAGTAATACTGCCTCGGAAACCCAAGGAGGGGTCGCTATGAGTCAGGTCTGACTCGACGGCACATAACAACAACAACAACAACATAAGACAGAATGCACTGTTCTAAACTTGGGAAGAAAATTACAAATCACAGAATAACCTCAAAGAAAAATAATAAACCTTCACAAGAAAATAAGAAAGAGGACAAGCACAAATATTTAGTAAATACTAAAACAATGGCAATGAAGAAAGTGATAACATGATTCATAAACAAAACAAGGTCAGTACAGAAAATTATATGGAACAAAGAAATCAGCAACCATGAAAAACACATAACAAAATGACAATAACAAATTCATACTTGTCAATGATTACACTGAATACCAAAAGGTTAAATGCACCACTCAAGAGACAGAGAGTTGCAGACAAGATAAGAAAACATAACTCCTCTATGTGCTGTCTATAAGAGACACACCTTAGAGACAAAGACAAAAATAGACTAAAAATCAAAAGTTGGGAAAAGATATATCAAGCAAATGGGCAACCATAAAACAGCAAGAGTGGCAATATTAATTTCTGATAAAATTGACTTTAAGACAAAAACCACCATAAGAGATAAGGAAGGACATTATATATTGATTAAAGGATTGATTAAACAAGAAGACATAACCAAAATTAGTATCTATGCACCCAATGAAAGAGTCCCAAAATACATAAATCAGATTT
Organism: Orycteropus afer afer; assembly: GCF_000298275.1. NCBI lineage: Eukaryota > Metazoa > Chordata > Mammalia > Tubulidentata > Orycteropodidae > Orycteropus > Orycteropus afer. The sequence continues at coordinate 1,723,526 of NW_006921797.1, read as the reverse complement.
TAACAGAATTGAAAAGACAAATAGATGACTCCACAGTCATAGCAAAAAAAAAAAAAACTCACTACTGTTGTGTTGAATCCAACTCATAGGGACCCCTGCTTGGGTTTCCTACAGAGATAATCTGAGAAGCTGGATTATATGAAGAAGAAAGTGGCATCAGGATTGGAGGAAGACTCATTAACAACCCACAATACACAGATGACACAACTTTGCTTACTGAAAATGAAGATGACTTGAAGCACTTACTGATGAAGATTAAAGACTACAGTCTGCAGTATGGATTACACTTCAATATAAAGAAAACAAAAATCCTCACAACTGGTCTAATAAACTGCTTCACAGTGAATGCAGAAAAGATTGGAATTGTCAAGGACTTCGTATTACTAGGCTCTACAATCAACACCAATGGAAGCAGCAGTCGAGACATCAGATGACATATTTCATTGGGCAAATCTGCTACAAAGGATCTCTTTCAAATGTTTAAGAGCAAAGATGTCTCCTTGAAGACAAAGGTGCACCTAACCCAAGCCATGGTATTTTCAATTACCTCTTATGCATGTGAGAACTGGACAATGAATAAGGAAACCAAAGAAGAGTTGATGCTTTTGCACTATGGTGTTGGAGAAGAATGCCAAGGGTACCATGGACTGCTAAAAGGACTAACAAATCTGTCCTGGAAGAAGTGCATCCAGAATGCTCCTTGGAAGTGAGAATGGCCAGACTTCATCTCACCTACTTTGGTCATGTTGTCAGAAGGAACAATTCCCTAGAGAAGGATATCATGCTTGGTAAAGTGGAGGGTCAACAAAGAAGGGGAAAGCCCTCAATGAGATGGATAGACACAGTGGCTGCAACAATGGGCTCGGGTATAACAAGATACATGAGGTTGGCACAGGGCAAGGAAGTGTTTCGTTCTGTTGTGCATAGGGTCACTATGAGTCGGAGACAGCTCGACAGCACCTAACAACATCTCAATGGAAGTAGATTGCCCAATCTTCCTTCCAAGGAGTGGATGGTGGGTTTGAACCCCCAGCCTTCGGTTAGCAGTCAGATGCCTTAGACACAATGCCACTAGAGCTCCCACAGTCACAGTAGGAGACTTTAACATACCACTTTCAATGAAAGACAGAACAACTGGAAAGGAACTGAACAAAGACACAGAGTAACTAAACAACACAATTTACCAACTAACCTGTCGTTACAGACATCTACAAAGCACTTCATCCAACAACAGCACCATATAAATTCTTTTCCACTACACATGGAACATTCTCCAGGCTAGACCATATGTTAGGCCAAAAAGCAAGTGTCAATAAATTTAAAGACATTGAAATACTGCAAAATATTTTCTCAGATCACAATGCTACAAAATTAGAAATCAACAATAGGAAGATAAACGGAAAAAGAGAAAACACATGGAAACTGAATAGCACTCTCTTTAAAAATGACTGGGTAATAGAAAAAATTAAAAATTCCTTTAATCAAATAAGAATAAAAACACAACATACCAAACTCTTTGGGACACAGCAAAAGCAGTGATCAGAGGCCAACTTATAGTAATAAATGCACACATCAAAAAAGAAGTAAGAGCCAAAATCAACACCTTAACCCAACATCTCCAGCAATTAGAAAAATAGTAGGGGGGAAAAAAAAACAACAGCCTACAGTCATCAGAAGAAAAGAAACAATAAAGATTCAAGCAGAAGTAAATGAAACAGAAAGACAGTAGAAAAAAATGAACAACACTAGAATTTGGTGTTTTGAAAAGATTAATAAAATTGGCAAACCCCTGACATATTTAAAAAGGAAAAGAGTGAGATAAGGGAAATAACATGAATAAGAAACAAATAAGGCAACATCACAACAGAAATAAAAAGGATAATATCAGGATACTATGCAAAACTATACTTCAACAAATTTGAAAATCTAGAAGAAATGAACAGATTTCTAGAAACATACTACTTACCTAAACTAACACAGACTGAGGTGGACAAGTTGGACAGATCCATAAGAAAAGAAGAAATTGAACAGGTCATTAAAAAATTACCAACAACAAAAAAAAAGCCCTGGCACAGAGAGTTTCACTGGCAAAATCTACCAAATTTTCAGAGAAGAAATGACACCCATCCTACTCAAACGATTCCAGAACAGAGAAAAGGATGGAAGCCTCTCAAATTCATTTTATGAAGCAAGCAGAACCTTGATACCAAAACCAGACAAAGATGTCACTAAAAAGGAAAAGAACAGACCAAAATCTTTCATGAATATAGATGCAAAAATCTTCAACAAAATCCTACCCAATAGACTCCAACAACCTATAAAAAAATAATAATAATATATTATGACCAATTGAGGTTCATATCAAGTATGCAAGGATGGTTCAACATTAGGAAAACAATCAACGTTATTCATCATATAAATAAAACAAAGGAAAGAACCACATGATCCAATAAATCAATGCAAAAAAAGGCATTTGATAAAATTCAATACCCATTCCTGATTAAAAAAAAAAAAAACTCTCAGCAAAATAGGAATAGAGGGGAAATTTCTCAACATAATAAAGGGTGTATATGCAAAAACAATGGGAGCTCTGGTAGCGTAGTGCCTAAGGCTAACCAGAAGGCTGGTGGTTCAAACTCACCAGCCACTCCTCCGAAGGAAGATGGGGCAATCTACTTCCACAGTAATACCGCCTCAGAAACCCAAGGAGGGATCACTATGAGTCGGGTCCGACTCAACAGCACATAACAACAACAACAACAATTTATGGCATAAATAGACTGTCAAGCATCACCCAAAACACACAAACAGCTGAAGATAAACTAGATGAATGGGACCTTCTAGAAATTAAATTTTTATGTGCTTCAAAAGACTTCTCCAAAACAGTAAAAAGAGAACCTACAGGTTGGGAAAAAATATTTGGCAATAACATATTTGACCAGGGACATAGCTCTAAAATTTATAGAAAACTCCAAAACCTCAACACCAAAAAGGCAAACAATCCAATTAAAAAATAGGCAGAAGACATGAATAGACACTTCACCAAAGAGGATATTCAGGCAGCCAACAAACACATCAAGTAACGTTCACAATCATTAGCTGTTAGAGAGGTGCAAATCAAAACAACAATAAGATACCATCTCACCCCAGTATTAATAGCAAAGTTCAACAAGACGGAAAATAACAAATGCTGGCAAGGATGTGGAGAGATTGGGACTCTCATACACTGCTGGTGGGACTGTCAAATGATAGAACCACTGTGGAAAGCAGTATGGGGATTTCTTAAAAGACTGGAATTAGAAATTTTATTTGATCCAGCAATCTCATTACTAGGTATGTATCCTAAAGAAGTGAGAGCCAGGACAGCAACAGATACATGCACACCCACGTTCATCACAGCACTATTTACAATAGCAAAAAGATGGAAACAACCTACGTGTCCATCGACAGATGAATGGATAACCAAACTGTGGTACATACACACAATGGAATACTATGCAACACTAAAGAATAACGTAGAATCTGCAAAACACCACACAACGTGGATGAACCTGGGGGACATTATGCTGAGTGAAATAAGTCAATCACAGAAGGACAAATTTGTATTATTAGTTCATTACTGTAAAAAGTCAAGGAAAGGTTTATATGTGGAAGGAAGCTTCCTTTGTTGGTTGGAAGGAGAGGGAAGAAACACTGCAAAAACAAAAATAAAAATAATTATTTAAAATAAAAAGAAGTCAGGCCTGGCTAATAATCTGTTTCCAAAAGGTCAAAGGCTGGGGAATCTTACAGACCAATTCTACTCTATGTACACTGGGTTGCATGAGTCAAATTCAGCTCAGTGGTAATGAACAAAAATATACAACAATTATAGCCTATAAATAAATTATTTTCTGACCTTAATTTACTTAGTTTAATTATCAAGAAACATGCAAACCTCCTTTTAAATTTTCTAAAATGATCTACCTTGTTTCAAACATGATCTACCTTACTTTACCATCACCAAGAAAATATCAAGGAACTTTGAGGAGATGCAACACACTGGACAGTGTGTCTTCCAAACTGCACCCCATTCCATTTCACTATCTTGGAGTGGTTTTTATTTTTTTTATTTTATTAGTCACATTTTCTGTAACACCATCTCCTGAATTTCATTCCAGTTTCCTTCATTGACTTAACTTTAGTACATAGAGTTTAACAATCTTCATTCACAATATTGTATAGCACAATCATGATGGCACTTCACCATTTTCTATTCCAATTTTAATGATGACTTTAATTTTAAAATGAATTATGAAGGGTAGAACTAGATGGTCCCTGGCTATTATTGCTGAATGTTTTGATCTTAGATTCTGTAGAAGAATTCTAATCAAAAGGAGGGGAAAAAAGGAATAAAATTTCAAAGTCTCAATAGAATCTAGATATTCTGGAGTCACTGAGGATGGAAGAACACTGAAAACTATTATCCTGAGATGATCTTTAAAACTTAAACCTCAAACCTCAAACCAAAACTTTTCCTAGAAGTCTGTTTTGAACCAAATAAAAATTTCACCTAATTAATAAAGTATGTCTCCCTTGAGTATTGTTCTATCAAAGATTTATCTATGGGGGATCAAATTGACAACAGCATCACAAAACATTAGGAGAGAAGATTAGGAGTCAGTGACTACGTTAATGGTAGTGGTATAATTTGGGAAAGGATAGCTAGAACATTTATGCAAGTTTCAGAACGTAAACAATATCATGGAACAGGACATGTAGAATTTGTTGAAATGATACATCCTTTTCTGTGTATATCTTCACAAAAGAATTTTTAAGTCAACAGTGTCATTTTAAAAACAACAACAGTGCAATATCAACTTTATTACACTAGGTGGCAGCAAATAATTGTTGTTGTTATGTGCCTCCGAGTCGACCTGACTGCTCTTTGGGTTTTAAGCCCAGGCGGTATCAGTACGGAAGGAGATTGCCCAACCTTCTTTCCGAAGAGTGGCTGGTGGGTTTAGAACTTCCTGCCTTCTGGTTAGCAGTCAAGTAATTTAGGCACTATGCTACCAGAGCTCCCAGCAAGTGATTGTTGTTGTTGTTATGTGCCGTGGAGTCGGACTCGACTCATAGAGACCCCTCCTTGGGTTTCCAAGGCAGTATCACTACGGAAGTAGATTGCCCCATCTTCCTACGGAGAAGTAACTGGTGGGTTTGAACCGCCAGCCTTCTGGTTAGCAGTCAAGTGCCTTAGGCACTATGCTACCAGAGCTCCCCAGCAAATGATTAGCAGGACCAAATAAAGACGGCCATTTATTTATCGCATAAATATTGAAGCATTGGCATGAGTAGAGAGGTAATGATAATATTTGAAAAAGAAAATAAAACTTCTACTTGGCTGACTCCTGAACATTCTTCAAGATTTATCATTCATTTATTCCTCCATTCAACTAACGGGCAGGTTTTTATATATTTGTAAACAAATACACTATAACAGAGAGTTGTGTGAATACTTCATCTATGCTGATTTTATCATTCTCAGATTCCACATGCAAACTTAATTTGTGGTTTCTGTGCTGGCAGGTGGGATTTCTGGTGGCATTTGACTGCTAAGGCATTTGACTGCTAGCCAGAAGGCTGGTGGTTCATACCCACAAGCCACTCCTGGGAAGGTAGGGATACTGCCTCGCAGACCCAACGAGGTCTATGAGTCTAGTCAACTGGAGGGCAGTCAGTTTGATTTGGGTTTTGGTGCTGGCAGGAACCATGTTTCTGTCTTTGAAGACCCAGAATGTAGTATGTAACTTTGAAACATAGAGTGTCCTCAGTTTTTATACTCAGCTACTTGCTAGTCTCCAATCATAACATGCACTCTCATACTACTGTAGTTTTGCATTTGTTGTTCTCTATATCTAGAACGGGAGCTCTGGTAGCATAGTGGCTAAGGCACTTGACTGCTAACCAGAAGGCTGGCGGTTCAAACCCACCAGCCACTCCTCGGAAGGAAGGTTGGGCAATCCTACTTCCGTAGTGATACTGCCTTGGAAACCCAAGGAGGGGTCGCTATGAGTCAGGGCTGACTCGACGGCACATAACAACAACAACAACAATATCTGGAACAATGCCCTCAACCCCAGTACACACACAAACTCCTTTCAGGTACTTTCTCTTTTGTCACTGGTTCTGTGATCATCATAAACATACCAGAATTCCCTCTACTGTGTTCCCACAGCCTTCTTAGATGACTATAGTGGGTAGTTCATAGTCTTGCATACCAGTATCTGGCACAGTTTTTGGCACAGAGCAGCCTCTTGTAAAAGTTCATTGAGTGGTTTAGTGTGTTATACAAAATTAGGCTTCTCTGTTACAGGTTTAGTTACACCATACAAATGTAGTGCCAATATCTTATAATCTGGTGCAGCAGCATATGTATAAGACTTATGAGACTGCTCAAGAATTTGAATCCCTCCAAGACAGATTCAAAGATCGTGAACATGTAAATACATTGCTAAATGATACTAAAACTAAGGTGAATGAAGAGAAGGAGAAGAAGAATAAGAGAGAAAAAAAGAGAAATAGAAGGGGAGATAAAGAGAAAGAAGAAAAGGACCAAAAAAAAAAAAAAAGAAAAGAAAGAAACACTGCCCAGCACTGTTCGAAGCATCTTATCCTATTTATTCTTTATAACAAGTCTATGGTTGCTATAGATAGTTTTGTGCCATCAAGTTGATTGCAAATCATAGTGATCATATGTGACAGAATAGAATAGCCCCATAGGGTTTTCGAGGCTGAAATACTTATGAGAAAAAATTGCCAGGTCTTTTCTCATACAGAGCAGCTGGTGGGTTTAGACCACTGACCTTTCGGTTAGCAGCTGAGCCATTAAATATTGTAACACTAAGGTTCCAACTCCACAGTAGATTCTATTAATATTCCATTTCATAGATGAGAAAACCAAAGCTCTTAAAAATTAAGAAACTTACTCAAGGTCACAGACAGTAGTAGGTGATGGGGCCTACAAAGATTCCAGTGATCCTTAGCTTTGTCTGAAAAATACTGTCAGACTAACTCAATACTCAATCCACCTGTTTTACAAAATGTATGTCATTTTTCTTAACGTAGTCTTGCAACTTCTTGGTTTATCAATCATACAGCTTGAGGAACAAGAGGATTCAAGGGAAACACTATAGAATTACCATTGTATACTTATAACCTAAAGTATATCACAAACCTTTGCCAAAAATGGTGTAGATTAAGGTATTTGAGTGTTGAAAATAGTTGATGAAATTAGATACACAGATTTTATATGTTTAGTATTTCTCTGACATGAGACAGACTTGTCGAATATATTCATATCTCTTGCTTACATTTATTGTTCCTTCTCTCTTTACCTCTTGCTTCCCATAGCAGACATCTGCCATTTGTTTGCCTCCTCACTGTTTCCCCTCCCAGACTCTACATCGTCTTCCCTCTCGTTGGCTTTTGGTCAACCATGCTCAATCCAAAAAAAAAAATGAAACTCAAAGAAATTAAAGAAAATGAACTTCAGTGAACACACTAAAAGTTAAATGTTAAATAAATACCATTATCTTGCAAGATAAGAAAGACAGGGGATCAATGAAACAAAATAGGATGCTATAAAAAGAAACACTCAGCAACAAGGTGTGTTAGTTATTGCTGTTTCACAAATTACCCCAAAAACGTAGCAGCTTATAACAAACAGTAACATTTCATATACTCCTGTGAGTCAAGAGCATCTTAGCAGGTGGTTCTGGCTCAGGTTGCCTCATAAGGTTGCAATCAAGCTGTCAGCTGGGGTCGTAGTTTTCTGAAGCCTTGATTGAGCTGGAATATCCTCTTCCACAGTGACTATTAGCAGGAAATCTCAGCTTCTCCTGAGGAGACAGCACTGACCTGTCTATGAGACTGCTGGGTGTTATCACAACACGGCGGTTGACTTCCCCCAGACCAAGTGACCCAGAATAAGAGCAATCAGAAAGCCACAGGGCCCTTCATGACCTATTATCCAGTCATATACCATCACTTCCAATATTTTTTCTATTCTTAGAAGCAAAACATTAAGTCCCCCCACAGTCAAGAGGGAATTATTGGGGATTATTTTGATAGGAGCATCAAAGAATCTGTAAACATACTTTAAAGCACCACCATGCAAGACAAAAAAAAAAAACTCTAGTATATTAAAAATAGGATCAAAGCAGGACCATCAAAATAAAAAGCATTAAAAGATAAAATTGAGAATGCTGACAAAACATCAGAGATGGTTAATATGAGGAAAATAGTGATAAATTAGAGGTTCCCTCCAGAAACTCCAATACCCAACTAATTGGAGTTTCAGGACAAAAGAACAAAGAAAATAAAAGACAATAATTAAATAAAAATTTTCCCCAGAACTGAAGGACACAAATCTCTAGTTTCACTAAAGGGTTCCCCTATTCCCTAACACAATGGATGAAAATTACCTAGACCAAACACAACCACACCAGGAATAAAGAGGAGATCCAAAAGTTTTCCAGAAGAAAAGAACAGCATTAAAATGATATGGCATTTCTCAGAAGTAATCATCTAGAAGACGGTGAGGGAATGTGGTGGTTATGTTTGTGTGTCAACTTGGCTGGGCCTGGTTGAGTGGCTGGACAGCTGGTGGTAGTTATTTCCCCTGATGAGACTGGCAATCAACTCCATGGATCTACCATAAGCAGCTGAGTAGCTGCTTTGGGTATGTGGTCCACTTCCTGTATATAAGAAACAGCTTTGGGAATAGTCTCTACCTTACGACACGCTTGGAAACTGCATGTAGCTGTGTTATTGTTCAGCAGCCTGCCATGCTCTGCCAACCTTGAGACTTTCAAAGGACTTGAATTAATGGCCTGCTGTGTGGTTTGGTAACATCAGGACTGTGCTATTTTATTTGTCGACCTTGGGCTTGTTAGCCTCAGCAGCCACTAGCTGTCTGAGTGAAGAGATGCCTCTAGCATCAGTGGGTCGGGAGCAAGAGGCAGAACTGAAGCCCAAGATCAAGGGGCTTTCACACAACCCCTAGAGCCTGGCACTTTGAACTTGGACTTAAAGCCTCCAAAATGTGAGAGAATAAACTTCTATTTGTTAAGGCCATCCCATTTGTGGTATATTTCTGTCAGAGCAACATTAGGTAACGAGAATAGGGAATGTCTTCAAAAATCTGAGAGAATATAATTTTCTATATGGATTCTATAATCAGCTACACTATTAATCAATTGTGAGGGCCAAATAAAGAAATTTTCAGATATGCAAGTTCTCAAAAGTGTATCTCCCATGCTCCCTTTCTTAGTTAGGATGCTACTAGAGAATGTGCTCCAGTAAAATAATGAAGTAAAGAAAGAAAAAGACACAAGGTCCAAGAAGCAAGGGGTTTGGCACAGGAAAGCCGTAAAGTAAAGACCCAGGACAAAACTGTGGAACTATGTTGATTTAGAATGAAAATAGTCCAAACTGGAGCAAACATGGATGAACCTGGAGGACATTATGCTGAGTGAAATAAGTTAATCACAGAAGGACAAGTACTCTATGAGCCCATTACTGTAAAAAGACAGAGAAGGGTTTGCTTGGGAAAGGGAACTCACCTAGTAGATTACCGGGATTGGGAGGGAAAGGGAGGGATAAATTTAGGGCTAGTTGGGGCTTACATGCTGACATGGGTAGGGGGAGGGATATATGGGAAGGATATATGACCACCGTGATAACACTGGGGAAACAAGAGGACACCAAACTGTGCACATAAGAGATAGATGACAGATGTTAAAACCAATCAGTGTGTCCACAATACTACATTGCCATTAACACCAAACACTAGGCTATACAGATAAACACATAAACACCTGAGATGATCAGACAGGGGTCAGTGAATAGAGCTATACTCTAGACCAAGGATAGATTCAGCTGAGGCTAATCTTGTGCAGACACTAGTGATACAAAATACCTGCAGTCCTTACAGAAACAATAGAAGACAGAACAGAGTAATTCCTCACAGACATCCTGACACTATGGGAGAGAGATCCAACAGAGCTACTATCTCAGGACCATAGTACTGGGGTACACCAGACTCAATTGGCACAACAAAATACATAAAAGCGTTGCTCCACGTCCTACATTGGTGAGTAGCGACTGGGGTCTTAAAAGCTTTCAAGCAGTCATCTAAGATGCAGCTAATAGTCTCCTAGCATCAGAAGTAAAGAAGAACGCCAAAAAAAAAGGCAATCAGCCCTAGGACATGATGGCCCACGAGACCAGAAGAACCAGATGGTGCCCAGCTACCAATGCCAACCACTCATGAAGGGATCAAATCTGGAGATCCTGGATAGAGTGGGAGGGAAAACGTGGAACAAAATTAAAAAACTCAATAATGACCAGAATTACTGGTCAGATGAAATCTGATGAGACTCCCAATACTATGGCCCTGGAATACATTCTGTGCCTGGAATAAAACTCACCCCCAGGGGTGGGCTCTCAGCCCAATAGTTAACAAGATGTACAGCAGACCACTCAACCCAGGATGCCGCACCCACACACTCAATGGTAATACATCCCTTAGCGCAACAGACCATGAGACACCAAAGGACCAACATTCAAAGTGAGGAAATGCAGGACAAACAGGAGTGCATGATTATGAGGCACGGGGGAGGGGTGGAGACTGGGTTAGGGTTGGACATGGCGAATGAGGAATGAAACTAAATGTACGGGTAACGTTGAATGTAAAACAAGCTCTTAAAATAAAAATTTTTTTAAAAAAAATGTTTATTTGTATTAAGTTATTAAAGATCAAAAGCCTAAAAACCATAGGTTTACAGAATTCTGAGGAGAATGAGATAAACATCTTCATATTTAAGTATCATCTTTCTCTCTCAAACTGTTTGACATGTAGTTCTAATATTCTGCTATAAATAAATCCATTTTTTTCTGGGTGGCAGAATTATTCTCATTTTATAGAATTATGATAGAAGGAAGAGAAAATAATTTCAAAAGCAAACCTTAAAATTTTGAGTTCTGTATAATTTCTTCTCAGACTTTACGAATAGTAAACTGCTCACAGGAGAACTAAAGAAGAATAAGAGGAAATTACTTAAATTACAGCAAAATAGTCTTAGTGCAAGAAATTCTCTTGACATTGAAGTTTGTTGAACACTAGCATAGGTTTTCAGAGATGTTATGAAGTATTCACCTTGGATAATTTTTAGAAAACTTGGATAATATTTAGAAAAATTTTCCCATCTGTCTGAGTTTAGAGCATTAAGCCTGAAGGAAAAGATAGCTGGAAAGACTGAATAAATTCATTCATTCAATAAATATTTTTTGAGCTAGTGCTAAGTGCCTGAAACCATGCTACACCAAAACCAAAACCAAACTCACTACCGTCGAGTCAGATCCAACTCATAGCGACCCCTCCTTGGGTTTCTGAGGCAGCATCACTACGGAAGTAGATTGCCCAACCGTCCTTCCGAGGAGTGGCTGGTGGGTGTGTTGTGAATTTTTAACACAGGATTTTTCATATTCATTTGCTCATGGAATACTTCCCAAAAGCAAGTGTGTAGATACACAATGGAATACTATGCAACACTAAAGAATAATGTAGAATCTGCAAAACACCACACAACATGGATGAACTTGGACAACATTATGCTGAGTGAAAATAAGTCAATCACAGAAGGGCAAATATTGTATTGGTTTATTTTTGTAAAAAGTCAAGGAAAGGTTTATGTATGGAAGGAAACTTTTTTTTTTTTTTTTGGCTACCAGGGATGGGAGGGGAGGGGAGAGAACACTGCAAAAATAAAAAAAGAAAGTGTGTGAATAGATCTGCATCAAGATGAATTTCACAACAACAATGTTTATTTGGATAAAAAGAAATAGGAAAAAAAGTCTTAAGTATTATTTGCTACAAGAAAATAAAAAATCATATTAACAAAATTTAATTTATCAAATGTAGTAAAACAGCTTTTATCTCATATTTTTGTTGTAAAATATGATATATTTACAAATTAAGTCTACATATATTTTTTAAAATAATCCAATGAACTTCCTGAAGTTCATCAAGATGATCAGATATGACATAAATACACAAATCAGTAGTTTTCTATAATCAGTTAGACAGTGTAATGGAGGGAGTCATAATAGGGAGATCTAACTACCAGAATGAAAATCATGAAATATCTGGTAATAAGCTTTGAAGTTGTCAAAGATTTCATTTTACTTGGATGCACAATCAACAATGGAAGCAGCAGTCAAGAAATCAGATGCCATATTGTGCTGCAAAACCCCTCTTTAAAATATTGAGAAGGAAAGATGTCGCTTTGAAGACTAAGGTGTGCCTACCTCAAGCCAGGGTATTTTCAATTGCCTCATATGCACATAAAAGCTGGACAATGAATAAGGAAGACTAAAGAAGAGTTGATGTCTTGAATTGTAGTGTTAGTGAAGAATACTGAAAATACAATGAACTACCAGAAGAATGAACAAATCTGTTCTGGCAGTAGTAAGGCCAGAATGCTCATTAGAAGTAAGAATGGCCAGACTTTGTCTCACCTACTTTGGTCATGTTGTCAGAAGGGACCATTTCCTAGAGAAGTATGTCATGCTTGCAAAATACCACACAACAGTGATGAACTTGGAGGACATTATGCTGAGTGAAATAAGTCAATCACAGGACAAATGTGGTATTAGTTCATTATTGTAAAAAGTCAAGGAAAGGTTTATATATGGAAAGAAAGTTTTTTTGTTGGTTACCAGGGATGGGAGGGGAGGGAAGGGAACACTGCAAAAATAAGGAAGAGTGGTTTGGACTCTGGTATCATCAGGAGTTCAGGGTCTTCATCCAAGTTCATTCAGATTGTTGGCAGAAGTCAGTTCCTTGTGGTTGTATAGCTGGAGCCCTTGTTTTCTTGCTAGTCACTCAGGGACTGCTCTTAGCAACTATTGGCTGCCCTCAGGTCTTTGCCATGTAGCCCCCTCCTCTCTCAACATGGCAGTTTTCTTTCTCTTCAAAACCAGCAGAAGACAGTCTCTCTGATGCTTTATCTTTGTGAAGTAGAGAGTCGGAGAAAAAGTGAAGACCCTCAACAAAATGGATTGCCACAGTGGCTGCAACAATAGGCTCAAGCATAGCAAGGATTGTGAGGATGGCACAGGACCGAGCAATGTTTCACTCTGTTGTATATAGGGCCTCTATGAGTTTGAGCTGACTCGATGGGACCTAACAAGAAGAAGGTTAACAGAAAGCATACAAGGGCTAGGGAGTAAAGAGAATTTTTCACTCTCTGAAATTTATTCTCAAATAGCTCAAATAAATTATATATAAACAGATGTTTAAGAAAGAGAATGATAAAGCAAATGTAGAAAAATGCAAACAAATAAAGGGGGGTGGTCAGAAAGGCATCCAATTCCATGATAACATAAGAAGCTAGCAGCCAATGAAGCACTTCCTCTAAAATCCATAGGGTAAATTACTTCCCTCTGTTTTGGTTACCTACTGCTGCTCTAACAGCTACAAATGGATGGCTCTAACAAACAAGAATTTTTTGTCTTACAGTTTTGGAGGCCAGAAGTCCAAGTTCACCAGACTCTAGTGGCTGTGTAAAAGCCCCTTGACCTTGGCTTCAGCTCTGCCTCTTGCTTTTGGCCCACTAGAACTAGAGGTGTCTCCTCACTCAGGCAGCTGCTGGCTGCTGAGGCAAACAAGACCAAGGTCAACAAATAAAATGGCACAGTCCCATTATAACCAAACAACATGGCAGGCCATTAGTTCAAGTCCAGAGACAGTCCCAAGATCAGTAGGAAACATGGCAGGCTGCTAAATGATGATTTAGCTACATGCAGGATTCAAGCATGCGAAAAGCTGGAGACCTTCATCAAAGTTGCTTCTTAAATACTGGAAGCTGACCACATTCCTAAAGCAGCTACTCAACTGCTCCAGTAATTACCAGTCTTACCATGGGAAATAATTACATCCTGCAGCCCAGCCACTCAAAACCAGGCCCAGCCATGTTGACACATAGCCTTAACTACAACATCCTCCTAGAATTCCATGCCTACCTGTATTAGTTTTCTATTTCTATAGAACCAATTGCCATAGTATTAGCAGCTTAAACAACACTCATTTATCATCTCACAGTTTCTATGGGTTAGAAGTCTGAGCACAGTTTAGTAGATGGGCTCCTTGTTCAAAGTCTTACAAGGCTGCAATTGAGATGTTGGTTTGTTCTCTGGTATCATCAGGAGTTCAGGATCTTCATCCAAGATTGAATTCAGATTCATCCAATCTGAATCCAACATTCAGGTTGTTGGCAAAAGTCAGTTCCTTGAGGTTGTATAGCTGGAGCCCTTGTTTTCTTGCTAGTTGTCAACAGGGACTGCTCTTAGAAACTATTGGCTGCCCTCAAGTCTTTGCCATGTAGCCATGACTTTTTTTAAGGCCAACAGAAGAAAGTCTCTCTGATGCTTTATCGTCTTTTAAAGGGCTCACCTGATTAGATAAGACCCATCCAGGATAATCATTCACTTGATTAACTCAAAATGAACTGATTACTAACTTAATCATGGCAAAATGACATACTATCATAATTCACTAGTCCTACCTAGAAAGGAAGGGTATCATACAGCCACCAGAGGTGGGAATTTAGGGGGCCATCTTAAAATACTGTTTCCCACACCAGCCAAACCAGCTATGATTTCAAGTGTGGAAGGGAAATATCTGGTTCTCATACTAGGATTACATTAGAATAAGCTGGGAAACTTTCAAGTTAATATAAAAAAATTCTTATTTAGGACTTCTGGCAAGATAGCAGAATAGGCAGACAAGCTACACAGACCCTCTACAACAAAGAAATAAGAAGCCAATTGAAACAGATACAGATGATAACCCTGGAACCCTGAGCTTTGAAGGGAAGGATAAAGAAATGGATTAAATACCAACTTAAGGAGCTCTGGTGGCATGGGGCATAAGGCATTTGACTGCTAATGAAAAGTTGGCAGTTCAAACCCACCAGCCACTCCACAGAAGGAATATGGGGCAATCTACTTCCGTAAAGATTTAGCACCTCAGAAACCAAAAGGGGGTTGCTGTGAATCAGAATGAACTCGACGGCAGTGAGTTTTTGAGTTAGTATAAGAACCTGAGTGAAAACAGTGGATAAGGAGAGAAATGGAGCTATAGATCATTGGCTGTCTGGAGAGCACAGCCATTTTGAATACTTACAAGTAGCATTCCAATTCAGGCAGCAACCTAAGAGTTGGCTCTGCTTAGCAAGGACTGCATGGGGAGCTGCACTGGTGGCTGATAACTAGAGAGGAAAACAGCGAATATGGAGACAAACAGAGCTGTGGACTGTTGGCTGTCCTGAAGGTGAGGTTTTATTAATATTTATAAGCTGCATTCTGTGCTGTTGTTGTTGTTGTTAAGTGCCGTCGAGTCGTTTCCGACTCATAGCAACCCCATGCACAGCAGAACGAAACACTGCCCGATCCCGCGCCAGCATCACAATCCCTGCTATACTTGAGCCCATCATCGCAGCCACTGTATCAATCCATCTTGTTGAAGGCCTCCCCCTCTTTCGTCGACCCTCCACCCTACCAAGCATGACATCCTTCTCCAGGGAATGGTCCCTTCTTACAACATGACCAAAATAGGTGAGACCAAGTCTGGCCATTCTTGCTTCCAAGGAGCATTCTGGCTGCACTTCTTCCAGGACAAATCTGTTAGTTCTTTTAGCAGTCCATGGTACTTTCAGCATTCTCTGCCAGCACCACAACTCAAAAGAATCAACTCTTCTTCGGTCTTCCTTATTCATTGTCCAGCTCTCACATGCATACCAGGCGATTGGAAATATCATGGCTTGTGTCAGGCGCAACTTAGTCCTCAAGGAGATATCCTTGCTCCTCAGCACTTGAAACAGTTCCTTCGCAGTTGACTTTCCCAATGCTACGTGTCGTCTAATGTTCTGACTGATGCTTCCATTGGCATCGATTGTAGAACCAAGCAACATGAATTCCTTGACAACCTCAATCTTCTCTCCATTTATTGTGATGCTGCTCATTGGTCCAGTTGTGAGGATTTTTGTTTTCTTTATGTTGAGATGTAATCCATACTGCAGACTGTATTCTTCAAACTTCATCAGTAGGTGCCTTAAGTCATCCTCACTTTCAGCAAGCAAAGTTGTATCATCTGCATACCTCAGGTTGTTAATGATTCTTCCTCCAATCCTGATACCACATTTTTCTTCATATAGTCCAGCTTCTCGGATTATTTGCTCAGCATATAGATTGAATAAGTGTGGAGACAGAATACAACCCTAATGCACTCCCTTCTTGACTTTAAACCATGTAGTATCCCCTTGTCCTGTTCGAATGACAGCCTCCTGGTCAAGGTACAGATTCCTCATGAGTACAATCAAGTGCTCGGGGATTCCCATTCTTCTCAATGTTGTCCATAATTTGTCATGATCCACACAATCAAATGCCTTTGCATAGTCAATAAAACACAAGTAAACATCTTTCTGGTATTCCCTGCCTTGAGCCAAGATCCATCTGACAACAGCTATGATATCCCTTGTTCCACATCCTCTTCTGAATCCGGCTTGAACCTCTGGAAGTTCTCTGTCAATATACTGCTGCAAACGTTTCTGAATTATCTTCAGTAAGATCTTACTTGCATGTGATATTAATGATATTGTTCTATAATTTCCACATTCTGTGGGATCACCTTTCTTTGCAATGGGCACAAATATGGATCTCTTCCAGTCAGTTGGCCAGGTAGCTGTCCTCCAAATCTCTTGGCATAACTGAGTGAGTGCCTCCAATGGGGCATCTGTTTGTTGAAATATCTCAATTGGTATGCCATCAATTCCCGGAGCCTTGTTCTTCGCCAGTTCTTTCATTGCAGCTTTGACTTCTTCCTTCATTACCATTGGTTCTAGATCATATGCCACTTCCTGAAATGGATGAAGATCGATCAGTTCTTTTAGGTACAGTGACTCTGTGTATTCTTGCCATCTTCTCTGCATTCTGTGCAGCAACCTAAAAATAGGCTCCTCTTGCTGAGGGCAGCACAGGCAACTGCACTGGAGGCTGACAACTAGAAAGGTGGGATATTCCCTTGTTACTCTTGTATCCACACTTTCTTGGTGGCCATCCACCACCTCCATCCACCTTCTGGAGCAGTCTGTGTGGCCTAACAGTACCCGCATGCCCTGATCCTCCCCCTCCCCTAGTTTTGTGTGTGTGTGTTTGTTTCAAAATTATTCTTTTTCCATCCTTCTTTTTATTTTTTTTCTCTTTCCCTTCCCTGGTTCTTGTTTTTTGGGTTTTTCTTCCTCTGTTTCCTTTTCCTGGTTCCCACCTTTTTTGTTTCTTTTCTTCTTTTTTTCTTTTGATTCTTCCCATCCTTTGTGTTCCTCTTTCATTTTCCTCTCTTTTTTCTATATTATTCTTTTTCTCTTGTTCTTTTCTCTTATTGTCTCCCTCCTCAGATATTGTAGATTTTATTCACCTTTTCTATTTTTCTTTATCATTTTTTAAATTTTTCTTTTCATTTATTCCTCTTTTTTTTTTTTGCAATTATTGCTGTTTGTTCATGTGGTTTTTATATTGTTGGGGTTTTTTGTGTAGTTTTTGTTTGTTTGTTTTGTTTTTTCTCTTACTGAGTGAGAGAGAACAACCATGCTTACATGACCCAACCATACTCACACCTCCTGCAGCTTTACCACTTGCTTCTGCACTGTCTGATCAATGATAGATGGTGGCTAATACCAGCCACACTCACCCTCAACTGCTCTTCATGAACAGCTAACAGACACCTGTGCACACACTCTCATTCTCTATCACACACACCAGGAGACAGATGGTGAGTGCCTAAGTGCTGTCAACTAGTGTGTAGAAGAGCATAGCATAGAGATAAATCAAAATAAAATAAAGAAAAAAATCTTGGGCAAATTCTACCAACATGCAATCACCAATTAAATATAAATACAATGACATCACAATGTCTGAGAGACAACTAACCATCCCAGTCCACAAAGAAGTAAGATAAAGTAGTACAAATAAGGGATCAGGGTATAGACCCAAATGATATACCTTAGAAAGAAGCAGCATTGGAGGTCCCTGATAAGGAATTCAAAAGAAAAATAATAAAACCTTCTCATTAAAATAAAAGAGGAGACAGGCACAAATACTCAGCAAATACTGAAACAATAGCAATGAAGGAAATGATAATAAATTTCATAAACAAAAAGAGCTCAGCACAAAAAAATATATGGAACAAAGAAATCAGCAACACCATGAAAAAACACATAACAAAATGACAGGAAAAAAATTCATATTTGTTGATAATTACACTGAATGTAAATGGAATAAATGCACCACTCAAGACACAGAGAGTTGCAGACTGGATGAACCATCAATATGCTGTCTACAAGAGACTCACCTTACATACAAAAACAAAAATACACTAGAAATCAAAGGTTGGAAAAAGATATATCAAACAAATGGCAATCAAAAAAGAGCAGGAGTGGCAATATTAATTTCTGATAAAATTGACTTTAAGACAAAAAACACCATAACACACAAGGAAGCACATTATATAATGATTAAGGGATCAACCAAACAAGAGGGCATAGCTGTAGTAAATAGTGACACACACAATGAAAGAGCCCCAAAATACATAAATAAGATTTTAACAGAGTTGAAAAGATAAATAGATAACTCCACAGAAATAGTAGGAGACTTTAATACACCACTTTCAATGAAAGATGGAATAACTGGAAAGAAACTCAGCAAAGACTCAGAAGAACTACACAATATAATCAGACAACTTCACCTTATAGACATCTACAGGGTACTTCACCCAACAAAAGCACAAAATACATTCTTTTCCAGTGCACATGGAACATTCTCCAGAATAAACCATATATTACTACACAAAGCAAGTCTCAATAAATTTAAAAATATTGAAATATTGCAGAGCATCTTCTCAGATCAAAATGCTATAGAATTAGAAATCAAAACTAGGAAAATGAATGGAAAAAAGAGCAAACACATGGAAACTGAATAACACCCTTTAAAAAATTTGCTGGGTAATAGGAGAAATAAAAAAGGAAATTAAAAATTTCCTTGAATCAAATGAAAATGAAAACACAGTATACCAAAATCTTTGGCACAGCAAAATGCAATGATCAGAAGGCAATTTATAGCAATAAATGCACACATCAAAAAAGAAGAAAGAGGCAAAATCAACACCTTAATTCAACATCTCCAAAAATTAGAAAAAGAGCAGGAAAAAAAAGCCCTACAGTCACCAGAAGAAAAGAAATAATAAAGACTCAAGCAGAAACAAATGAAACAGAAATAGAAAGACAATTTTAAAAAATCAACAAGACTAGAAGATGGTTCTTTGAAAAGATTAATAAAATTGACAAACCACTGGCAAATTTAACAAAGGAAAAGAAAGAGAAGAAGCAAATCACATGAATAAGAAATTCTCTTTATTCTCACCTACTTTGGTCATGTTTTCAGAAGAGACCATTACTTGGAAAGGGATATCATTCCTGGTAAAGGAAGAGTCAGTGAAAAAGGGGAAGACCCTCAATAAGATGGATTCACACAGTGGCTAAAACAAAGGGGTCAGGTATATCAAGGAGTGTGAGGATGGTACACAACTAGGCAGTGTTTCATTCTGTTGTATATGGGGTTGCTATAAGTCAGACCCAACTCAATGGCACCTAACAACAAAAACAACAAGAAATGAAATGGGCGATGTCACAACAGAACACAACCAAGATAAAAAGGATTATATCAGGATAATAGGAAAAACTGTGTTCCACAAATTTGAAACCTAGAATAAATGGATGGATTTCTAGAAACACACTACTTATCTAAACTAACACAGACTGAGGAAGAAAATTTGAACAGATCCATAACAAAAGAAGAAACTGAACAGGTCATAAAAAATATTACCAACAAAAAAAAAAAAATCCTGGCCCAGACAGTTTCACTGAAGAATTCTACCAAACATTCAGAGAAGAATAATAGCAATTCTCTCAAACTCTTCCAGAACATAGAAAAGGATAGAACCTTCCCAAATTCATTTTATGAAGCAACCATAATCCTAATACCAAAACCAGGCAAAGACACCACTAAAAAAGGAAAACTACAGACCAATACCCCTCATGAATATAGATGCATAAATCTTCAACAAAATCCTGGTCAATACACTCCAAAAACATATCAAAAGAATGATAATACAATATCCAGCCAAATTATCCATCAAATATGAGAGTGAAATCAAGGCATTCCCAGACAAATAGAAATTAAGGGATTTTGTGAAAACCAGACCAACCCTACAAGAAATGCTTAAGGAAGTCCTTCCAAAAGAGAACCCACAACAGAGATCAACAAAATCAGGATACGTGACATCAATACTAAAACAAAATCAGAAATGGAAACTCAAAATAAGGCCATAAAACATCACACTAAAAACCAATGAGATCAATCAGCACACAACAACAGCAACTAACCTATTAGAGAGAATAAAACTTCTAGGTACAAACTTCCAAATGGAGAGGAAAACAGGACAATGTCCTCATAGAACACACTATTCTAAAAATGTAGAGACAAGAACGTACTCCAAGGTAACCACAGGGAAAGTTAACAATCTCGCTAAGCAAATCTAGAAGGAAGGAAAACATATGGGTTTAATAAGCACAAAACCAACGATAAAGAAAAAAAGAGGAAGCATTAGGCAACAAACTAAACTCAGTACAGAAAAG
>NW_006921797.1:1702020-1702634 GCF_000298275.1 Orycteropus afer afer | reverse complement strand
GCAATCAATTCATACTTATCACTAATTACACTCAATGTGAATGGACTAAATGCACCAATCAAGAGAAAGAGAGTGGCAGACTGGATAAGAAAAGACCCATTGATATGCTGCCTACAAGAAACCCACCTTGGACACAAAGATAAAAACAAATTAAGAGTTAAGGGGTGGAAAAAAATATATCAAGTCAATGGTAACAAAAAAAGAGCAGCAGTGGTAATATTAACTTCTGATAAAATAGGCATTAAGGTGAAAAACATCATATGAGACAAAGAAGGACATTATATGAGGCTGAAAGGGTCAATTGACAAAGAAGATGTTCAATAATAAATATTTATGCACCCAATGAGAGTGCTCCAAAATACATGAAGCATATATTAACTGAATTAAAAGGGACAATAGTCAACTCTACAATAGTAGTAGGAGACTTTATTTAACACACCACTTTCAAAGAGGGACAGGTCAACTAGAAAAAAAGTCAACAAAGATACAGAACAATTCAACAATACAAACAACCAACTCGACCTCATAGAGATATGCAGAGCATTTCATCCAACAAAAGCACAATTCACATTCTCCTCCAGTGCACATGGATCCTTCTCCAGAATAGACCATAT
>NW_006921797.1:1699577-1701515 GCF_000298275.1 Orycteropus afer afer | reverse complement strand
TACCAGAGCTCCCAAGAATGAAGATATGTCATACTAAAATCTAAGAACACAGCAAAAGCAGTACTCAGAGGACAGTTTATAGCAATAAATGCATACATCAAAAAAGAGGAAAGAAACAAAATCAACACTCTAACTCATCAACTCCAACAACTAGAAATAGAACAACAAAAGAATCCCACAGTATCTAGAAGTAAGAAAATAATAAAGATCTGAGTAGAAATAAATGAAACAGAAAACAAACAATAAAAAACATAGAAAAGCAAGAAAACAAAAGCTTGTTCTTCTAAAAGATTAACAAAATTAATAAACAATTGGCAGATCTAACAATAGAAAAGAGAAGATCCAAATCACAAGAATTGTAAATGAAAAGGGTATCATCACAACAGAACCAACTGAAATAAAAAAGATACTGACAGAATATTATGAAAAAATGTACTCCGACAGATTTGAGATCCTAGAAGAGATGGGCAAGTTTCTATTGGCTATTGAAAATAGTGCTGTGATGAACATGGGTGTGCATATATCTGTTCTTGTCATGGCTCTCACTTCTTTAGGGTATATAACTAAGAATGGAATGGCTGGGTCAAATGGTATTTCTAATTCCAACTTTTGAAGGAATCGCCATATTACTTTCCACAGTGGTTGTACCATTTTATAGTCCCACCAGCAGTGTATAATCATGTGGTTCTTTTGCTTTATTTTACTTATGTGATGGATTATGTTGATTATGTTTCTAATCTTGAACCATCCTTGCATACCTAGCATAGTCCCACTCGGTCGTGATATATTATTTTTTGATATGTTGTTGGAGTCTATTGGCTAGGTTTTCATTGAAGACTTTTTGTGTCTATATTCATAAGGGATATTGGTCTGTAATTTCCCTTTCTGGTGTTGTCTTTGCCTGGTTTTGGTATCAGGATTATACTTATTTTGTAAAATGAATTTTGGAGGATTCCATTCTTTTCTATGTCCTGGAATAGTTTGAATAGGATTGGTGTCAGCTCTTCTCTGAATGATTAGTAGAATTCTCCAGTGAAGCTCTCTGGGCTAGGACTTCTGTTGTTGGTAGGTTTTTTGTTTTTTTTTTAAATAACCTGTTCAATTCTTCTTTTGTTATGAGTCTGTTCAACTTTTCTACCTAAGTCTGTATTAGTTTAGGTAAGTCATACTTTTCTAGAAATTTGTCAGTTTCTTCTAGTTTTTCAAATATGTTGGAGTACAGTTCTTCATAGTATCCTGATATTATCTTTTCTTTTTCTGTTGGTTCTGTTGTGATGTCACCCATTTCATTTCTTATTTGAGTTATTTGCATCTCTTCTTCCCTTCCTTTCTTAAATTTGCCAGTGATTTGTCAATTTTATTAATCTTTTCAAATAACCCACATCTATTCTTGTTGACTTTTTCTATTGTCTATTTTCTGTTTCATTTATTTCTGCTTGAATCTTTTTTATTTCTTTTCTTCTGGTGACTATATGCTTTTTTGGCTTCCTTTTTCTAATTGCTGGAGATATTGGGTAAAGATGTTGTTTTGGCTCTTTTTTCTTTTTTGATCTGTGCATTTATTGCTACAAATTGTGTTCTGATAACTGCTGTGTCCCAAATATTTTTGTGTGTTGTGTTTTCATTCTCATTTGATTCAAGGATTTTTTCAATTCCCTGTTTTATTTCTTCTATTACCCAGTAGTTTTTTTTCTTTTAATTTATGTTTTTTGTGATGAAAACATATACACTAAGACATTCACTGACACAACTTCCACTTTTACAGCTCAGGAATATTAATAACATTTTACTCGTTGTGCCACCATTGTTGCTATCCTTTTCCAAAATATTCCACCACCATTAGCATAAATTCAATGCTCCACAAACAATAGCTTCTCCTTTGCCCCCCCCTCCCACTCCTGGTAACCATGAATATTAACTTATCTAGCATCCCTCCAC
>NW_006921797.1:1695208-1698543 GCF_000298275.1 Orycteropus afer afer | reverse complement strand
AAGGTTGGGCAATCCTACTTCCGTAGTGATACTGCCTCGGAAACCCAAGGAGGGGTCGCTATGAGTCGGGGCCGACTCGACGGCACATAACAACAACACAACAACAACAATAATCTCATGTATCTTCTGCTCTTTGTATATCTTGGGTTATACCTGATAGTCTATTTATGTTGTAAATTAGGGCCCTTAAATTTGCCTTTTTTTGTGGTTGTTGTTTCTTTGATGAACTATATAGGTTTCACGCTTAAGTCTTTGATCCACCTGGAGTTAGTTTTGTGTATGATGTGAGGTATGGATCTTTTATCATTTTTCTGCAAATGGATATCCAGTTTTGCTAGCACCATTCGTGAAAGAGGCTATTTCTTCTCCATTTAATGGATTTTGGCCCTTCATCAAAGATCAGCTGACCATAAGTCAATGGATCTATTTTTGGGTTCTCTACTCTGTACCACTGCTCTATGTGTGTGTTGTTTTACCAATACCAGGCTGTTTTGACTACTGTGGTGGTATAGTAGTTTTTGAGATTGGGGAGTGTGAGACTTCCTACTTTATTCTTCTTCTTCTTCAGTTGTGCTTTGCTTATCCACAGTCTCTTTCCTTTCCATGTAAAATTAGTGATTGCTTTCTCCATGTCCTTAAAGAAGGTTGATGAAATCAGGATTGGGATTGTATTGAATGTATAAATTGCTTTGGAGAGTATTGACATTTTTACAATGTTCAGTCTTCTTATCCATGAGCATGGTATGTTCTTCCATTTATGTACATCTCTTAAAGTTTCTTGAAGTAGTGTTTTGTAGTTTTCTCTGTATAGGTCTTCTGTGTTCCTGATAAGAAATATTCCCAAGTATTTTATCTTTTTGGTAGCTATTGTAAATGGTATTGATTTCCCTTTGAAAGGCATTTTTGCTGGTGTAGAGGAACCCAACTGATTTGTGTATGTTGATCTTGTGTCCTACCACTATGCAAAATCTTTCAATAAGTTCCAGCAGTTTTCTTGCTGAGTCTGTTGGGCTTTGTATACATAGGATCATGTTGTTGTTGTTAGGTGCTGTCGAGTTGTCTCCGACTCATAGTGACCCTATGTACAGCAGAACAAAATACTGCCTGTCCTGTGCCAGCTTCACAATACTTGTTACATCTGAACCCCTCATTGTAGCCACTGTGTCAATCCATCTTGTTGAGAGCCTTCCCCTTTTTTGTTGATCCTCCACTTTACCAGGCATGATATCCTTCTCCAGAGAATGGTGCCTTCTGACAACATGATCAAAGTAGGTGAGACGAAGTCTGGCCATTCTTGCTTCCAAGGAGCATTCTGGCTGCACTTCCTCCAGGACAGATTTGTTAGTTCTTTTAGCAGTTCATGGTACTTTCAGCATTCTTTGCCAACACCACAACTCAAAAGCATAGATAGACTATTCTTTGGTCTTCCTTATTCGTAGTCCAGCTCTCACATGAATATGAGGCAATTGAAAATGCCATGGCTTATGTCAGGTGCACCTTAGTCTTCAAGGAGATATCTTTGCTCTTCAGCACTTGAAAAAGGTCTTTTGCAGCAGATTTTCCCAGTGCTATACATTGTCTGATAGAAGCTCTGGTAGCATAGTGGCTAAAGCAGTTGACTGCTAACCAGAAGACTGGAGGTTCAAACTCACCAGCCACTCCTTGGAAGGAAGGTTGGGCAATCTACTTCCATAGTGATACTGCCTCGGAAACCCAAGGAGGGGTCGCTGTGAGTCAGGCCCTACTCCACGGCACATAACAACAACAACAACAAAATACATTCATTGTCTGATATCTTAATTGCTGCTTCCATTGGTGCTGATTGTAGAACCAAGTAATGTGAAGTCTTTGACAACTTCAATCTTTTCTCCATTTATTGTGATGTTGCTTATTGGTCCATTTGTGAGGATTTTTGTTTTGTTTTTATTGAGGTGTAGTTCATACTGCAAACTGTAGTCTTTAATCTTCATCAGTAAGTACTTCAAGTCATCCTCACTTTAGGCAAGCGAAGTTGTGTTGTCAGTGTATCGCAGGTTGTTAATGAGTCTTCCTCTAATCTGATGCCACATTTTTCTTCATATAGTCCAGGTTCTTGGACTATTTGCTCAGCATAGAGATTGAATAAGTATGGTGAAAGGATACCACTCTTATGCCTTGCCATCTTGATTTTAAACCATGCAGTGTCCCTTTGTTCTGTTTGAATGACAGCCTCCTACTGTATGTATATGTGGTAGTTAAGTTTGTGTGTCAACTTGGCTGGGCCTGGTTGAGTGGCTGGCCAGCTGGATGTAGTATTCCTCATGATGAGACTGGTAATCAACTCCATGGTGGAATCTACTGTGAGCAGCTAAGTAGCTGCCCTAGGGATATAGTCTGCTTCCTTTATATAAGGAGAAGCCTTGGGGAATGGTCTCTAGCTTGTGGCACGCTTGAACCCTGCATGTAGCCATGTTGTTGTTCAGCAGCCTGCCATGCTCTGCCAACCTTGAAGTTGTCAAAGACTTCATGTTACTTAGTTCTACAATCAACACCAGTGGAAGCAGCAGTGAAGACATCAGACAACGTATTGCATTGGGCAAATCTGCTGCAAAAAGACCTCTTTCAAGTGCTGAAAAGCAAAGATATCTCCTTGAAGACTAAGGTGCACCTAACCCAGGCCACAGTGTTTTCAGTTGCCTCATATGCATGTGAGAGCTGGACAGTGAACAAGGAAGACTTAAGAACTTGAGTTGATGCTTTTGAGTTGTGTTGGCGAAGAATACTGGAAGTACCATGGACTGCTAAAAGAACTAACAAATCTGTCCTGGAAGATGTGCAGCCAGAATGCTCTTTGGAAGCGAGAATGGCCAGACTTCATCTCACCTATTTGGTCATGTTGTCAAAACGGACCATTCTCTGTAGAAGGATATCATGCTTGGTAAAGTGGAGGGTCAACAAGAAAAGGGAAGGCCTTCAACAAAGTGACTGGACACAGTGGCTGCAATGGTGGACTCAGGTACAGCAAAGATTGTGAGGCTAGCAGAGGACAGACAGTGTTTCATTCTGCCATCCATAGGGTCACTATGAGTCAGAGAAGACTTGATGGCACCTAACAACAACAACAACCTTTAATACAATTAAAATTGTTAACCTTCCATTAACAGTATTAATGTAGTCATGTTGTTGTTAATGTGCCGTTGAGTCAAACCCGACCCATAGCGACCCTTCCTTGGGTTTCCGAGGCAGTATCACTACAGAAGTAGGATTGCCCAACCTTCCTTCAGAGGAGTGGCTGGTGGGTTTGAACCACCAGCCGTATGGTTAGCAGGCAAGTGTCTTAGCCACTATGCTACCAG
>NW_006921797.1:1693093-1694408 GCF_000298275.1 Orycteropus afer afer | reverse complement strand
GGCTCCGGGCCCTATCCCCCTCCAGAGACGAACTTTTCAGCTTGAACTTGTCGGCTTCTACATGCTTGTGAGCCATTTACCTAAGATAAATCTCTCTCTCTCTCTCTTTCTCTCTCTCTAAATATATATATACACTTTGCTGGTTTTTGTGTTTCTCTAGAGAACCCAATCCAACACAGTGCATAAATTTGAATAATAGTAGTCATAACTGGTCTTCCTTGTAGGCACGTGGATATTATTCTTTAACTGAAGTGTCATACTTCAGGAAAGATCTTGAAATGTTCTTTGTGACAATGAATATGATATCATTCCTCTTCAGTTTGTCATTCCAGGCATAGTAGACCATATGATAGTCTGCTTCAAATGGCCAAAACTGGTCCATTTCAGCTCACTAATGCCTAGAATATTGATTGTCATGCATTCCATTTCATTTTTGACAACTTCCAATTTTCCTGGATTCATACTTCATACATTCCACATTCCAATTACTAATGTTTCCAGTTGTTTCATCTCATTTTGAGTCATGTCACATCAGCAAATGGAGATCCCGAAAGCTTTACACCATCCATGTCATTAAGGTTGACTCTACTTTGAGGAGGTAATACTTCCTAAGTTGTATTTTGAGTGCCTTGCAATCTCAGAGGCTTATCTTCCAGCACTATATCAGACAATGTTTCACTGCTATTCATGAGATTTTCAGTGGCTAATTTTTTCAGAAATGGATGGCCCCCGTCTTCTTCCCAGTTTGTCTTGGTCTGCAATCTCCACTGTGACCTGTCCACCATGGATGACCCTGCTGTAACTTAAAATTCTGGTGGCATATCTTCCAGCACCACAGCAACATGCAAGCCACCATACTATGGCAAACTGACAAATGAGTGGCAGTCAGAATAACTACAGTCCACATTTGTGCAAATGGTCAGGTGGTAGTAGCTTGTTTTCAAAAATACCTTCTTTCACCACCCATTCCACATCTTTTGCCCTCAGTAAGCACCTCAATGAGTCATGGTTCTTTGCTTGGTAGGGTGACCCAAACCTTCATTCCTGAAGAGTCTAGGCCATTAGTTGTTGTTGTTGTTGTTAAGTGCCATCGAGTCATTTCCGACTCATAGAGACCCCATGCACAGCAAAACGAAACACTGCCCGATCTTGTGCCAGCCCCACAATCCCTGCTATACTTGAGCCCATCATCGCAGCCACTGTGTCAATCCATCTTGTTGAAGGCCTCCCCCTCTTTCGTCGACCCTCCACCCTACCAAGCATGACATCCTTCTCCAGGGAATGGTCCCTTCTGTCAACATGATCAAAATAGGTG
>NW_006921797.1:1681496-1689428 GCF_000298275.1 Orycteropus afer afer | reverse complement strand
CTGAGTTTCCTCTCCTCACCTAATCCCTTCAGCTGTTTACTCTTCTCTCTGGCTTCCTGGCTTTTAATCCCCTTTCTCCTGCTCTTCCCACCTGCTACTTTGGGTGTCCCTGAGTTGTCTCTCCTCACCTGTAACCCTGGGGCATTAATAGTCATGTTGAAATTGGGTTCTTGTAATTGTCCATTGATTTTACTCTTTATTTGGGTGTAATAGTGCTAAGAGATGTCCTAAAGAATGTCCTGTATTCTAGACTCTTTTTCACTTTCATTATGTAATATTAATCCAATTTCTTCTTGGTAATCAGAATGAATTACACCAACCAATACAGTAATTCCTTTCTTTACCCATTGATCTAGAGGCATGAGCAGCCCAAAGTGGCCAGGTGGCATTCTTAACTTCCAGCTCAGTGAATCAATATTGTGTGGGAAGGTGGGGAATATTTCCCGCTTTGGAACTAAGACCTCCAGACCTGCAAGAATAGGGTCTCAGGGACAGGAAGCAAATATTTTGTGAGTGGGTAACTAGGAGTAATTATGAATGGTGCTACTCTCATTTCCACCCCTCGGGTCCTGGACCCATGAATCTTATCTACTGGAGAAATAGCACCACCTAGAGGTTGCTGGTTTAGAGTATACACAGCCTCTTGGAGAACACTGCTGCAACCTGAAAGATAGTGCCATCTAGATTGCACCTTAATTGTGTCTTTAGTAAGACATTTCATCATTCTATAAAGCCAGCTGCTTCAGGATGATGGATAACATGGTAAGACCAAAGAATTCCATGAGCAAGGACTCATTGCTGCACCTCATTTGCTATGAAGTGAGTCCTTTGATCTGAAGACATGCTGTATGAAATACAATGATGGTGGATAAGGCATTCTATAAGTTCATGGATGGTAGTTTTGGCAGAAGCATTGTGTGCAAATCCATATCCAGAGTGTCTATTCCAGTAAGAACAAAACCCCATCCTTTCCATAAGGGAAGTGGTCCAATGTAATCAATCTGCCTCTAGGTTGCTGGCTGATTTCCCCAAGGAATGGCTCCATACTGGGGACTCAGTGTTGGTCTCTACTGCTGGCAGATTGGGCACTCAGAAGTAGTCACAGCCAAGTTGGCTTTGTGAGTGGAAATCCATGTTGCTGACACCATGCATAATCTCCATCCCTGCCTCCATGGCCACTTTGTTCATGAGCCCATTGGGCAACAAAAGGAGTGCCTAGGGAAAGAGGATGACTGGTTTTCTCAGAACATATCATCTATTCACTTGATTGTTAAAATCATCCTCTGCCAAGGTCACCCTTTGGCAAACATTCACATGAGACACAAATATCTTCATTTCCTTGGCCATTCAGAGAGGTCTATGCACATACTTCTTCCTCATACCTCCTTGTCACCAATTTTCCAGTTATGTTTCTTCCAAGTCCCTGACCATCCAGTCAAACCATTGTCCACAGCCCATGAATCAGTATACACTTGAACATCTGGCCATTTCTTCTTCCAAGCAAAGTGAACAACCAGGTGCACTGCTCAAAGTTCTGTCCATTGAGAGGAGTTTCCTTCAACTCTGTCTTTCAGGGAGGTCCCAGAAAGAGGCTGCAGTGCTGCTGTCCACTTTCAAGTGGTGTCTGGATATTGTACAGAAGCATCTATTGACCAGACACAACTTTTCTCTCCCTCAGTCAACTGATCATAAGGAACTTCCCATGAGGCCATAGGTGCAGAGTTGGAGAGAGACAGTAATGTGACAGGATTAGAGACCTTAGGCATTTGGGCCACTTCCTCATGCAACTTACTTCTGCCTTCAGGACCTACTGGAGCCCAATGTCACGTCCATTTAATGATGGAGTGTTGCTGTATACATCCAACTTTATGACTGTGTGGGTCAGACAATACCTAGTTCATGACTTCAGCTTAGTCTGCATGGTGATTTTTGGCCTATGGTTAGGTGTTCAGTCTCTACTAAGGCCCAGTAACAAGTCAAAAACTGTTTCTGAAAAGAAGAGTAGTTATCTGCAGAGGATAACAGGCCTTTGCTCCAAAAATAAGGATCTGTGCTGTCATTCACCAATAGAGGCCTGCCAAAGACTCTAAATATCTCTATCTGCCACTTAGAGGTACATGGGTATCCTATCATTGATAGTGTTGTACTTCAGGGTAAATCTTGAAATGTCCTTTTTAATGATGAATGCCATACCATTCCTCTTCAATTTGTCATTGTCAACATAGCAGACTGATTTTCCAGTTTCAAAATGGCCAATATCAGTCCATTTCAGTTCACTGATGCGTTGCCTATTGAACTTACATAGCTCATTTTATTTTTTATGGCTTCCCACTTTACTGCATTTATACTTTTTACATTCCACATTCTAATAATTAATGGATGTTTGCAGCTGTTTCTTCTCATTTTTGAGTAGTGCCACATCAGCAAATGAAGGTCAGGAAAGTTTTACTCCATCCATGTCATTAAGGTCAACTCTACTTTGAGGAGGCAACTCTTAATCCAATCATATTTTGAGTGTTTTACAACCTTAGGTGCTTGTCTTCCAGGTCTGTATCAGACAATGTTCCACTCTTACTCATAAAGTTTTCACTGGCCAATTTTCTCAGAAGTAGATAGCCAGGTCCTCCTTCATAGTCTGTTTTAGTAATCTGGAAGCTCCACTGAAACCTGTCCACCCTAGGTGACCTTTCTGGTATTTGAAATATCAGTGTTACAGCTTCCAGCATCACAGCAACACTCAAACCAGCGTTGTATGACAAATTGACAGATAAGTGGTCGTATCAGATCTTTCATATAGAGTCACTATTAAACTGAAAAAAAAAAAAAAAAAAACACCTCTCTGCAATTGAATTGATTCTGACTCATAGCAACCCCCTTTGGTTTTCCAGGGTGATAAATCTTTATGGAAGTAGATTGCCCAGTCTTCCTTCTACAGAGTGGCTGGTGGGATTGTACCACCAATCTTCTGGTTAGCAGTCAAATGCCTTAGGGACTGTGCCACCAGAGCTCCTTAGGGTCACTATTAGTTGGTATCAACTCAGCATCCAAGGGTTTGGTTTTTGGAACAGAAAAGGAAACTCACCGTTAAAAGGTTTTAAAAAAAAATCTGACAATGAAATGTCGATTTTCACTCAACAGATTGGCAAAAATAAAAATTCTGACATTATCAATAATTGAAAAAGATAAGGGAAAATTCACAGTTGATAGATAGAGTGGTAAATTGGCATAGCAACTGTAGAGACCAGTTTTTCATTCTAGCAAAATTGAAAATGTACACATACTACTACCTAAAAAAAAAAAAAAATTCACTGCTATGGAGTTGATTCGACTCATAGTGACCCCTCCTTGAGTTTCTGAGGCGGTATCTCTATGGAATAGATTGCCCAATCCTCCTTCCGATACTCCTACCTAGAAACCAATATTCATGCATGGGAAGGATATCCAATGTAGCATTGGCTGTAATGTGGAAAAACTGAAAATAATCTAATTGTCTAGTGTTGGTATATCACTTAAATTCATCCATTTGTTCATTCAACAAATATATATTGAATTGTTATGTGCCAAACACTGTCCTAAAATCTAAAGACAGAGTAGTTAATAAACAAAATCCCTGCCTTCACAGGTATATAAGGTGAACATTTATACCAGGTAGGTACATTCCTTAGGACAATCCATCATACTCCTATTGATCAGAAAGCCAATATTTGCACAGGGAGATAGCTCAGAGGGCAGGAATTCATAGGAAAGAAGGACACAGGGAAAAGGTAACCACAAGGAGGAAGTGGGAAGAGAGCTGCTACATTATGGGGACTGCAATCAATGTCATGACAAAAAATGTGTATGAACTGCTGTATGGAAAAAATATTTGCTCTGTAAACTTTCACCTAAATCTCTCTCTCTCTCTCTCTCTCTCTCTCTCTCTCTCACACACACACACACACACACACAAAATCCCTGACTTCATATAGAAAAAGATATAATAAATAAATAATAGTATATTAGATGGTTACTGTTGTTGTTGTTAGGTGCTGTTGAGTAGGCTGCAACTCATAGCAACCCCACATACAATAGAACAAAACACTGCCTGGTCCTGCACCAGCCTCACAATTCTTGCTGTACCTTAGCCCATTGTTGCAGCTACCGTGCCAATGCATCTTGCTGAGGGCCTTACCCTTTTTCATTGACCCTACACTCTCCCAACCATGATATACTTCTCCAGGGAATGGTCCATTCTGACAACATGACCAAAGTAGGTGAGATGAAGTCTGGCCATTCTCGCTTCCAAGGAGCATTCTGGCTGTACTTCTTCCAGGAAAGATTTGTTCATCCTTCTGACAGTCTGTGATACTTTTGGTATTCTTCACCAACACCACAACTCAAAAGCATCAACTCTTCTTATGTCTTCCTTGTTCACTGTCCACCTTTCACATGCATATGAGGCTACCAAAAATACCATGGCTTGGGTTGGGCACACCTTACTCTTCAAAGAGACATCTTTGGTCTTGAGCCCTTTAAAAAGGTGCAGCAGATTTTCCCAGTGCAATACAAACATCAAATTTCTTGGCTGCTGCTTCCATGGGTGTTGATTGTGGATCCATGAAATATGAAATCTTTGACAACTTCAGTATTTCCTCCATTTATTGTGATGCTGCTTATTGGTCTAGTTGAGAGTTTTCATTTTCTTTACATTAAGGTGTAATCTATACTGCAGATTGTACTCTTTAATCTTCATCAGTAAGTGTTTCAAGTCATCTTCACTTTCAGCAAGCTTGTCATCTGCATAGCACAGGTTGTTAATGATTCTTCCTCCAATCCTGATGTCCTGTTCTTCCGGCTTCTCAGATTGAATAAGTATGGTGAAAGGATACAACCCTGACATACTCCATTCCTAATTTTAAACCATGCTGTATCCCTTTGTTCTGTTTGAATGACAGCCTCCTGGTTTCTGTAGAGGTTCCTCATGAGCATAGTTAAGTGATCTGGAATTCCCCTTCTTCTCATTGTTACCCATAATTTGTTATGATTTGCAGAGTTGTATGCTTTTGTATAGTCAATAAAACACAAGCAAGCATCTTACTGGTATTTTTTGCTTTCAGCCAAGATCCATCAGACATCAATGATATCCTTGATATCCTTCATTCCACATCCTCTTCTGAATCCAGCTTGCACTTCTGACAGTTACTGAGCTATGGGTACAAACAGAGCTGGCAAGGTATAATAGGAGTCCTGAGGGAGAGTATTCATGTAATTTTTTAAAGGTTGGTCAGGGAAATCCTTAGTGTTATTGTGGTAGTTGTATGTCAACTTGGTTGGGCCTGGTTTTGAGTGGCTGGGCAGCTGAAGGTAGTTATTCCTGTGATGAGATTGGTAATCCACTCTATGGTGGAGCAGCTGAGTAGCTGCCTTTGGGATGGAGGTCTGCTTCTAGTATAAGCAGAAGAATTGAGAAAAGTCTCCACAGTTTTTTGGAATGCTTGGACCCTGCATGTAGCCAACTCTTCATTCAGCAGCCTGCCATGTTTCCTGCCAATCTTGGGATTGTCTTTGGACCTGAACTAGTGTCCTGCCATGTTGTTTGGTAATCTTGGGGCTATGCCATTTTGTTTGTCGATGCTGGATTTGTCAGCCTCAGCAGCCAGCAGCTGCCTGAGCTAAGATGCCTCCAGCTTCAGTGGGCTGGGAGCAAAAGTCAGAGCTGAAGCCCAAGGTCAAGGGGCTTTCACCCAGGCCCTAGAGCTGGCACTTTGAACTTGGGCCTCTAGCTTCCTAAACTGTAAGAAAATAAACCCTGTTTGTTAAAGCCACCACTTGTGGTATGTCTGTTAGAGCAATACTAGGTAATCAAAACAGCTATGATGCAGTGAATTACTTAATATGGTCCTTCTAGCCATGGTCTTTCAGTGACCAGTTTTTTTTAGAAGTGGACACCTCTTCCTTCTTCTTCGTCTGTCCTAGTCTGGAAGCACTGTGGAAACCTGTCTACTCTGGGTGATCCTGCTGGTATTTGAAATACTGGTGCACACGTTGATGCACAAGCAACCAGAGTATGACAAACTTACAGGCGAATAGTGGTTAGTTACTTAGCTAATTTTATCCATATACAGTTTATTTACTGATTATTTGTTGTTGTTAGCTGCCAACAACCAGCTCCAGCCTTACAATGATTCCATGCACAACAAAATGAAACACTGCATTGGTCTGAGATCAGTAGTGGATCAGACCTTTGTGATTCATAGGGTTTTCATCGGCAGATTTTCAGAAGTAGATCACCATGCCTTTCTTCCTGGTCCGTTGTAGTCTGGAAGCTCCATTAAAATCTGTTTAGCATCATAGTCACAACACAAGCTTTCACTGACAGACAAGTGGTAGCCATGCATGAAGTACATTGGTCAGGAATTAAACCAGGTCTCCTGAATGGAAGATGAGAATTCTACTGCTGAACCACTAAACCTTCTGTATTTTTTTATTTATAAATTTATTTATTGTGCTTGAGATATCCAGAGCTTATTTTGCTATTTGAAATTCTGTAACTCTAACTTGGACATTCATTGATGCTCTGAATGTTCCAGGTACTAATAGATGTTTACAGCTACTTCTTTTCATTTTAAATTGGATAGATTATAGCCCAGCAAACCCTAGGTGCCTGGCAGAGGCATTTCCACTCTGTCATATAGTGTTGCTATAAATTGGAATTAACTGGACAGCACACAACAACATATATGTGGATGTAATCCTGTCTTTGTTATGTTAACGATGTTGTATCTGTTTAGGGGTATCTTGAGCCCATCACTTTTGAAATGAGAAAGCAGTTTAGGCACAGAAGCAAGCACAAAGGCAAGGGAAGATAAACACCACAGGCAGAATCACCGAGTGACAAAGGGATGGAAACCGAATTAGATGAGTAAGTACCTTCCCCCAGAGCTGACAGAGAAAGTCTCCTCAAAGATTTAGAGCCCTGAATTCGGTCTTCTAGACTCCTAAACTGTGAGAAAATAAATATGTTTGATAAAGCCATTCAGTTGTGGTATTGCTATTATTGCAGCATTAAGAGATTAAGACAGATTGCAATGAGTATTTGAGTATTTGTAGCAAAGATGAGTTAGCAAAGTACCTCTGTAGTCAGGAGCAAGAGCCTTAATGTTAAAACGGTATTGAGAGTTGCACTGCACCATTTTCATTTTCAGTATTGGTTATCAAGCATGGGCATAGCTGTATCTTCCTAAAAATACTTACTTCATGATTCTCCAGCTTCAGTAGCACATTCATCATGTAGTGGTTTACTTTGTTATCTCACTTAGTTTTCACTGCTTGATTCAGAAATTTTATATGAGTTTGGTGTGGTAGTGAAAGTTGTGTCAACTTGGCTGGGTCTGGCTGAGTGGCTGGGCAGCTGGATGTAGTATTCCCCATGATGAGACTGGTAACCAACTCCATGGTGGAATCTACTGTTGAGCAGCTGAGTACCTGCTTTAGGGATGTGGTCTGCTTCCCATACATGAGAAACAGCTTTGGGAATGGTCTCTAGTTCATGGCACTCTTGAACCCTGAATGTAGCCGTGTCATTGCTCAGCAGCCTGCCATGGGACTTTCCATGGACTTGAACTAATGGCCTGCTGTGTGGTTTGGTAACATCGGGACTGTGCCATTTTATTTGTCGACCTTGGGCTTGTTATCCTCAGCAGCCAGTAGCTTCAGTGGGCCGGGAGCAAGAGACAGAGCTGAAGCCTATAAGATCGAGGGGCTTTCCCACAGCCCCTAGAGCCTGGCACTTTGAACTTAAGACTTCTAGCCTCCGGAACTGTAAGAGAATTAACTCCTGTTTGTTCAAGCCATCCCATTTGTGGTATATATTCTTGTCATAGCAGGAGCTCTGGTAGCATAGTGGCTAAAGCACTTGACTGCTAACCAGAAGGCTGGCGGTTCAAACCCACC
>NW_006921797.1:1680780-1681396 GCF_000298275.1 Orycteropus afer afer | reverse complement strand
ATTAAACAAAACATTTTTTTTTTTTTTTTTTAGAGTATATTGTTACATAATTAGGGTGACTCTTGTGTCCAAATGACTTCAAAGCTTAGTAGTGACCTATGTGCTACTAGAGTATGTCTTGGTGCTCAATGCACTTTTGACTATCAGATCTTCATTTTCAATGAAATAAATCTAAAAGGCAAGTAACTGTCATCATAATTCAAATGTGTTAAAACGGAATGACAATTTCATCTTGGGTGTTTCATCTCCTGACTTTAGACATTTTCAGATACAAATGTGTAATTCTTAAGTTTTCTATTTTTTGTTTGATATACACGCTGAGAATTACTATTTTTAGTTTCCTTGTAAAACGTTCTTCTTTCAGCCACAGGTCTTTGGGCAGTGAATTTTGTCATAACATACTTTAAATACTTTCTAATATTGTAAACACCTTTGAAAGTAAGATAAGACACATAATGGACCAATGGTCACAAAATATACCAAATATGTCAACTTTGAATTGGACAGTAAATGTAACACCTGCACTAGTGAATAATGTCATGTGTTCAAACACCAGGTATGGCATTATCTGTTATGATACATGATTTCTTTTTTTTTTTTTTTTTTTTTTTTTTTT
>NW_006921797.1:1668203-1670671 GCF_000298275.1 Orycteropus afer afer | reverse complement strand
GGGACAAGAGACGCGAAGAATGGAGACAAGTCGAAAGCCCAATCAAGTCTCGTTTATTGAATTTCAAACAAATACTTATATATGGTAAAGGAAAGGGGCAGGATCGAGGAATGGGGTGATGTGACGTTGCTGCTGATGGTGAAATAGGGAAACCTATAAAAAATAGATACGTGGCAAGAGGCGGGTAAATTTAAAAGTGCTGAATCACTTCTATACAGAAGTGAAGGCTCAAGACAGGTCTCGAAACTCAAACTTAGGTCTGAAGATGTCCAACAGGCCCAAAACAAGGAAGGGAAGTATTGTGACCTTGTTAAGATGAATAGAATGCCGTGGTGCGGCTCTCCACAATCAGCAAATATGAATTTGTTGTTGTCATTTTTGTTATGTGCTTTTTCATGGTGTCGATTTCTTTGTTCCATATAATTTTTATGCTGAGCTTGTTTTGTCTATGAATCGTGTTATCACTTTCTTCGTTGCTATTGTTTTAGTATTTGCTGAATATTTATGCTGGTCCTCTTTTTTGATGTGAAGGTTTATCATTTTTCTTTGAGGTTACTCTGTGATTTGTAGTTTTCTTCTCAAGTTTAGAACACTTGTTCTGGTTATCTGGTGCCACTCTGAGAAGAAATATACCACAAATGGGATGGCTTAAACAAACAGGAGTTTATTCTTCCAATTTGGAGGTTTTAAGTCCAAGTTCAAAGTGCTAGGTTCTAGGGGCTGGGTGAAAGCCCCTCAACCTTGGGGGTTTCTTTCTCCTGCTCCTGGCCCACTGAAGCTAGAGGCATTTCTTCACTCAGACAGTGGCTGGCTGCTGAGGCTGAGAAGCCCCAAGGTTGACAAGTAAAAAGGCATACTCCTAATGTTACCAAACCACGTGGCAGGCCATTAACTTAGTCCATTATAAGTCCCAAGGTCGGCAGAGCATAGCAGGCTGCTGAGCAACGACACGGCTACATGCAGGGTCCAAGCGTGCCATAGGCTAAATACCATTCCCCAATGGTTCTGCTTATATACAGGAAGCAGACCACATTCCCTAAGGCCGTACTCAGCTGCTCACAGTACATTCCACCATAGAGTTGATTACCAATTTCATCATGGGGACCACCAGCTGCCCAGCCACTCAACCAGGCCCAGCCAAGTTGACACAAAAACATAACCACCACAACAGTCCATTCTATCTTGTAGTTGTCTTGAATTCCCTACCGTTTTGAAGTTCTGTAGCGACACAGTTTTTTCCCTCTTTTTGGTTTGTAGTTGTCCTCATTTGTCAATTGATGTCTCTGGTTCCCTGTGTACAATCTTGTAGGCTTCTTCACTTTGGATTCTTCCATAGCTGGGTTGGTTTTTAGGTTATAAGATCATGTGTGTTAATGGTCAGTTGTTTCTCTATTCAAAAGACTCCCTTTAGTATCTCTTTTAAGGTTGGTCTGGTTTTAACAAACTCCCTTAATTTCTGCTTATCTGGAAATGTCCTAATTTCACCATCATATTTGAGAGACAATTTTGCTGGGTACATAATTCTTGATTGGAAATTTTTCTCTTTCAGGGTTTTATATATACCATCCCATTGTCTTCTCGCCTGCATGGTTTCTGTTGAGAATCCAAGCTTAGTCTTATTGTAATGCAGAGCTGCCTAGAAATCAGGACACGGAGTTGTTTCAGAGAAGCAGTTTATTAGCACTCCCGGGCGAGGTTCTCGTGCCCTAGCATCAAGGCCAGAGAAGTCTCATCCCCGGGCAGGGGGCATGGATTTTTATAGACACAGATAGGACCTATTTGGGGACACCAAGGAAATGACAGGGTCCTCTAAGGAAATGGCAGAGTCCAATTAGCTGTTAGCATGGGTCTGCACTTAATTAGCATGAGGGGGCTTCACAGGAGGAAGTTCGTCATTGCATGGGACTTTCCAGCCTGGGTGGGTTCTGTCACCTCGGTTGTCTTATCAGGCTGTCTCATCAGGGCCTGATACCTGGAGGAAGCTGCCAACTGACATATTGGGGCTTAGGTTTGCTTTGGCCTAACACTTATTGGTTACCCCTTGTAGGTAACTTTTGTTTTTCCCATGCTGCTCTCATGATTCTTTTTTGTCTCTGGTTTTGGTAAATTTGATAATGATATGTCTCAGTGATTTTCTTTTGGGGTGTATCCTGTTTGGGGTTCGTTGGACTTCCTGAATGAATATATTCAATTCTTTCATCATACCAGGAAAATTCTCTTCCAACAAATCTTCAACAGTTTTCTCAGTGGTTTTATTTTTCTCTTCCTGTTCTTGAATTCTAATTACACGTAGGTTATTCCTTTTGATGGTATCCCACATGAACCTTAGGCTTTCTTCATTTTGTTTTGATCTTTTTCCTGATTGATCCCTTTCCAAAGAAGTGTTCAGGTATTTGCCTTCAATCTCCCTAATTCTGTCTTCTATTGATTCAATTCTACTCCTTTGTCCATTCAATGTCTTATCTATT
>NW_006921797.1:1654271-1667728 GCF_000298275.1 Orycteropus afer afer | reverse complement strand
GACCTTGGCAAACAGATCCTATTCTTAAGTCCCTGGATTCTGAATAAGAAATGGTTGCCACTTATAAAGATTGAAAATGACTGCACCCTCGGTCACTTCAAATATCCAAAATGGCTACCACTTGTAAACACTCAAAATGTCTGTGCTCTATTGTTGTTGTTGTTATGTGCCATTGAGTCGGACCCGACTCATAGCAACCCCTCCTTGGGTTTCTGAGGCAGTATCACTATGGAAGCAGATTGCCCAATCCGCCTTCCGAGGAGTGGCTGGTGGGTTTGAAGTGCCAGCCTTCTGGTTAGCAGTCAAGTGCCTTAGGCACTATGCTACCAGGACCCTAGGTCACTTTAAATACCCAAATGGCTGCCACGTATAAACAATCAAAATTGCTGCACTCTCTGGACAGTGGAAAGCCCTCTTGCTGTTTCCCTTCCTAGTCATAGGCCACCAGTGCAATTGTCCCTGCAGCCGTTGGTGACCAGGGTTGATCTTTAGGTCAATTCTCAGGTCCCAGCACCACTTGGAAATATTTAGACTGTTGGTCCTGTCAGAGTAGCTGACAGTCCGCAGGTCCGCCCATCTCTATACTCACTGTTTTCATTCACGTTTTTCCACTAGTTGGTGCCTAATCCACTTCTGCATAGTTCCTTTCAAAGCTCAGGGCTCCAGGATTATCTTCTGAATTGGTTTTTCTTTTCTTTGCTGAAGAGGGTCTGTGTCGCTTGTCTCCATCTTACCAGAAGTGTAATACATGATTTCTTAAAGGCAGATTAAACCAACAAAAACAAACTGTCGCTGAGTTGATTTGACTCAGTGACCCTTCCTTGGGTTTCTGAGGCGATATCTCTATGGAAGTAGATTGCCCAATCTTCCTCCTGAGGAATGGCTGGTGGATTTGAAATGCCAGTCTTCTGGTTAGCAGGCAACTGCCTTAGGCACTATCACATAAAAATCATGTGATCACAATTTCCTTGTCAAAAAATTAATTTAGAAGGAGAAATAGCCCTAGTGTGATTTTTTTCCTGCAAAGACTACCTATGAATATATCATGAAATGTCTCTGTGCCAGAAAATAGTTTGGAAAATGTCTTGAGATTTATCTTTGACTAGTAATTCAATTTGTTTTTCTTTCTTTTTTGTTTTAATTCACTACTCTGGAGTGGAGTCCTTGGGTGGCTCAAACAATTAAGTGCTGTACTACCAGCCCAAATACATTCAAACCCACCCAGAGGTACCTTGGAAGATATGCCTGGTAAAGGTCACAACCTTGAAAACCCTATGGAGCAGTTTTATTCTGCACACATGGGGTCACCATGAATCACAATCAATTCCACAGCAATTAACACCTCTGGAGTAGCACAGTATTCTGATACTGCTGAAACATTGGTTCAAGAAAAATATTTAAAAGCTTAGACCTTTGAAATGCAAAATAATCACCAGAACATAAAAGAAAATAAAAAAAGGAAATATAGAAATGTAGTAAAATGTAACTATGACCATACAGAGGAGTGGATGTAATTTATCATTTGGTATGGACATGAAGTGTTTGAGAAAGACTAGTTATTTAAGATTTTTTGCTCCGGATGACAAGTTATACTGTAACATCTCTAGGGTGAGTCATTTCCAAGTCCTCTTAAAAATTCAAAGGGGAAATGGAATTAGGAGAACTTGCATCTCAGAGTTCTATTTACCACTGGTACAACGCCTTTTCAATACAATAAGACACCACTAGGGGTGCGTAGACATAAAATACTCCACCGTTATCAGTAGTCATCTCAAATGGCAATAGATCCTGTTATTACTCCCAAGCAAAGAGAGAGACTTCTACTGTTCTCTACTGTTCGCAGCGCCAAGGCACAATCCTGAACCTAATCAACAGCCAACATGGCTTTTCTGATGTATCCTTTAAAAAAAAAAAAAAAAAAAAACTCGGCTTTGAATCGTCAAGATTGAATCCTACAAGCTGATTCAAATCAGAAAAAGAAAAAAGAAAAAAGTCTCGACAGAGTGTCAAAGGATTGCAAGGGGCTGTGACAGTGCACTTTGCCTTCGTCATACGCTACGCCTTGAACAACATTGGCAGAAGGACGCGCAAAAACGTTTTCTTTCTAGAATCCCAAACCACTTCTGGTTAGCTAGTGACAGCGGCGGTTAGTCACCGAATCCTGGTCTCCTGCCCCTCAACAAATCTCATTTCCTCTACCGGATAAGTCAATGAACTCACTTGCTCCCACTACGCCTTTCTAGATCTCTACCGTAGCCTGTCTGCTGCTCGTAAAAAGAAATATACGGTACATACGTACTCCTAACATGACACAATATCCTTACTACTGCATCAGAGCATTAAACACACGCTCCAGAAAGGGAACTACACCACCACCCAACTTTGGGCGGAAAAAGTAAGCGCAGGCGTACTGGCACACTGTTACCAGCTTTGCCCATTTTCCCCACATCGTCTCTGAAATTTCACTTCCGCTCTGCACATTTGCTTCCGGGGCAATTGTAAGCTCGGCCCCTGTTCAGCTCCTACCCTCTTCTGCCCGAGGGAGGGGGGGGCCAGAGCCGAGGGGGTGGGGAAGAGTTCGTTGTTTGTTTACACGATGTGAGCGGAAAAAGAGACCAATAAAGTTTATTCTGGAAACAAAAGGAAAAAAAACAGGGGCGACAGAGAAAGAGACGGGGCGGGGGCGTGTGGCGGGGGCTAGCGAGGAAAGGGAGCAAGAAGGGGAAAGCGGCAGTTCCGGTGCCGCCGTTGCGGCCGCTGAGGTCTTGGGCTGCTGCTGCCGCGGTCGCTGGGGCTGGGGCTGCTGGCAAGGCAGGGCTCGGGCCCGGCCGGGCAGCTCCGGAGCGGCGGGGGAGAGGGGCCGGGAGGCGGGGGTCGTGCTGCCCGCTCTCCTCTCCCTCAGCGCCGCCGCCGCCGCCGCCGCCGCCCGCGGGGCTGGGACCCGATGCGGTTAGAGCCGCGGATTCTGGAGGAGCCCCAAGCGTGAGTAGAGCGCGGAAGGGCCGGGAGCGGGCGCGGTCGGGATGGAGATGGGGTGGGTGCCGGGGACTCCCGGGCGCGCCAGCCGTTCGGGGTGGGGGCTAGTCATTCTTCTCTCAGCGTCAGCCGGCGCTGGAGTTCACTGTTATCTCAGCTCACTCTCCGCTGCCTGTCGCTGACCTCTCCCAGATGCATAGGCGAGGGCTCGCCTCTCCCTCTTCTTTCTTCCTCTGCCTGCCGCCTCGTTCCTGGTTTCCTTCCTCTCCCATTTTTGGGGATGGGGAGGCCACAGGCTGAGCAAGTGCTCTCAGGGCCGCCGCCCGTGCCCTGGCCGCAACGGGTCGGTTCCCTGCACCCCGCACGCCCACCCGACTGGGCGCGGCGAGCACCGTGGCGACAAGAACCCGGGCGAGGAACAGCGAGCTGTTTCTGCGGGCCTGTCACGCCCGAGGGCTTCGGCCCCGCCAGCCCAGTGGGCCCTGCATTTGCCTTATACTGGGTTTAAATCGCCCGGCAGGGGTATGAAAGGGAAACCGCTCCCCTCCACCGCCAGCTCCCTTCCACCCTTCCTCTCGAGGTTGTTTTTTCCTTTTAACCGAGACAACCAGGCATACTGAATCTTTCATTCATATACCTGAGACATTGTCTCCTGTGACTGATGTCTTTACCAAGTCTATTA
Source organism: Orycteropus afer afer (assembly GCF_000298275.1). NCBI lineage: Eukaryota > Metazoa > Chordata > Mammalia > Tubulidentata > Orycteropodidae > Orycteropus > Orycteropus afer. The sequence goes on along the minus strand of NW_006921797.1, from coordinate 1,664,070 downwards.
TATGATGCCTGTTTCATAGCGCCTAAGTGGCTCAGAAAGGTAGGGTGAGCGCCCAAGCTTGGGCTAAGTAAACACCAGACGTTCAGCCAATGTGTTTTGACCGCGCGGCTCGAGGGATTTATTTTAGGATGCTAAAGGAATAGTGATAATGATGGCTAACCCTGTTACCAGACTTGGAAATCGAAAGCTCTTTTTTCTTAGGTGGTAATAATTGGGGAGCTGTTTACATACATAAAGGGCAGGCTAGCGCTACAAGAGGGGGCTTTGTGGAAAACAGCCTGCGTATTCTTTAGTAAATTGGAGTTGTGATTTCGTCTTAGTGAAGCTTCCTCATTCCAGCACTGCGCCTTTGTGCAAATGCAGAACTTGGGTTTGTGGGACGATGCTTTGAATCGTAGTTTGTGAGGCTGGGGAGAACCCCTGGAAAACTCAGGTGTTCTAGGTTTCTCCATCCGGCTGATTTCTACTGCCGCTTTTGAATCATTGCGGACAAAAATTGGTCGCATGTTTCCTCGCTTTGAAATTAGACTCACTGGGTATTTGCTTACATTAGACTGTACAAAATTTGTTTATGTACTGGATTACGTGTTATAAGAAAAAACTGAAAATTAAGTTACTGAATTGCTAGTTTAATTTGGATAAATCAAAACTCTTTATTAGTGGGCTCTTGAAGCACCTAAACCCAAACTGCAGCCTAATAATTTGATGATATGGCTGTGTATTCAAGCTTTGAGATTTTTTAAATTGAAGAATTGAGTTCTGGTTGAAATCATAGATTTCTACCTAAACATGACATGTTCTGGAAAAATTTAATTACCAGAATAACTTTCTGCAGTGTCATCAGCCAAAATTACCTGAAGAAGGCCAAGTGGTTTTGCTTTTGTGTTTTATGTTTTCTCATCTCATCTTTTGGGATAAAATTAACTAAAATTCCATTCATAATTTAACTTTCATTAGAAGTTTCTTATTTAAACTTTCTTCGTTATTATAAAATAGAATGCTTTCCTTTAAAATCACAAAATAGATTGAAAGAAATGATAGTACATCATTATAACAATAACATATTGTTGTTGTTGTTATTTGCCATCGAGTGGGACCCGACTCATAGCGACCCCTCCTTGGGTTTCCGAGGCAGTATCACTACGGAAGTAGATTGCTCTATCTTCCTTCCGAGGTGTGGCTGGTGGGTTTGAACCGCCAGCCTTTTGGTTAGCAGTAAAGTGCCTTAGGCACTATGCTACCAGAGCTCCTACCAATAACATAATAGGAGAAATAACAAGAAAGTAAATGAACAATAGTTCAATAATATTTTATTTTTGATCATACGTATGAAGTTTGCAAGGCATTCCTTTTGGTTTAAGTTAAAGAATTAAAGGTAATGTATATATAAATGCAGAAATGCTTTTGTATAGCTAAAGTTCTTTAAAAATTTAAGTAAATTAGCGATTTCACTAAATACAGATACTATACTTAAACTGAAATATTGCTGCATAGAAGTGAATATTATACTGGGCTAGAATCTAGGTAAAAGGGAGACCATAAACAGCAGGGACTTTGCCTGGTTCTGTGCGTGGAATAGTCCTGGAGGCAGAGCTTCCTTCCTGTCAGGATAAGATCCTCTCCATCCCTTATAAATATTCCTCTTTTTTTTTTTAAAAAAAAAAAAAAACCCTAAATTTATAAATAAAATATTCATGGAATAAGGTGGTGGTGTTGTTATTTGCCATCGAGTCGGACCCAACTCATAGTGACCCCTCCTTGGGTTTCCCAGGTAGTATCACTACAGAAATAGATTGCCCAGCCTTCCTTCCAAGGAGTGGCTGGTGGGTTTGAACTGCCAGCCTTCAGGTTAGCAGCCATTCTTTCTCTTAAACAGTTTACTTTGTGTGTAGCTTATTCCTTATTAGTGCCCTTTACTGAATAAAGATTTTTAAACAGTAAACAAAAAACCAATCTCACTGTCATCAAGTCAATTCCAACTCATAGTGACCCCATTTGGGTTTCCGAGGCGGTAAGTCTTTACTGGAAGTAGGTTGCCCAGTCTTCCTTTTGAAGAGTGGCTGGTGAGTTGGAACCGCTAACCTTCTGGTTAGCAGTCAGATGCCCTGTTGTTGTTGTTGTGTGCCGTCGAGTTGGACCTGACTCATAGTGACCCCTCCTTGAGTTTGTGAGGCAGTATCACTGTGAAAATAGATTGCCCAACCTTCCTTCTGAGGAGTGGCTGGTAGGTTTGAACTGCCAACCTTCTCCTTAGCAGTCAAGTGCTTTAGGCACTAAGCTACCAGAGCTCCTTCAGAAGCCTTGTTGTTGTTGTTGTTATGTGCCGTCGAGTCGGCCCTGACTCATAGCGACCCCTCCTTGGGTTTCCGAGGCAGTATCACTACGGAAGTAGGATTGCCCAACCTTCCTTCCGAGGAGTGGCTGGTGGGTTTGAACCGCCAGCCATCTGGTTAGCAAGCGTCTTAGCCACTATGCTACCAGAGCTCCCTCAGAAGCCTTAGTGGTTAGCATTTAAAGTGCATTTGCTCTGTTGATCTGTTTATTTGAAAAGAACTAACTTAATCCCACTTGAACTCTTTAGCAACTAGAATAGCATTAAAATGATCCATTATTTTTATGTTTTGGATTCCAAGGGGGAGGAATTCTTTAAATGAAATGTGTTTGTTAAGCATCATAAAAGATTTCATCTCTAGGGAGAATCTGTCATCTTAAAAATTGTACAATTTTAGAAGGATGAACCTTGGAATGTAGTTTCTATCTTATTAGCACAGTTTATCAGGCTGTTTTACTTAAGTATTTATCTTGAGCTACATAATAATCCTGTAGACAGGACAGTATTAGTATTCCTGAGAAATTATATTCTAATCTTAGGTCAAACAGGTGGCAGGTGACAGACTCATTGACAAAACCAAGGTTTTCTGATCCCTTTCATCATACCATGCTGCCTATAAATCAGCTTCCACCTGCTTATTTAATAGATAAAGAAACTGAGGCCCGGAGAGCTTTAATTACTTACGATCACCTTTTCCCGTATTTGCAATAATAAATGTGGACATTTAATTCTCTATATAGCTTAAACAATGGTTTTGAATCCTGACTGCACATTAGAATCAGCTAGGGAGCTGTTTAAAATACTAATGCCAGGGTCTCACCTTCAGAGATTCTAACTTAATTGGTCTGCAATGAAGCCCAGACATCTGTTTTGTTTGTTTGTTTGAGAACTATCCAAGTAATTCTGATAGACAAAAATGTAAGTCCTGGCTTACAATGGCCTATATGATTTGGTCCTTGGCTTGTTTCTGTAGGTTCATTTTTCTTCCCTGCTACAGCAGCTATCCTGGCCCAAATGCTGTTTGCTCTTGATCATTTGCCACTCCATATCCCTTCTTTATGCCTTAGATGACTTCTCATCTTTCATGTTGCTTTGAAAAGTCTAGTCTGAGTTAGTTGCTCCTGTTTCCTGTTCCTATAGTATTTTGTATCTTTCACTGTCATAGCTTTAATCCCTCTTTATTTTAATTGCCTGTTCATTTGTCTATATCTTCTGTCAGGATATAAATTTCATGAGTATAGGGACTCCTAAGTTATATACTGTTGTATTCTCATTGCCAAACACAATACCAGGACCAGTTGCTGTTGAGTTGATTCTGACTCATGGTGACCCCAGGTATATGAGAGTGGAAATGTGCTCCATAGGGTTTTCAGTGTTTTTTTTTTCCAAAGTGGATTGCCAGGCCTTTCTTCCAAGGCACCTCAGGGTGGACTTGAATCTCTAATCTTTAGGTTAGCAGCCAAGTGCACCACCTAGGAGTTCTCCCCAAGCACAGTTTAAAAAAAAAAAAAAGTCAAACTTGTTGGCATCAAGTCAATTCCAACTCATAGCAACCACATGTGTTACAGAGTAGAACTGTGCCATAGGCACAGTTTTCTTGGCTATAATTTTTACAGAAGCAGATCTCAAGGCACTTCTCCCATGACAGCACTGTGTGAATTTGACCCGCCTACCTTTAGGTTAGCAGTTGAGCTCTAACTGTTTGTATTACTGAGGGACCAGTACATAATATGAACTCATTGACTGAATATTGGGAAAGACTTCTTTACAGTATGTTGTATTCCATAAGTATCAATTGTGTTTTTCTTTATTTTTTGCCAAATACATTTGATATTTTGGATCCCTGAAAATGTACATCACTGAAACTGCTGCACATGTGAATTTCTTTTGGAAGCAGTTAAGATTATATAAATTAAGTCATTAGTGGCACTCCACTCCAACATATGCACACACACACAAGATATTGTTATATATAACACTGTACTGGTAATAAGATTTAAATTCAAATCCCAGTCTTAGCACTAACATTTTGTCTTTGGCCAAGTCTCAATCTCAAATCTCACCCTCAGTTTCCTCATCTGGAACACTAGGTGCTGTACATTTAACTCACTATTCTAGCCTTAAAATCCTATAAATATTAAAAATATTGGCTTTGAAATCTGATACTCCTTGGTTCAAAATCTGACTTTTATTTATACTTACTGTCAGGATTACTTTTGGCAGTCCTTGTGAATTGAAACAATGTATATCCAAAAGAGTTCCTATCCAGGATCAGGTGCTTAATAAGTGTTCATTCCCTTTCCCCTTAGGAGACATTAGATCTCATGAATGGACTTAGATAACAGAAGGGCCTGGTTTATTCAGATTCTGTTTTCTATCTTGCTTATTGCTACCCCTGTAGGTGTGACTAGGTACCAAAAAGCACTATGACTTTTGGTTTCATTTTCTTAAAACTCCATTCCACTGCCAAACACCCAGGTGTTCCTCAATCTGCTTGGGAAATAATTATGCTTGGAAGTTTGAACTTTGATAGGATAGCAAGTGCCAAGCTATTAATACATCAGAATACAGAATATGAGAGGAAGAACAGTCTAAATGATGAGCTTAAACCATCTCTTAAAAATAATAAAATCAAACTTGACCACTTCAAAAGAAGATCCAGGGATTATTGTCAGAACTCTGTTTACCAAACATTAAAATTCAGGGACAGTTATATAGTAATTCCCAAGTACTATAGAAATATTTCTGGCCAGAACCAATTCCAGAACATAGGCACAGAGTGGTTTCAATGTCAGATTACCAGGCTGAAATTCTTGATTTTTGTATCTCTATTTGGGAGCCATGTTTCTTCATCTTCTATAGTGATTTTAGCCTTTATTTAGCTATTAGTGATAGCATGTATACATAGAGGAGCTCTGGTAGCACAGTGGTTAAAGCATTTGGCTGCTAGCCAAAATGTTGGTAGTTTGAACCCACCAACGGCTCTGTGGAAGAAAGATGTGGCAGTCTGCTTCCCTAAAGATTTACAGCCTTGGAAACCCTATAGGGCAATTCTACTCTGTCCTGCAGGGTCAGCTATGAGTAGGAATCCACTGCAAGGCAGTGGGTTTGGTTCTGGTTTAACCGTACAAATAATGTGGTAATATTGATGGCCAGTCTCATTTTTGTGTAAATCAATGGGACTTCTTGGGTTTCCTCAGAGGTTTATGTGAAAAGTGAATTTTAGAGTCTTTGAAAAGACTAATAAAAAGTATTGTAGGTAGGAGAAACTGAAGTGTTACGATGTAAAAAAAGAAACATGAGGTAACACACGGCGAAGTCTGAGCGTTTAGCTTGAAGGCTTAAGATTTCCATCATCCAAGATTATTACTCAGTCCAGTGACCTCATTAGGTGGGTAGAGGGTCGGGGGTGTGTATTGCACCCCCAGAGAATGCCAGAGGGGGTGACACAAATGATCCCACGGTCTGCATCGGCATCAGGAAGGCTGTCGTTCCAGAGTTTGAGGTCGCTAAAACAGTGGTGTCACTGTGGTTGGTGTCACCTGTCACCCAGTGTGTCGTCCATTGAGTGGAATGGAGGGTTCCGCCTTGGCCACAGGGAGAGGGGAGGAGCTGCAGGGGCAGGGCCGGAAGGGGAAGGATTGTTCATCGTGGCACTCGGCCTTGGGTGGGAACTGCCGGAGTTATGTGTCGTGGCACTCCGCTATGCGTCCTAGAGCTGTAGCACTCCTGTGTGTTGTGGCACTTGGCCCGATGTGGAGGCGGGGCCGAACGGGTACATCCACCCATTGGAGAGGGTGACAACATTTATTACCGCACTGGGTGACACCAACTCCTAGTGACGCCACTGATTCAGTCTCAGGTAACTCTTGTAATTTGAGTTTTATTTTCTCAAGTCAATAGGCTTTATATTGATAATGTTTGATAGTTATATACTTTGTTGTTGTTATTTGCCATCGAGTCGGACCCGACTCATAGCGACCCCTCCTTGGGTTTCTGAGGCAGTATCACTACGGAAGTAGATTGCCCAACCTTCCTTCCACCTTACTCATATTTAATATATTTTTTGTGAATTGTATGAATCATTGATCCTCATTAAGGAATTGTTAGGTGTTCTTTTTTGGCCTCCCCACGTATACCAAAAAAAAAAAAAAAAAAACCAGACTCACTGCTGTGGAGTCGGATCCGACTCATAGCGACCCCTCTTTGGGTTTCGGAGGTGGTATCATTGCGGAAGTAAGATTGCCCAACCTCCCTTCCAAAGAGTGGCTATTTAGAGCAAGTCCTCAGATTAAAAAATGAAACTGAGTTTGTAATATAAGTGGTGGCTTAGAGCTATCTTCTGCTTCAAGTTTAATATTTCTTAAATTGAACTGCTTTCAGTATTCTAGAGCTGTGCTCTAGATACCTGTGAGACTAAATTCCAGTCCAAAACTCCTACTTATGTATATGGTTGGGGGGGACGGGGGCGGGAGCGAGGAGCTCTGGTGGTGTAGTAGTGGTTAACGTGTTTGGTTGCTAACCAGAAGATGGGTAGTTCCAACCCAACAGCGACTCCAGTGAAGAAGGAAGGGACAGTCTGCTTCCGAAAAGATTTACAGCCTTGGAAACCCAATGTAGGTCCTTATGACTCAGAATCGTCTTGTTGTTGTTGTTATGTGCCGTCCAGTCGGCCCCGACTCATAGTGACCCCTCCTTGGGTTTCGGAGGCAGTCGCACTACAGAAGTAGATTGCCCAACCTTCCTTCCGAGGAGTGGCTGGTGGGTTTGAACCACCAGCCTTTCATGGTTAGCAGTCAGGTGCCTTAGGCACTATGCTACCAGAGCTCCTAATCGACTTAGATGGTAGTGAATTTTTTTTTTTTTTGGTGTGTGTGTGGCAGATTATATCACATTTTAGGATCTTTTTATGCATTGATACAATTAAAAAACAAAACAGAAAACCGAAACTCACTGCCTTCGAATCGATGGGGACTCACAGCGACCCCTATTGGGTTTCCAAGGCTGTAGATCTTAAGGAAGTATATTGCCCCATTTTCCTTCCGCGGAGTGGCTGGTCAATTTGAACCGCTGACCTAGCTAGCAGCCAAATGCGTTATCCACTACTCCACCAGAGCTCCTTAACTGCACTGTAACAACAACAAAAACCCACTGTCGTCACGTCTATTCCGACTCATAGCGACCACCACTAGGTTTCCGAGGCTGTAAATCTTCACGGAAGTAGATTGCAGATTTCGCAGTCTTGCTTCCGCAGAGTGGGTGGTAGGTTTGAGCCACCAACCTTTTCTTTAGCAGTCAGATACCTTAGACGCTATGCTACCAGAGCTCCAGCTGTACTGTAGGTGTGTTCATTTTGGTATAAATACTGGGAGCAGTTAAATGACTGACAGGCATTGAGAGTTGACCATCCATTGCAAGCCAGTTGCCAGAGTTATGAAGGCCAGCAGTCCTGTCACAGCACCCTTAATAGCCACTGGCCACCATCCTTAACTTGTTTAAAACTTCTAGGAAAGTACGTTCCATAATTTCCCTTGGTAACCCATCCTGCTAGATGGTTTTCAGAAAATGTGTTCTAATCTTAGAAACATAATTCCAGAGCCATAATAAACCTCTCTTTTTTTCTGGGTATATCCTTATATGTGCAGACAAATATTTGGAAAGATGATAAAAATCATTGTTCCTAATCAGAAAACAATGATATTTATGCTGTTGATTTGTTGTTTCTATAAATGTTCAAATTCCTCACCATCAACTTTTGAGTATTTTTTGACCAGCAAGCTGCTTTGGTAACCAGATATTATTCAGAGTTATTTTGAGTATGTACTCATTTTTCAACAAGCTAAGCAGATTTCTGTGGCGTACTTTTCTTTGGGAGATCACATTTTTCCCAGTATATATCATGATGGATTTATTGCAGGTTTAGAACTGAAAGTACTATTTCAGTACAATTAGCTCATGTGACTAGTGGGCCATGGGAATATCAGCCTTAATAGCCATGTATATGTTCTATACAGGATCTCCAGTTTTGATACCTTTCTGAATGGTTGGCATTGGTAGCTCAACACCATCTGATTCTTCTGGTCTCGGGGTTGTGTAGGTTGAAAGTACTATTGCAGGTTTAGAACTGAAAGTACTAATGCATTTTAAAACAACTATCTGGTAGCATAGTGGCTAAGACACTTGCCTGCTAACCAGACGGCTGGCGGTTCAAACCCACCAGCCACTCCCTGGAAGGAAGGTTGGAAGGAAGGTTGGGCAATCCTACTTCCGTAGTGATACTGCCTGGGAAACCCAAGGAGGGGTCACTATGAGTCGGGTTTGACTGATGGCACATAACAACAACAGCATCTGCTTTTAGCCTAAAAGTGAATGAATTGTATCTTTTTCCTTAGAAGGTTAACCTCTTATCACCTGGAAAAAAAAAAAAAAACTTGGAGTTTTTTTTTTGCTAAATCAGCTACTATTCTGTGACTCCAGATTTATGGAGCACATCATCAAATGTAAAAGAACATTAATGGGAAAAATTATGGGGGGAAAATGGTAGAAATTAGGCACTGCTATAAACTCCAAAGTTAAGTTAAACCATACATGAACAGTTGGGACAGGGTAGAACTTATTTTAAAGTTATCATTTTTATACTTAAAATATTAATTGTAACAATGTTTGAAAAGTTATTGTTTGTATGAAAATGTTTCTTTGAAATCTGGCTGCTGTTATTTGAAGTTAGGATCCCGATAGGCAGTGTCTTAAAGTATTGATGAAAGTGGTATTTGTGTTCCTTTTCACTATGTGTAAGTTGTAAAAGCTGAACTTAACTTTTTTTTTCTTTTTCTTTTGATTACTCTTTCCCTGTGTCCGTCTTAATCTATGCATTCCTGCCTCTCTCTAGCTTTCTTCCTCTGCAAATGTTGCCCTTCTGATCTTCCCAGCATTAGTTGTTCTAAAGGCATGTATCTCTCTGGTGTGATTGTTCAGTTTATAGGCCTGTTGTCTGGCTGAGAGTTAAGACGGGGAATGAGTCCAGTTCCACACCCAAAAGGTAACTAGGGGCCGTAGTCTTGGGGGTTTGACCAGTCTCTATCTGAACAGTAATTCTTTTTTTTTGTTTTTGAATTTTCTACATTTTCCTCCTGTTCTATACAGGATCTCCAGTTTTGATACCTTTCTGAATGGTTGGCATTGGTAGCTCAGCACCATCTGATTCTTCTGGTCTCGGGGTTGTATAGGCTGATATTCCCATGGCCCACTAGTCACATGAGCTAATTGTTTCTACGCATCTTTGATTTTCCTCACTCTTCTTTGCTCCAGAGGAGGAGAGACCAATAGTTTTATCTTACATGGCTGTTCACAAGCTTTTAAGACCCCAGTCTCTGTTCACCAAAGCAGGAGGTAGAAAAAATTGTGTACTATGTTGTGCCGATTGAACTTGGTGTCTGCCACAATGAACATAGCTTTTTTTTTTTTTTT
>NW_006921797.1:1648557-1649234 GCF_000298275.1 Orycteropus afer afer | reverse complement strand
TTCAAACCCACCAGCCACTCCTCGGAAGGAAGATGGGGCAATCTACTTCCGTAGTGATACTGCCTCGGAAACCCAAGGAGGGGTTGCTATGGGTCAGGTCCGACTCCACGGCACATAACAGCAACAACAACAACAGGACCTCAAGAAATATCTGTGAGCGCCTTGAAGACAAGAACTGTGTCATCCTCTTTCTATCCTGACGGTTTACTAATGGATCTAATCTCCCAGCAAATAAGATAGCATTCTACCAAGCTTGTAGTATTGTTCAGTTCTTTACATTGCTGCTTGCTTTTTATTCTATTATAACTTATAAGTTTCATTTTAGCTCTAGACATCTGAATTTGATTTGGTGCCTAGTCTTTAGGGAAGTTAATATATGAAGATTCTGTTTAATAGGAGTGAGAGATTAATGGACAACAGAAAGTATTAAGTAAATTTTAGTGTATAGTTTTTGGAGATAATCTGAGCTTTCTGTAGAATGATTTTTGGTGTCTGTTCTAGATCTCAGAATCCTTAGCAGATATTTTTTTTATGTTGACTTGGTATTTAATATTAAGGAAAAAATAGGACTGTTTCTCCAATCTCTCAATATTTGAGTTTGTTCCTAAATGTTTCATAAACATCCTATGTATTACATTAATTTCCATTCTTGAACATGTAGTTCTTGTGTGTGTGTG
>NW_006921797.1:1642511-1647772 GCF_000298275.1 Orycteropus afer afer | reverse complement strand
AAATTCACTTTTCATACAGCAGTTCACATATACTTTGTCTCATGTCATTGACCAAAATTTACAATGCAACAGCTCCCCTCCCACTTCCTCCCCATGGTTACCTCTTCCCAGTGCCCATCCCTCCATACTCTTCTGCACCCTGAGCTATCTCCCTGCCTAGCAGATGTTTTAAGAGTACTCTGCCAGTGAAGCAGTACTTACTTTGTGCCACAAGGTAATTCCTTTTTCTAGTGTCTGTCTTCATACAGTAAAGACAAGACCAAAAACCAAACCCACCGTTATGAAGTTGATTGTGACTCGTAGCAACACTTTAGGGCAGAGTAGAACCACCCCACAGGGTTTCCAAAGCTTAGGGAAGCAGGCTGCCTCAGCTTTATTCCACAGAGTAGCCAAATACATTAACTGCTGCACTACTGGAACTCCTAGTAAAGACAATTGTTGTGTTAGATTGTCATATATAATCCTTATGTTACTAGCTGCTTTTATTTTTTTTAATTTTTATTGTGATTTAGGTGAAAGTTTACAGAGAAAATTCATTTTCATTTTCCATACAGCAGTTCATACAGACTTTGTTTCATGACACTGACTGCAATTCCCCACAGTGTATCATATAGCATTTAAGTTTATAGTAAATATATATGTTCGTTTTTACATCTCTTTTTAGCAGTTTTTCCAGAATGCTCTTGATGGACACAAGCTAACTTATTCTACTTAAGTTGATGATCACATGATCTGTATCTCATAAGCCAGATTAATAATAATACTCACACACTTTTAAAAAACTGTATATATTATCATTTATTTTAGGGATATTGTTCGAATAGGTATCTGTACTTTTGGGCATAATTGTTCAAATTATTTTCACTTTTACTTGCTTTTAAAGAATGATTTCTATTAAGTATGCTTCTAGGCATTTTTTTGCATGTAGAACGTCATAGAATTGTCTGTTTCTTTATTGGAGTGGTATGCACAATGAAAAAATAACATGACATTAGGCGGTCTTAGTACTGAACAAGAGTTTGTTGCCACACTATGATTAGGATTATCCCGAGCATTTAAGTTAAGTTAAGAATTAGCTATTTATTTAAAAATAGTTATCACAAAGAATTATAGTTGGCACACTATGGGAGAAAGTTTCCTTGATTTTCTAAATGTACACACTGTTGTTGTTATTTGCCATCAAGTTGGACCCAACTCGTAACAACCCCTCCTTGGGTTTCCAAGGCAGTATCACTACGGAAGTAGATTGTCCAACCTTCCTTCCGAGGAGTGGCTGGTGGGTTTGAACCGCCAGCCTTTTGGTCAGCAGTCAGTTGCCTTAGGCACTACGCTACCAGAGCTCCTAATGTACACACTAGTGTATGTATTTTGAGCTGCCTCAAACCAGACTTGAGTATCATTAATCTGGAGAAGGGGAAAAAGGGACTGTTACTTATTGTCTGCTTGCTATTATATACCAGTATTGTATTGTGACTAGCATGTGAATACAATAGATGTTTTGTATGTTACCTACCTTAAACCTCACAACACCATAGAACAGATGCAGTCTCTCTGTTTCACAGATTAAGAAACTTAAGTCTTGTATCTAGAATGCATAATGTAAATCTTATCACATTTAATTTACATAAATTCAACCATATGTATTGAGCCAAAAGTCAAAACATAACATAATAATTTAAATATTGTAGGCATATCCCTCTTACTGAGCTTTGCTTCACAGTAGACGTGAGCTGAAAGATAGGACTTTGCTGTCCCCTAAAAACTCTGGTGGTGTAGTACCTAAGGCATCTGACTGCTAACCAGAAGGCTGGCAGTTCAAACCTACCAGCCACTCCTTGGAAGGAAGCTTGGGCAATCTACTACTATAGAGATACTGCCTCAGAAACCAAAGGAGAGGTCGCTATGAGTCAAACCGACTCAATGGCAGTGAGGTTGGTTGGTTGAAATTGGTTTCACTGCCTGGTAAGAGGATCTCACTATGTTCATATGTTCACTTTGATTGTAGTGCTCAGACATGTAATGTTCATACAACATGGTTTCTAGTGCTCAGCCAAAGAAGTAGCAATTTGTTCTAAAAGAAAAACTGCTGTTTCAGGCTTGTTGTGCAAATGTGTTTGTCTCTAAAGTGGCCTGGCAAATGGCTACCACAAATCTATCATCTGTGCCTGTAAATTCTGTCTGATACACATAGAAACACATACAAACCCACACCCTTTAAATCATATATGTATTTTATATATTGTGTATATAACTTTACTGTGTTCTTCATTAATGTATGCATTGTATCTTTATATAAAACATATTTCTGTACCAAGGTAATACACAGAAACCATATACATTGTATTTTATCAGTAATTTAAGAGATGTGTTAAGGAAAATGTTGACTCTACATCCACAGACTGTATATTGTTTACCATACTATTCCCAGGATCTGCCATATTGCCAAGCACAGTATTTACTGAATAAATGGAAAAAAACAAAAACAAAAAAAACCTCTTGTAATCACTCAGCTACTTACTTTTAAAGGAATAAATATACATATGGAGGCCATATTTTCCCAACTCCAATTATTTTTTAAATGAAATTTTATTGTGTTTTTTGGTGATAGTTAACATAGCAAGTTAGGTTCCCCTTTAACAGTTTCCACAGAAATTAATCAATGACATTAGTTACATTTTTCACATTGTGTCAACTTTCTCATTAATTGTGTTCTGGTCTATTTTAATATTCTAGTTTCCTTGTCCCCTTATCTTCTCATCATTGCTTAGGGTTAAATGTTTACTTTTGAGATTCTTATGGAAGTCTTCCAGGAAAGCACCAGTCTAACAGGTAATATCCTTTATTTTGTCTATCACTCTGCTTTTTGGTTAAATAATGATCTCAGGGGATAGATTTAGTTCAAGGTTTAAAGAATACCTCAGGAAAAGTCTCACGGAGTTTTCTGCCAACCCAAATTTTTTAGAGGCACTTTTAAGTAATCTGCTTTGTTTCCCAAATGGTTTACACTTGAGTAATGTTAGGATATTCAATATGGATATAGAATATTAGAAAATACAACTATCTCAGAACATTTGGCCCGGTGGCCACTGAACTCATTATTATTTCCTTTCTTTTTTCTAGCTGTTCATTTATACATGTCTATAGATTTGCTAAAGGAAATTCAGCCATACTGAGCATAATTTCTTTGATGAAAACACACAGTAGGTTTCTGCTGACCCCTTACCTACAGAAATGGAAGGACTAGAAAATGGAAAATGTAAATAAGATGACAAATCTATGTGTTACTCTCACTTCCTTATGTGATATTTGTTATCTGCTTACAAACACCAGTTTCATGAATGTCCCATCTGATCTGGTGTATGAGGAAGAAGTACTCCCTCTAGAGCTTTGTAAAAAGAAAAGTCCCCTGAACTGCCATGGGCCAGCCATTCTTGCCATGATGACCAGCATACATCACATGACTACCAGGCCAAAATACCATCATTTCTCTTATATTTGGCTGGAAGAGAAGGTTTGATGCAGTGGAAAGAGAACATTTGTTTATAATTCTAGGTCAGAACCAGAATATCCAGAAATAATGAGCTTGTGCAAACAAACTTTAAGAATGTAGGTTCAAATAAAATAGTAACAACTCTAAATAAAATAGTAGCAAAAATAATTCAACAGTAAATCAAGTTTCTTTTATAATTAAAGAAAAAAGTTTCTGTGAACTCTGACTCATGGTGAACCGATGTGTGTTAGAATAGAACTGTGTTCCGTAGGATTTTCAGTTGTTGAGTTTTCAGAAGTAGATTGCCAAACCTTCCAAGGTGTCTTTGGGTATACTACCACCTCCAACCTTCCAGTTCACATCCAAGCACATTAACTGTTAGAAAACCCCAAACCCAAAAAACCCATTGCCTTTGATTTTAACTCATAGACACCCAGCAGGGCAGAGTAGCACTACCTCATAGGGTTTCCAGGGCTGTAATTTTATGGAGGCACCCTGCCACATCTTTCTGCCACAGAGTGGCTGGTGGGTTCAAACTATGATCTTTGGGTTAGCAATTGAGCTTAATCCACCAGGGCTCCCTTCATTTATAACAGTAATAGAAAATATAAAATATGCTAATGAGAAATGTGTAGGCCCATGTGAAGAAACCTTAAAAAAACCTGGAGGGGGCTGTTGGTGAATCAGAGAACAAGGGATATGATAAAGGGGGGGCATCAAAAATCAAAGAAAAAAGGAAGCCTCATTCAGTAAAAATTATTCAGAGTGTTAAATATTTGGGGGAAAAAGGCAAGTCAATTTGAATATGTATTTCATGTTATGTAGCAGAGTAAATTTCAGATAAATTGGAGAGTTAAACAAAAATAAATAAATAAATACCCTTATGCTAATTTCATTTTTAAAAGATACTTATCTGAAGGGGGAAGTACTTTCCAAACATTAAAGAATTGGAAGTTCATTAGATTTGACTCTTAAATGGAACTATGACATTTATTCTATCTTGTTTTACCACCTCCCTTCCTCTCAATACAAATGAACAAATTAAAAGATCTGTAAATTTTGCAAAACACAACAGATAGTTATCTTTAAATAGGGTATTCATACAGATACTTTGAATAGCACCAAGACTTACGTAGAAAAATGAGCAAAGAACGTGAGAAGACAGGCTCATTTGTGAAAGATGAAATACAAGCATATGGGAAGATGTTATTCTACGATAGGTAGTCAAAGAATTAAAATTTTAAGATGCAATGATAATGTTATTTTACTTTTCAAGTTATAAAGAGGATTTTTTGTTTTTTTTCTTTTTATGCTGTTGGTAAAGGTGCTGTGGATAGAATATACTCACATACTTCTAATAGATTAAGTATTTGAGTGAGGAGCCCTGGTGGTGCAGTGGTTAAGCATTTGGCTGCTCACTGACCCACCCAACAGCTCTGCAGTGTAGTAAATTACTTAGTATGGCTTTTCTACCTATAAGTCATTGTAAACTCAGTGGTGGAATGAGCAACTGAGGAGCTGATTGTAAATGTTATCCACGTGGAGTATTTCTGTTGGGCGTGGCACAGTACAATGTTCTGGGAGGTGCCCACTTTCTCTCAGGTGCTTAGCGTTCTGATGCTATGATTGGCTAGTTTGACCACCCTGCCGGGCTCAAAAGGAGGCCTCCTGGAAGCAGAACTCTCTCTGACTGCTGGTTGAGGAAGAAGTGCTGCTGAAAGAGACACGCGCCCCTGAAAGAGACACGTGCTGCTGGGAAAGAGATGCGAGA
>NW_006921797.1:1616045-1642216 GCF_000298275.1 Orycteropus afer afer | reverse complement strand
AATAGGCCTTGGGTTACTGCTGTCTTCCTCTTGTGAGATTAGAGGAGGTCAGAACATGTGGCCTCCTTGCCCTTTTTGCAAGCTCTAAGGGAGAAAGACCTGGCTATCTGCTTCCATAAAGATTACAGCCTAGAAAATTCTATGGGACAGTTCTCTGTCACTTGGAGTCACTATGAGTCTGAATCAACTGGACAGCACCCAACAAATATTCAACAAGTAAACTATGCTATATATCCCATAGAAATAAGTTGCCATATAAAATACATTTATGAAGATTTACAGTAATTTGAGGAAATGTTTTTGAGTGAAATCGCAAGATACAAAATTACGAGCAAACAAAGAAAGAAAGAAATACACCAAAAATATGTAAAGAAAAAAGACTGTAAGAGAAAATGATAATAATGGTTGTCTTGGAGGCATTTTTCATTGTTCTCATTCATTTGTACATCACTATATTTCCAGTACATATGAACACAGTCCCAGACCCGTAGTAGACATTTCATTGTAATCAGTAAATAAATAGGTGACAGTCTCTGTGATAAGCATGAGTTACTTTTACATTGAAAGAAATATGAATATAATTTGTATCTAAATTAAGAAAAGGAAAAGTGTGGGAAGTGCTCTAGAAAGCAGTCTGATACCTTACAGTTAGTGGCATTTCAGTTTCCAAAATATTTTTTCATCTTTTTTATGTGATCATTTTTCTCTTCTAATTTAAAAGCATCATTACCTGCCTAGATTAGACGTTTTTGCTAATGTGTTCTCCCTTATTTGCCAAATGCAGCTGATCACCAAGTCTTGGGTATGTATTCTTACAAATGTCTTGTAATTTCATCCTCTTCTTTTCTCATAGTCATTGCCTCAGTTTAGTTTTCTTGTGTCACTGAAGTATCCTAACCAGTCTCTCTACTTTTTTACTCCTCTCTCTTTCTTTTCACACTGCTGCCAAAATTGAGACATGTATATGACTAGCACAACTTAATATATGTGCTATAATAAATAGATTCTATAGAAAAGAGCAGGGAGGGATTTACACTGCTTCTACAATGCTGCCAAAATTATCACCCTAAAATACAAAATTGATCTATGTCACCCCTGCTTAAAGCTTCCTGATTCTTTGTGACCTATATATAGCAGCTTCTCAAGCTGAGTGTATAAGAATCATCTCGGCAGCTTGTTAAAATGGAAATCATCAATATCCCGGTGCAAAAAGGATGTGGAGGCAACATCTTCTGACCTTTTCCAGCCTCACAAGGGGGAGACAGAATCACCATCAGTAGCCCAAGGCTTATTCCTATGAGGCCAGACGTGCCACCATCCTCCAAACCTTTTTACCAGTTTTGACACCAACCACCCCTCCCAGGGCACTCACTGCTTCTCTGCTGGGTTCAATAATTCATTGCAGTGGTCACACAGAACTCACAGACAATACTTAGGATTATGGGGTTTATTAGGAAAGTAACAGGTTACAATTCAGGTTCAGGAACACCCTCAGATTACAGTTCTTTCATCATGACCGGCTCCCCTCTGCTGTGCCCTCAGGCACACCTCTCTGCCCGTGGTCTCAGCCTGGCCTCTGCCCTGCTCAGGCAAGTTATTACAAAACTCTTCTAGCTCAACCTGTGGGTACACCAAGGTACACCCTACTCCGCCAGCAAGGCTTCTGCCCAAGAGCACTCAGCTTTCTCTCTCCGTGGGCCAGAAAGCCCACTCACTGCTCGTGCCTCTTGGTTCCATTGCTGCCATCTCTGGGCCTCTCTCTCTGCCAGGTGTCTCTCTGCCAGGGAGGTCCAGTGCAGGGATCTCAGGTCCAAGGATGCACTCCATTCACCTCCAGCTCTTCTCTTTTGATAGCAGTGAGATCCTCCATTCTGTCTCTAGGAAGGCTCATTTTCAGCCTAGCAGAGTGACAAAACTACCCAATCCCAACATCAGAGTTCTACATGCCTTATTGGCATAGCCCCACCCAGTAATCCAGTGGGAGTTACAAAGACTATGGCTAGAAAAGCCATACCAAGTAATTCACTGCACACACCCAGAAATTCTGATTCACTGAATCCATAAACCTGGGCATCTGCACAGTAACAGATAGTGATTATCTACATGTCTGTGATCTGAGAACAAGATTTTGAGGAACACTGATCTCAGGATATAGTGCAGTCCTATTAACTTGCCATAAATCTCTTTACATTTTGGTACCAGCCCACTGCTCTGTGCCATTTTCTATAATTTTCCTAATGAATACCTTAAAATCTAGCCATTCTGTACTGCCTCACACTCGCCTATGCCTTTCTGACCTCTTGTGTGTGTGTTCTTCCTATTCTTACTACTTGGAGCGACTTTTCCAATGGCTACTTCTACCCAATAACTTGTTGACCTGGCACACTATCTTCACTTTAAATGGAATCTGCATAAAGTATTCCTGGACTCATTTTCTTAGGCAGAGTCAGTCTCTCCTTCCTCTGTGTTTTCCTATCTAGTTATTGCAACACACATACTATAAATTATGCTTATTTATTTACATATCTGCCTTCCTTACTAGATACGAGTCTCTTGAGGTTGGGAATATTATCTTATTTATCTTATACCACTAGCATAAGCCTGACATAAAATAATTACTTAATGAATATTTGTCAAATTATTAACAATCCAGTGAAGAAGGGAAGAATGGTATGAATAGTCCCTTTGAGAAATGAGGTCTTGAGAAGTTAAGTATTTGCCTACAGTTACCAAGCTGGTAAGTATAGACGTGGGAGTCTCATTCAAGATATCTGGCTTCTTTTCTGGTTTTGGTCTTTACAGGAAAGGTAGACTGTAACCATAAAATTATACACCTTCCCCCATTTTAAGCATTTTTCTTTCTGCTTACATATTGTTGTTGTTATGTGCTGTCGAGTCAGACCCGACTTATAGCGACCCCTCCTTGGGTTGCAGAGGCAGTATCACTACGGAGGTAGGATTGCCCAACCTTCCTCCCGAGAAATGGCTGGTAGGTTTGAACCACCAGCCTTCTGGTTAGCAGTCAAGTGCCTTAGGCACTATGCTACCAGAGCTCCTCTGCTTACATATTAGTTGATCTTTTATCGTGTTTGAAGGGAATGGGCAAGGCACGCTGGTGGCACAATGGTAAGCACTCAGCAGCTAATGCAAAGCATTAGCCATTCCACAGAAGAAAGATGAGGCACTCTTCTATAAAGATTTACAGCCTTGGAAACCGTATAGGGCAGTTCTACTCTGTCCTGTAGGGTTGCTATAAGTCAGAATTTGACTCAATGGCAATGGATTTGTTTGGTTTTGTTTGAGGGGAGGGAATGGTGTTTTAATAAACTTGTATTATATTCACACTTTATATAATAATGCCTGTTCCTCCAGGGCAAGAGCTGCTTGCTGATTATTCTGCTGTTTGTCTCTCAGTCAGATCTAACCTTCTATACTCTGTTTTGTGGTACTTATTTGTATCCCCGATTAGTTTACAACTAACTGATCATAGCCAGTATCTCGGACAGAACCCATATTACAGCACATAATGGGATGTCCACAAATACTTGTTTCATTAAATTTCACTGGCATTTATGTAGGAAACATTTTATTCTGCAAGAATTGAGACAAAAAGCTATACATGTATAAATATTCAAGTGAGTTTCCAGCATATTTTTTTAAAAGCTCAATTTCTAAAATATAGATGTGTTTAGCTTTGCTGTAGACGTCAGTCTTAAAGTGTTGATGGAAATTAGAGACCAGCTGCAAAGTTCAGATCTAGTATGCCATAGAATACATGTAGTTATGGTTTAAAACAAATGTTAGCAATGAAATATTTAGTAGCAACTGTTCTTTTAAAAGAAACATTTTAGATAATTACAGTCATCTTGTAATATCCATATACCCAGCTGTCAGCCTTTTACTTTTTCTGCCAGTATTTTTTCTGGAACTGAAACCAAGAAAATGGAAATTAGGGTACCATACTTTGAAATACACTAAACATTTGAAAAACTGTTACATCTTATAAAGATTTCCAAATAGAGTCAGTATCTCAAAAGATTTTTATAAAGACAAATATCTATAATGACCCCCGAATGTTATGCTGAAATATATACCTTATAAATAATCGAAGTGTTTGAGAAGTTGAAGAATTGTACAGTCTATTAGTAGTCACTGTTTATAAAGATTATTAAAATAAATTTGATCTTTATAATTTTGTTTTTAAATTTTCTGCTACTGTTTCTTAATTTTGTTACCATGTTTTGTTACTGTGTTCAATCAGCCAACCTTCTGTCATCCCTTTATTTTGCTTGTGCTTCTCTTTCGACATTTAATATACCCAAATATATCTGTATTTCTTACTACAATTTTTGATAACATTCTTGATTCTCCACTATCATAGATAGTGATAACAGTACCTCATTCTTTCTTTCATTTCTTCTCCTACCCTTCCACCAAAAAAAAAAAAAAAATCCACTGCCTCAAGTCAATTCCAACTCACAGGGACCCTATAGAACAGAGTAGAACTACCCCCATAGGGTTTTCAAGGCTGTAAATCTTTATGGAAGCAGACTGTCACATCTTTCTCCCACAGAGTGGCTAGTGGGTTCAGACCTTTTGGTTAACAGACAAGTACTTCCACCAGAGCTCATTGCCCTTGTACAACATATTATATATACAGTTATTTTCTATATAGTCAATAATGATAACATTTTAATTATGTTCTATAACCTTAGTTAAATTCTTTATGTTTTAGCTATTAAAAAAAAAAAAAACCCTCGCTGCTTTGGAATCGATTCTAACTCATAGTGACCCCTGTTGAGTTTCTGAGGCTGTAAATCTTTATAGAAGTAAATTGCCCTATCTTCCTTCCACAGAGTGGCTGGTGAGGTTGAACTGCTGACTTTCTGGCTGTCAGTCAAACACCTTATCCACTGTGCTACCAGACCAGAGGTCCTACTTAGGTTTTGGCTATGTTGTTGTTGTTGTTGTTATGTGCCGTCGAGTCAGCCCTGACTCATAGCGACCCCTCCTTGGGTTTCCGAGGCAGTATCACTACGGAAGTAGGATTGCCCAACCTTCCTTCCGAGGAGTGGCTGGTGGGTTTGAACCACCAGCCTTCTGGTTAGCAGTCAAGTGCTTTAGCCACTATGCTACCAGAGCTCCTAGGTTTTGGCTATAGATAGGTTTTAATAGTTGAAACTAACAATGTTTTCGTTAATATGATTGTGTAAAAATTTTACATTCCACAACCAAGTAGAATGCTTGTGCTATAAACTATAGTAAAAAAGGGACATTTTACTTTCCTCACCTTTATCATTAACTACTTAAAAAAAAAAAAAAAAAAAAATCACTGCCGTCAAGTCGATTCTGACTAATAGCAACCCCTCCTTAGGACCTCTGGTAGCATAGTGCCTAAGGCACTTGACTGCTAACCAGGAGGCTGGCGGTTCAAACCCACCAGCCACTCCTCGGAAGGAAGGTCGGGCAATCCTACTTCCGTAGTGATAACTGCCTCGGAAACCCAAGGAGGGGTCGCTATGAGTTGGGGCCGACTTGATGGCAAATAACAACAACAACAACCTTGGGTTTCTGAGGCGGTATTTCTACAGAAGTCAATTTTCCAGTCCTCATCACCGGGAACTTTTGTGGCAATTCTCTCTCTGACCCTGACCATCCAGAGTTAGATAAGACTTCACCCCTTACCATCCTGGGCTAGGTCAAAACATCCCTGGCCACCTGGGGCAGGTCATCAGGTACCAGCCATAGGCATGGAAGTCTGCACAACTCCCTGCACTTCAGACCAACAGCTGCTTTCCCTCCCTCCTTTCTCTCTTTTTCCTTCTCTTTTTCAATGTGCATGACTGACTGCATCATGCTCCCTTCCTTTCTGAAGTTAGTTGCTAGGTGTGGGTCTTGTGTAGCACCTAGTTGCCTGCTATAATGTAAAAGACTACCCTTACACTGCTATTGAATCAATGCCAATGAATAGCAACCCTGTAGGACAGAGTAGAGCTGCCCCATAGGGTTTCCAAAGCTGTAAATCTTTACAGAAGCAGACTGCCTTGTCTTTCGTGGAGTGGGTGGTGGGTTCAAACCACTGACCTTTTGGTTAGCAGCTGAATGCTTTAACCACTGTACCACCAGAGATCCTGTTAGAAAGGTAGAAAACCAAACCCACTGCAGTCTAATCAATTCTGACTCATGGTGACTCCCTTTGGCTGTCCAAGGCTGTAAATCTTTATACAAATATTGCCTCATCTTCTCCTGCAGAGCAGCTGGTGGGTTTGAACCGCTGACCTTCAGGTTCGCAGCTAAATGCCTTACCCACTGTGCCACCAGAGCCTCTTATTAGAAAGACTGAGAGCATCTTAATTGCACAGGCTATTTTCAGAAGCCACGTGCAGGAGGCCAAATCTAGATCTTTGTCCCAAAGTGCTAGAATTAGATTTCTTTCTCTGCGTGTTCAACATCATAAATCACACAAAGGATACTCTTAGCATTCAGGCCATATAGTTTCTCTTTACATATACTGTGAAAAAACACAATTTCTCCTATGTTTTGCTTCCTATTTTAAGCATGATATTATTATATATTTTTGTTTTTTCCTGAAGTTTCCAATTGCCTTTTTATCCTATTGTGGAAAAAAAAAAATGTACTGTTACTAATGTTGCCTAACTCCTTAGTTCTTTCATCTGTTACTTAAAACTTAATTTTGCTCTTTTTCTTGAATACTTTTTATTTGGACCACACGGAAGTTGGCTACTCGTTTGCACTGATTACTTTCTACGATTGTTATAAATTTTATATCAGGATTGCTTTTTCTTACTTACTATTTCATTTTATATGACTACTGGGTGAGTCCCACCATTTCTAGTGTGTTGTATCTTTGGTTGACTGAAGTAATTACTCAGTTAACAGCCTCAGAATCAGCTCATGGGAAGTGACACTTTGACATCCCAAATGACTGGAAATACCTTTATAATATTTTTCACACATGGTAGGTTGGCTGGGTATAGAATTCTTAGTCATAATATTTTACAACAGGTTTTAATTACTGCATAGTTTTTCACCATCTAGTGTTGTTCTCATCAAGAAGAGATTTACCAATCTCTTATTATCTTAACAATCAGATATTGTTCCTGTGTAGATTATCTGTAGTTTCTCCCTCCTTCTGAAAGCTTTTAAGCTTTTCTCTTTATTTTTTATGGCTGATACATTTTTTTTTTCCTTTTTTTCACACTTAATCTGCTCAGTAGCTTATTTTAACTTGAATGTGTGTTTCTAGTTCAGAAATATTTTTTGTTTATTTCTTTTAATATTGTTTCTTCTATTCTTCACTGATTTCTAATTTCTCCTGGAAATAATGTGTATTTGGCTGTTGGACCCTCTTGGATTCATTTTCTATTTTTTCCCCTATGTTTTCAGTCTCAGTCTCTTTGCTCTGTGTTCTAGCAGTTTATCTTTGCAAATCTGATAAGTGAAATGTCAAATCATTTAATTGGCATTTTTACAGCTTTATAGTTCTTTTGTAGTAAATTTTATAATGGAGGGGAGTGTTGGTTGCTGTCATGTCGATTTCAACTCCTGGCAACCATAAGTGTGCAAAATAAAACTACTCAATAGGGTTTTCAGAAGCAGGTTGCCACACCTTTCTTCCGCAGTGCTTCTCACAGACTGAGAGCTCTGGCCTTTATACTAGTTGTAGATGCTTAGCCATTTGTATCACCCATGGACTCCTAATTGTAATTTTTACTACCAGTTAGTAAAGAGGAGCTATTTTCATTGGTTATTGTCTATTTGTACTTATTTTCCTACAAATTCTCAATTAGTATTCTTTTGCCCACTTTTCTATTGGGTTGTTGTTTTCTATACAGTAGGAACTTGATCTCCTTTTGTCAATCACATGAACATCAAATAATTTTTCCAAGTTTATCTTTTGTCTTTGCTTATAGTATTTTTCCCCTCCACATGGGAATTTTTATTTCTCATGTACTTGTATTTATCAGTCTTTTCCTTTTCATGGCATCCCTATTTCACTTAAAATTAGTAAAAACTTTCTCACATAGATTATGTATTAAGAATAATCTCGTGTTATAGTACTTTTATGATTTTGTCTTTTACATTATTTTTGCTGTTCTAAGTGGAATTTATTTTAATGAAAAGTATAAATTGGGAATTTAACCCTTTTTTTCCCCCGAATATCTAGCAAATTGAACGTGATCTATTCCCTATTGACTTGAAGTGACACTTTTACTATATAATATATTCTGTGTCTGTTTTTGAATTTTCTGTTCTGTTACTCATCTGACTCTTCATGAGTCAATTTTATTACACTTTTATGTTATTGTTGTTATGTACCATCAAGTCGGACCCAACTCATAGTGACCCCTCCTTGAGTTTCCGAGGCAGTATCACTACAGAAGTAGATTGCCCAACCTTCCTTCCGAGGAGTGACTGGTGGGTTTGAACCGCCAACCTTCTGGTTAGCAGTCAAGTGCCTTAGGCACTAGACTACCAGAACTCCTATTACACTTTTATGTTGTTGTTGTTGTTGTTGTTATGTGCCATTGAGTCAGACCCGACCCATAGCGACCCCTCCTTGGGTTTCCAGGGCAGTATCACTGCAGAAGTAGATTGCCCCATCTTCCTTCTGGGGAGTGGCTGGTGGGTTTGAACCACCAGCCTTCTGGTTAGCAGTCAAGTGCCTTAGCCACTACGCTACCAGAGCTCCCATTACACTTTTATAATAGGTGTTAATATCTGGTAGAGCTAAACCCTCCTCTCTCCTGCTTTCCCCCCTTCCCTCATTTTTCTTGGGTTTCCTGCAGTACTTATTTTTTATTTGAACATTAGCATCAGCATGCTTAATTCTGTACCACATGTATTTTTAAAAATCATACTGGTATTTCATTGAAATTATGTTAAATATGTAGATTATCTAAGGGAGAATTGACATCTTCATGGAGTTGAGCTATCCTATCCAAGAATAAAAAGCTCTGGTAGAACAGCAGTTAAGGCATTTGGCTGCTAACCAAAAGGTTGGCAGTTTGAACCCATCAGCCATTCCACAGAAGAAAGATGAGGCAGTCTGCTTCCATAAAAATTTATAGCCTTGGAAACTCTCTGGAGGCAGTTCTATTCTGTCCTATAAGGTCTCTGTTTTGGTTACCTAGTGCTGCCCAGAAGATACCACAGATGGGATGCTTGAACAAACAGGAGTTTATTCTCTTACTGTTTTGGAGGCTAGAAGTCTGAGTTGAAAGTGCCAGTCTCTCGGGGCTGGGTGAAAGGCCCTCAACCTTGGCCTTCAGCTCTGCCTCTTGCTCCTGGCCCACCGAAGCTAGAGGCTTCTCTTTACTCAGGCAGCTGCTGGCTGCTGAGGCTGACATACCCAAGGTGGACACAGTCCTGATATTACCAAACCACATGGCAAGCCATTAATTCCAGTCCATTAAAAGTCCCAAAATGGGCAAGGCAGCATGGCAGGCTGTTGAACGACTTGGCTATATGCAGGGTTCAAGTGTGCCATAAGCTAGAGACCAATCCCAAAGTTTCTCCTTACATATGGGAAGCAGACCACATTCCTAAGGTAGCTGCTCACAGTAGATTCTACCATGGAGGTTGATTGCCAGTCTCATCATGGGGAATACTACATCCAGCTGCCCAGGTACTCAACCAGGCCCAACCAAGTTGACACACAACCTTAACTACCACAGTCACTATGAATCAGAATTGACTTGATGGCAGTGGAGTTTTTTTTGTTGCTGTTGCTGATGTTGCTTATCGAAGAATATGGAGTGTTTTGTTTTGTATTTTGTATTTCTGTAAGTTTTTTATATTACTCAGGAAAATGTTAAAGTTTCCTCATATGTCTTAATTGATTTTATAAATTCTTGGTACATTAAGGAAATTTCTCCTTTGTCACATTATTGCATTTCCACCCCCCTAACCCCCACTCCCAGTTTGTCATTGGTCTTCTGGTTATATTTGTAGATGATATTTTTCTTTTTCCATACAGATGTTTTAAATTTTATATAATCAAATTTATGCTTGTTTCAAATGTTATTCCTTCCAAGATTGCTTGAATTTTATTTATGCTTTTATTGTTTTATTTTTTACACATGGGGTCGTTTCCTTCTGAAATTCATTTTCATGGAAAGTATACAGTAGAAATTCAATCCTATTTCCCTCCAAGTACCTAGTGAATTCTACCAGGATATCTATTAAAAAAAAAAATCCATCTTTTTACCCCAATTAGAGGTTCTGTTTTTTTCCTAAATGAAATTTATATACCTATTTGGTTTGTTTCTGAATTTACTTCTGTTCCCTGCATCTGTTTACTATGAGGTCCATACAAGGTCATGTTGTTGTTAGGTATCTTTGAGTCAGTTCTGACTCATAGCTACCCTATGTATAACAGAACAAAATGCTGCCTGGTCCTACACCATCCTCAAAATTGTTGCTTTGTTTGAGCCCATTGTTGTAGCCACTGTGTCAATCCATCTCATTGAAGGTCTTCCTCTTTTTCACTAACCCTACAGTTTACCAAAGAGCTCTGGTAGCGTAGTGCCTAAGGTACTTGACTGCTAACCAGAAGGCTGGTGGTTCAAACCCACCAGCCACTTCTCGGAAGGAAGGTTGGGCAATCTACTTCTGTAGTGATACCACCTTGGAAACCCAAGGAGGGGTCACTATGAGTTGGGTCTGACTCAACGGCACATTAACAACAACAACAACACTTTACCAAGTGTGGTAGTTAATTTTCTGTGTCAGCTTGGCTGGGCCTGGTTGAGTGGCTGGGCAGCTGGATGTAGTTATTCCCCATGGTGAGATTGTAATTAACTCCATGTCAGAATCTGCCACAAGCAGCTGAGTAGCCGCTTTAGGGATGTGGTCTGCTTCCCGTATATAAGAAGCAGGTTTGAGAATGGTCTCTAACTTACAGCACGCTTGCACCCTGCATGTAGCTATGTCATTGTTCAGCAGCCTGCCATACTCTGCCAACTTTCAGTGGACTTGAATTGATGGCCTGCTATGTGGTTTGGTAACATTGGGACTGTGCCTTTTTACTTGTCAACCTTTGGGTTTATAAGCCTCAGCAGCCAACAGGTGTCTGAGTAAAGAAAAGCCTCCAGCTTCAGTGGGCTGGGAGCAGGAGGCAGAGCTGAAGCCCATGGCTGAAGGGCTCTTACCCAGCCCCTAGAGCCAGGCACTTTGAACTCGGACTTAAACCCTCCAAACTGTGAGAGAATAAACTCCTGTTTCTTCAAGCAGTCCCATTGTGGTGTATTCTTGTCAGAGCGGTACTAGGTAACCAAAACAGACTATGGTGCTGAGAGAGTGGGGTGCTGCTCTGACAGATACCTAAAATGTGGAAACAGGAGTGGAGTGCGTCCTTGACCCAAGGCACTGGCAGAAAGACCCCAGCATACAGCATGAGAGACAGCAGCAGCAGAGGCAAGAGACTGGCAGAGAGACACTGGCAGTGAGACCAGCATGGGACAGCAGTAGCAGAGCCCAGAGACTAACATGAGACAGCGACAGCCTTACCAGCCCACAGAGTGGAATGCTGGATGCCATTGTGCAGGCAGCTTCCTGGTGGTGTGAGTTGCCTTTGGGCATTAATTGGTAGAAGAGACCGGCATGAAATGGAGTAGCAAGTTGGCCAGCCCACAGAGCAAGAAAGCTGAGTGCTTTTTGGGCAGGAAGATTTCCAGTGGAGTGGTTGCCATTTGCGTTAATCGGCGGAAGCGGAGAGACCAAGGAAACAGAAAGCAGAGCTGCCTCTGCCTCAAGGATAGGACCATGGCCTTTGGGGGTGGAACCACCACAGCCCCCTAGTTTTCAAAGAGCTAGACCTTCACCACCTTGGTTCTAGAGTTTGGGGCCGCTCGTTCATGTGAGCCAGTGGGACAGAGCCATAGCCTCTGCCCAAGAGTGAGGGGGCGGAGCTGCATGCCCAAGAGGTAGAAGAATGAGACCCGCCAGGCCAAGGGGGTGAGGTCATCACTCAGGAACTAGGGGACTTGAACCACCCAGTGAAGATCTGTACAGGTACTATCCATTGAAGATCTGTACAGATGGCAAGTTGACAAGGGGTGAACTTGGCTTAGCCTGGCTGAGTGGCTGGGCAGCTGGGTGTAGTTATTTCCCATGGAGAGATTGTAATTAACTCCATGTCAGAATCTACCACAAGCAGCTGAGTAGCTGCTTTAGGGATGTAGTCTGCTTCCCATATACAAGAAACCGCTTTAGGAATGGTCTCTAGTTTATGGCACACTTGAGCCTTGCATGTAGCTGTGTTGTTGTTCAGCAGCCTGCCATGCTTTGCCAACCTTGGGACTTTCAGTGGACTTGAATTAATGGCCTGCCATGTGGTTTGGTAACGTTGGGACTGTGCCTTTTTACTTGTCAACCTTGGGCTCGTCAGCCTCAGCAACCAGCAGCTGTCTGAGTGAAGAAAAGCCTCCAGCTTCTGTGGGCCAGGAGCAGGAGACAGAGTTGAAGCCCAAGGTTGAGGGGCTTTCATGAAACCAGCCCCTAGAGCCTGGCACTTTGAACTCGGACTAAACCCTCCAAACTGTAATAGAATAAATTCCTGTTTGTTAAAGTGGTAAATTCCTATTTGTGGTATTTTCTGTTAAGAGTGGCACTAGGTAACCAGAACACCAAGAGTGATGTCATTCTCTAGGAACAACTTCCTTTCTGACAGCATGTTCAAAGTAAGGAGATAAAGTCTCACTATCTTTGCTTTTAAGGAGCATTCTGACTGTACTTCTTCCAAGACAGATTTGTTCATTCTTCTGGCAATCCATGGTGTAGTCCATATTCTTTGCCAATGCTGTGAGTCAAAAGTATTGATTTTTCTTTGGTCTTGTTTATTCATTGTCCAGCTTACACATGTGTATGAGGTGACTGGAAATACCATATAGTCCACCTTCTTGGATTATTGGCTCTGCATACAAATTGAATAAGTATGTTGGAAGGATACAATCCTGACACACACCATTCCTATATTAAACCATGCAATATCTTCTTGTTCTGTTGGAACAATTGCCTTTTGGTCCAAGTGCAGGTTCCTCATGAACACAATAATAAAGTGTTCTGTAATTCTCATTCTTCACAGTGTTATCAATAATTTGTTATGATCCACACAGTTGAATGCCTTTGCATAATTGGTAAAACATAGGTAAATGTCTTTCTGGTATTCTTTGCTTTCAGCCAGGAGCCATCTGCCATGATAACAATGGTATCCCTAGTTTGACGTCGTCTTTTGAATCCAGATTGAATCTGGAAATTCAATGTGAATATACTGCTACAACTGTTTTTGAATTCTTCAGCAAAATTTTACTTATGTGTAATATTAATGATACTGTTTGATAATTTCCACATTCTTTTGGCTCACCTTTCTTTGGAATGGATGCACATATCTTTTCCAGTTGGTTGGCCAAGTAGCTGTTTCCCAGATTTCTTGGCATAAAGGAGTGTGTCCAGTGTTTGAACCATTTGTTTAAACATCCCGGAGTATTCTATCACTTCTTGGAGTCTTATTTTTTTGCCAACTCCTGAAGTGCAGCTTGGACTTCTTCCTTCAGTATAATTGGTTCAGGATCATGTGCTGCCTCCTGAAATGGATAAACATCGACCAATTCTTTTTGGTATAGTGTCTCTGTGTATTCCTTCCATCTTCCCTTCATGGTTCCTACATCATTCAGTATCTTACCCATAGAATCCTTCAGTATTCCAACTCGAGGCTTGAATTTTTTCTTCAGTTCTTTCAGCTTGAGAAATGCTAAGTATATTCTTCCCTTTTGGATTTCTAACTCCAGGTCTTTGCACATTTTATTATAATATTTTATTTTGTCTTCTTGAGCTATCCTTTGAAATCTTCATTTCAGCTCTTTAACATCATCCTTTCTTTCCATTGACTTTAGCTGCTCTGTTTAAGAGCAGTTTCAGAGTCTCTTCTTACATCCGTTTTGGTCTTCTTTCTTTCCTATCTTTTTAATGACCTTTTGCATGTATGATGTCCTTGATACCTTCCACAGCTCATCTGGTCTTTAGTCATACTGTTTTTTAACTGACACTTTAATGTTTATTAAGGCTTGTCTCTTCTTATTACTCTTCTTTTCAACATTTAATGTATTAAAAATCACTATAAAACTTGTTTTAGAGGCCAACACAGACATCACACATATACACAAAGAAAACTACAGAGTAGTCTTACTTAAAGTATTGTTGTTGTTGTTGTTGTTATGTGCCGTCGAGTCGGCCCCGACTCATAGCGACCCCTCCTTGGGTTTCCGAGGCAGTATCACTACGGAAGTAGGATTGCCCAACCTTCCTTCCAAGGAGTGGCTGGTGGGTTTGAACCGCCAGCCTTCTGGTTAGCAGTCAAGTGCTTTAGCCACTATGCTACCAGAGCTCCCACTTAAAGTATTAGTTAACCTAAATAAAATATTAGCTAATGGATTCATCAGATTGTTAAAATACACACACACACACACACTCATATTTTCTCTTGTTCTCTCCCACCTTCTGCCCTGCCCATCTTTCACACACACATACACAGAAAACCTTAGTAAAGTTAGAATTCAAGGCTACTTCCTTGACATAATAAATAATAGAAGCTCCAATCAGGATTAATTATGAAAGACTAGAAATATTCCTGTTAATATTAGGAATTATGGAAGGAACCAAACCAAACCACTGCCATCAAGTTGTTTCTGACAGTGATCCTACAGGATAGAGAACTGCCCCATAGGATTCTCCTTTACCAAAGCAGACTGCCTCATCTTTGTCCTGCAGAGCATCTGGTGGGTTCAAACTACCAGCCTTTTGATTGTCAGCTGAATGCTTTAACCACTGGACCACCAGAGCTCCTAATACAAGGAACAGTAGCTATTATTTCACCTTTTTGGTATTGATGTAACAGTGCCAGTACATTTAGATAACCCAAAACTAAACCCACTGCCATTGAATCAATTCCAGCTTGTAGTGACCCTGTAGGACAAAGTAGAACTGCCCCATAGAGTTTCCAAGACTGTAAATCTTTACAGAAGCAGACTGCCACATTTTATCTCCCAATGAGCAGCTGATAGGATTTAACTGCTGACCATTAGGTTAGCAGTGGAGCTCTGAGCTCTTAAACACTGTGTCACTAGGACACCTTACACTTAGGTAAAAAATGAAACCAAACTCAGTGCCATCTAGTCGAAGGGAAATAAAAAATAAGTAAAAAGGAGACAGATTATTATTGGAATTTTTGATTTACATATCCATTTCTGTTTCCTCTTGCCTTTTATTCATACCCCTCTTCCCAGAGTATAACTCATTGCTGTTTAAATGATTCTGACTCATAGCGACCTCATATATTACAGAGTAGAACTGTTCCATAGGATTTTCTTGGTGGTGGTTATTGTTAGGTGACATCAAGTCTTTTCGGCTCATAGAGAGAGACCCTGTGCACAAGAAAATGAAACGTTGCCCGATCCTGTGCCATCCTCACAATCGCTATGCCTGATCCCGTCATTGTAGCAACTCTGTCATTCCATCTCGTTGATGGTCTTCTTCTTTTTTGCTGACCCTCTACTTTATCAAACATGATATCCTTGTCCAAGGATTGACCCTCCTGATAACATGACCAAAGTACATGAGACAAAGTTTAGCCATTCTTGCTTCTAAGGAGCATTCTGGCTATATTTCTTTCCAAGACAGATTTGTTCCTTTTTCTAGCAGCCCATCCAGGAGCTCTAGTGGCATAGTGCCTGAGGCATTTGACTGTTAACCAGAAGGCTGGTGGTTCAAACCCACCAGCCACTCCTCAGAAGGAAGGTTGGGCAATCTACCGTAGTGATACTGCCTCGGAAACCCAAGGAGGGGTCGCTATGAGTTGGATCCAGCTCGACATCAGAGAGTTTGGTTTGGTTTTATGGTATATCCAGTATTGTTCACTAATGCCACAGTTAAATGCTTGAGTTCTTCCTTGCTCTTCCTTATTCCTTGCCCAGCTTTCACATGCAGATGAGATGATTGAGAAGATAATGGCTTGGGTCAGGCTTACCCTATTCTTTAAAATGCCATCTTTGGCCTTTAACACTTGAAAGATGTCCCTTGCAGCAGATTTGCCCAATGTAATACATCATTTGATTTCCTAACTGCTACTTTCAAGGAGCTCTGGTAGCGTAGTGCCTAAGGCACTTAACTGCTAATCAGAAGGCTGGTGCTTCAAACTCACCAGCCATTCCTTGGAAGGAAGGTTGGGCAATCTACTTTTGTAGTGATACTGCCTCGGAAACCCAAGGAGGGGTCTCTATGAGTCGGGTCTGACTGGCACATAACAACAACAACAACTCTCATGGATGTTGATTGTGGATCCAAGTAAAATGAAATCCTTGATAACATCAATCTTTTCTCCATTTATCATGATCTTACTTATTGGTGGTCCATTTAGGAGGATTTTTGTTTTCTTTATGTTGTTTTCTTTGATCTTCATCAGTAAGTGCTTTTAAGTCACCTTTCAGCAAGCAACGTTGTATCATCTGCATATCGCAAGTAATTAATGAGTCTTTCTCCAATCCTGATGCCTCATTCTTCTTCATATAGTCCAGCTTCTTGGATTATTTGCTCAGCATACAGATGAATAAGCATGGTGAAAGGATGTAACCCTGACATACAGTTTTCCTATCCTTGCCTATAATCTTTACAAAAGCAGATCATCAGGCATTTCTTTCACAGACACACTGGGTGGATTCAGATTGTCAACCCTTAGGTTAGTAGCTGAAAGCAAGCCATTTGCAACACGTTAAAACTCAAAGCTAAACTCATTGCCGTCGAGTTGGTTCCAACTCATAGCGACCTCTCCTTGGGTTTCTGAGAGGCTGGTGGGTTTGAACTGCCAGCCTTCTGGTTAGCAGTCAGATGCCTAGGAGGGAAAAATATAGGATACAGGAATATATATTTACTTATGTATACTTTTAGGAGCTCTGGTAGTGTAGTGGCTAAGGCATTTGACTGCTAACCAGAAGGCTGGCAGTTCAAACCCACCAGCCACTCCTTGGAAGGAAGGTTGGGCAATCTACTTCCGTAGTGATCCTGCCTTGGAAACCCAAGGAGGGGTTGCTATGAGTCGGAGCCGCCTTGACGGCACATAACGACAACAACATATGTATACTTTTAAGGAGCTTTGGTGTTGTAGTAGATAAGGCATTTGCCTGCTAATTAGGAGGTCTGCAGTTCAAACCCACCAGTTGTTCTGTGGAAGGAAGATGGGGCAATTTACTTCCATAAAGACTTACATCCTCACAGACCCCCCCGGTGGGGGTCACTGTGGGTTGGAATCGACTTGACGGTGGTGAGTTTTCATATACATACTTTTATGGAGCTCTAGTGGTATAGTGAGTATAGCATTTGGCAGCTAACCAAAAGGTCAGTGGTTTGAACCCACCAGCTGTTCTGCAGAAGAAAGATGGGGCAGTATGCTTCCATAAAGATTTATTACTATAGAACTGAATGTAAAATTTTCTTGTATTAAATATCTTAGGAGTGTATAATCATATTCCCTTTTAAAATTTTTATTTTAGTTTTCATCATCTTAATAAATACAACTTCCAATAATGACTATGTGAAGAGCTTAAGTTACTCCCCTTCACAGAAAATAAGAATGCTGGAGTAGCTATATTAATACCAACTGTGGTAGTTAAGTCTGTGCATCACCTTGGCTGGGCCTGGTTGAGTGGCTGGGAAGCTGGATACAGTATTCCCCATGATGAGACTGGCAGTCAACTCCGTGGTGGAGTCTACTGTGAACAGCTGAGTAGCTGCCTTAGGGATGTGGTCCACTTCCAGTATAATAAGCAGCAGCTTTGGGAATGGTCTCTAGCTTATTAGCACACTTGCACCCTGCATGTAGCCATGCCATTGTTCAACAGCCTGCCATGCTCTGCCGACCTTGGGACTTTCAGTGGACTGGAATTAATGGCCTGCCATGTGGTTTGGTAACATCAGGACTGTGCCATTTTATTTGTCAACCTTGGGCTTGTTAGCCTCAGCACCCAGTAGCTGCCTGAGTGAAGAGATGCCTCTTGCTTCAGTGGGCCAGGAGCAAGAGGCAGAGCTGAAGCCCAAGGTTGGGGGTCACTAGTCCCTAGAGCCTGGCACTTGGGACTCGGGACTTCTAGCCTCCCGAACTGTAAGAGAATAAACTCCTGTTTGTTCAAGCCATCCGTTTTGTGGTATATTCCTGTCAGACCAACAGTAGGTAACCAGAACACCAGCCAAAACAAAAAGTGACATTTCATAATGAGATAAATGAACACAGCAGGAAGATATAAAAATTCTAAATGTATATACTCAATAAGCAGATGAAGCAAAAACTGATAGAATTGAAAGGAGAAATAAGCAAATCAGCATTTAGAGTTGGAGATTTCAGTATTCTTCTGTCAATAAGTGGTAGAATAAATAGAAAAATAGTAAGGATACAGAAGACTTTGAATAAGGCTGTCAGCCAGCTTTACCTAATGACATCTACAGAACACTCCAACAATAGTTCAGTGCAAATGCTTCTAAAGAACATTCAGAACATTCAGCAGGATGAAACATACACTGGCCCACAAACATATAATATGTTAATAACTATGAAAATATTGAAATTAGGTAGTGTGTTTTCCAACTGCAAAGGAATTATATTAATAATCAATAACAGGAAAAAAATCTGGAAAATTCCCAAGTATGTGGATACATTTCAAAGTAAACCATTGTGAAAGGAGAAAATACATCAGCAAATATTTGGTGTGTATCTAAATTAATGCTAAGAAAGAAAAGGTTTAAATACTATACTAGAAAAAAAGAAAAAGTCTAAAAGCTGCTACCTTAAGAACCTACGCAAGAGTAAATTAAGTTCAAAATAAATAGAAGGAAGGAGAGTATAAAGATCAGATTAGAAATCAAGGAAATAGAAAATAGAGATAATAAAGCTAAAAAGTGGCTCTTTTAAAAATTCAGTAAAATTGATAAACCTTTAGCTGATTTAGTTAAGAGAAAAAGAAGATAACAAATTACCAATATTAGAAAGGAAAGAAGGAATGTTACTACAGGTACTGCAGATAGAGAGTGAATAATAAGGGAGTATTATGAACAACTTTATACAAATAAATTTGACAACTTAGATGAAATGGGCAAATTCATTTGAAGATACAAATTGTCAGAACTAAAGAAGAAATTGCTGTCAGTGCCTGCTGCCATGGAGTCAGCCCCTGACACAGTGGAATTAAACGTTGCTGATCCTGCTCCATCCTCGTGATTGGTTATGAGTTAGACCATGATTCATAGAATTCCCACTAGCTGATTTTTGGAAATATATCACCAGGCCTTTCTTCCTAGTCCATCTTAGTCTAGAAACTCCACAGACACTTATTGAGCGTAATACACACGCCTTCACTGACAGATGGGTGGTAGCTGTATATGGGGTACATTGGTTGGAAATCTAACCTAGGTCTCCTACATGGGTGATGAATTGTACCACTGAACCACCATTGCCCTCTCCAGAAGAAATAGAAAATCTAAGTAGGACTATATTGTTGTTCCTGTTTGGTACCATATAGTTGATTTTTATACACAGCCACTCCATGTGACAGAGTGGAACTTCCTTATAGGGTTTTTTAGGCTGTAATCTTTCTGGGAGCAGTTCGCCAGGTCTTTGTCCCACTGAGCTGCTGAGTGAGTTTGAACTACCGAACTTGAGGTTAGCAGAAAAATTCTTAACTGTTACACCAGGGCTCCTTTACATAGACCTGTATAAAGAAATGAGATTAGTAATTAAAAAGAAAAAACTCCACAAAGAAAACTCCAGCCCCTCATGACTTAGTTGATTATTCTCAAACGTTGGTAGAAGAAATAATATCCATCTCACTTAAGTTTCAGAGAAAATACTGGGGGAAGTAGAATGTTACAACTCATTTTATAAAGCCATTATTATCCTGATACCAAAGCCAAACACAGATATCACAAGAAGCAAAAACTAGTGGCCAACATCTCTTATGAACATTGATACAAAAATACTTAACAATATATTAGCATATCGAGTCTGTTGTTGATAGGTTTTATCAAATCAGCTCCTACTCATAGCAACCCTGTTTACAACCAAACAAAACACTGTCCGATCCTGTACCATCCTCATGAGCATTTCTATGCTTGACCCATTGTTGCAGCCACTATGTCAGTCCATCTCGTTGAGGGCCTTTCCCTTTTTCACTAACCCTCCCCTTTACCAAGCATGATATCCTTTTCCAGGGCATGGGCCCTTCTGACAACTTGACCAAAGTAAGTGAGACGAAGTCTGGCCATTCTTGCTTCTAAGGAGCATTCTGGCTGCACTTCCTCTAGGACACATTTGTTCATTCTTCTGGCATTCCTTGTCATTTTCCGTTTTTCTTCATCAACACCACAATTCAAAGGCATAAACTCTTCTTCAATCTTCCTTATTCGTTGTCCAGCTTTCACATGCATATGAGGCGATTGAAAATACATTGCCTTGGGTTAGGCCTACCTTAGTCTTCTAAGTGTCATCTTTGCTCCTTAACACTTTAAAGATGTCTTTTGTAGCAGGTTTGCGCAGTGCAATAAGTTGTTTGTTTGATTTCTTGACTGCTGCAGTTCAAACTTCCCAGCCACTCCTTGGAAGGAAGGTTGGGCAATCTACTTCTGTAGTGATACCACGTCTGAAACCCAAGGAGGGGTCACTATGAGTTAGATTCAACTTCAAGGCAGTGAGTTTGGTTTGGTTTGGTGTTTTTTTTTTTTTTTTTTTTTGGCTCCCATGGATGTTGATTGTGGAGCTAAGTAAAATGAAATCTCTGAAACTTCAGTCTTTTCTCCTTTATTGTGATATTGCTTGTTGGTCCGGTTGTGAGGATTTTTATTTTCTTTATGTATATGTGTTATCCATACTGAAGACTGTAGTCTTTGACATCTTCTGATGAAGATCAGTATGTGCTTCAAGTCATCTTTACTTTCAGCAAGCAAAGTTGTGCATTTGCATATGTTGTTGTTGTTATGTGCCATCGAGTCAGCCCTGACTCATAGCGACCCCTCCTTGGGTTGCCAAGGCAGTATCACTACGGAAGTAGATTGCCCAGTCTTCCTTCCGAGGAGTGGCCAGTGGGTTTGAACTGCCAGCCTTCTGGTTAGCAGTCAAGTGCCTTAGACACTATGCTACCAGAGCTCCTGCATTTGCATATGGTAGGTGGTTAATGAATCTTCTTCCAATCCTGATGTCACGTTCTAATTCATATAGTCCTGCTTCTTGGATTATTTGCTCAGCATACAGATTGAGTAAGTATAGTGAAAGCATACAACCCTGACACACACCGTTCCTGATTTTAAACCATGCGGTATCCCCATGTTTTGTTTGAACACCAGCCCCTTGGTCAATGTACGGGTTCCTTATGAGCATGATTAAGTGTTCTGGAATTCCCCTTCTTCACAGTGTTACCCATAATATGTTATCCCACAGATGAATGCCTCTGTGTAGTCAGTAAAACACAGGTAAACATCTTTCTAGTATTTTCTTTCAGCCAAGATCTATCTGACATCGGCAGTGATTTCCCTCATTCCATGTTCTCTTCTGAATCCACCTTGCATTTCTGGAAGTTCCCTGTCAAGATACTGGTGCAACCGTTTTTGAAATATATTCATCACAATTTTACTTGCATGTGATCGTAATTACATTGTTCTATAATTTCCACATTCTGTTGGATCACCTTTCTTTAAAATGGACACCAATAACAATCTCTTCCAGTCAGTTGGCTGGGTAGTTATCTCCCGCATTTCTTGGCATAAACGAGTAAGCACCTCTAGTGCTGCATTTGTTTCTTGAAACACTTAAATGGGTATTCTGTCAATGCCCAGGCCTCATTTTTTACCAGTTCCTTCAGTGCACCTTGGATTTCTTTCAATAAATACTGTTGGTTTTTGATCATATGTTACCTCCTGAAATGGTTGAACATCAACCAATTTTTCTTGGTACAGTGACTGCATTACTCCCATCTTCTTTTGATGCTTCCTGTATTGTTCACTATTTTGCCCGGAGACTCCTTCAGTATTGCACCTTGAGGTTTCAATTTTTTTCTTCAGCTTTTTCACCTTGAGAAATGCTGAATGTATTCTTCCCTTTTGGTTCTCTAACTCCAGGTCTTTGCACTTTATAATACTTTACTTTGTCTTCTCAAGCTGCCCTTTGAAATTTTCTGTTCAGTTCTTTCATCTCATCATATCTTCCATTCACTTTAGCTACTCTCTGTTCAAGAGCAAGTTTCAGAATCTCTACTGACATCCATTTTGGTCTTTTCTTCCTTTCCTGTCTTTTTAATGACCTTTTGCATTTTTCACGTATGATGTTCTTAATGTCATTCCGCAACTCATCTGGTCTTTAGTTTGGTGTTCAGTGCATCAAATCTTCTTCACCTGGTCTCTAAATTCAGGGAGGATATAGTCAAGGTTGTATTTTGGCTCTTGTGGACTTGATTTAATTTTCTTGAATTTCAGCTTTAACTTGCATGTAAGCAGTTGATGGTCTGTTCCACTGTCAGCTCCTGGCCATGTTTTGACTGATGGTATCAAGCTCCATCACATCTCTCCACAGAT
This sequence comes from Orycteropus afer afer, assembly GCF_000298275.1. Lineage (NCBI taxonomy): Eukaryota > Metazoa > Chordata > Mammalia > Tubulidentata > Orycteropodidae > Orycteropus > Orycteropus afer. Next base: position 1,619,593 of record NW_006921797.1, on the reverse strand, counting down.
ATAGTCGATTTGATGCTTGTGTATTCCTCTGGTAAGTTCTATGTGTATAGATGCCTTTCATGTTATTGATAAAACTGCTAACCAGAAGGCTGGCGGTTCAAACCCACCAGCCACTCCTCGGTAGGAAGGTTGGGCAATCCTACTTCCGTAGTGATACTGCCTCGGAAACCCAAGGAGGGGTCGCTATGAGTCAGGGCCGACTCGATGGCACACAACAACAACAACAAGTCTTGCAAAACTATGTCATGCAATCTCTGGCATTATTTCTGTCACCAAGTCCATATTTTCCAACTACCAAATCTGCTTCTTTGTTTCTATCTTTTGCATTCCAGTCACCAGTAATTATCATTACGTCTTGATTTCATGTTTGGTCAATTTCAGACTGCAGAAGTTGGTTTAAAAAAAAAAAAAAAAAAACCTTCAATTTCTTAATCTTTAGCTTTAGTGGTTGGTTTGTAAATTTGAATAACAGGTATGGTAACTGTTCTTTCTTGTAGGCGTATGGATATTATCCTATCACTGACAGCGTTGTACTTTATGATAGCTCTTGAAATGCTTTTTTCAGTGATGAATGCAACTCCATTCCTCTTCATTTTGTCATTCCTAGCATATTAGACCATATGATTTACCGATTCAAAATGGCCAACTCTAGCCCATTTCAACTCACTAGTGCCTAGGATATCAATGTTTGTATGTACCATTTCATTTTTGTCAACTTCCAGTCGTCCTAGATTGGGACATTCCATGATCTGATTATTAATGAATGTTTACAGCTGTTTCTTCCCATTTTGAGTTGTGCCCCATCAGCAAATGAAGTTCCTGCAAAGCTTTATTCCATCCATTGTCATTAAAGTTGACTAATTCGAGGAGGCAGCTCTTCCTCAGTCATATTTTAAGTGCCTTTCAACCTGAAGAGCTCATTTCTGGCACTGTGTCAGAAAAAATTTCACTGCTCTTTATAAAGTTTTCCAGTAATATGTCAGACAGTGTTTCACTATTGTTATTCATAAGGTTTTCTGTGGCCAGTGATTTCAGAAATGGGTGGTCCCACACCTCCTACACATTCTTTCCTCGTCAGGAAGCTCCACTGAAACCTGTGCACAATGGTAGTTGAAATATTGGTGGCATAGCTTCCAGCCTCACAGAAACACACAAGCCACCGCAGTACGACAAACTGACAAATGTGTGGTGGATATTGAGTCTAGCAATATCTAAAAAGGATAATGCATCATGGAAATTATCCTGGTAAACAAGGTTGATTTAACTGCTAAAAATCAGTTCATTTGTAAAGCACCATACTAATAAGATAAAGTTGAAAAAATTATATGATCATCTCAGTAAATACAAAAAAAAAAAACTTAACAAAATTCAACACAAATTCATGACAAAACATCTCAGCAGACTAGGAATTTAAGGTAACTTCCTCAATCTAGTAAAGTGTGTCTATGAAAAGCCTACAGCTAACATTTCTCATGGTAGATGATTTTATGTTTTTCCCCTTGTAATAAAGAATAAGACGATAATGTTTCCTCTTACCACTTTTACTCAAATTGTACTAGAAGTACTAGCCAGTGTAGTAAAGCAAGAAACAGAAATGCCATACAGAATGGAAAGGAAGAAATAAAACTGATTTATTCACAGATGACATGATGTATGTGTAGCAAATCCTAATGAATCTATGTATTTCACAAAAACCTACTAAAACTAAATAAATTTAGCAAAATTGCCAGATACAAGATAATAAGAATTAAGTGTACTTACGTACTAGCACCATAGAAAAATGAAACAGTAAAACGATTTGCAATAGAAATACTTAGAAATTTAATAAAATATACACAAGATGTCTACAGAAAATATGAAATATTACTGACAGAAATTAAAGAGGACCTGAATAAATTGAGAGACACACCATGTTTGTGAATAAGAAAATCAAAATTGCGAGAATAGAAATTCTCACAAAATTGATCTGTAGAGTCAGTAGAATCCCAATCAAAATCTTATCAGTCGTTTTCATCGAGATTTTTAAGTAAATTCAAAACTTCACATGGAAATGCAAAGACATATTATAGTTAAAATATTAGAACATAACCTAGGGATTTAGAGCACGTGGCTTTTAAGACCTGCTATAAACTTACAAAGGAGCTCTGGTAGCATAGTGCCTAAGGCACTTGACTGCTAACCAGAAGGCTGGAGGTTCAAACCCACCAGCCACTCCTCGGAAGGAAGGTTGGGCAATCTACTTCTGTACTGATACCGCCTCAGAAACCCAAGGAGGGGTTGCTATGAGTTGAGTCCAACGCTATAGCACATAAAAACAACAACAACATAAACTTACAAAAATAAAATAATACAGTATTGGTATAGGACAGACAGATGAACGAAAGAGACTTGAGAGTCTAGAAATAGAGCCACACAATATGGTAATTGATTTTTTACGTAGATAGTTAATTCCAATAGCAGTGCTGGGAAAACAGGGTAGCTATGGGAGGGAGGCTTAACTCTGTCATACACCAAACTCAAAACTATTTGAAATGGACCCTAGACCTAAACAAAAAAGCTAAAAGCATCATGCTAAGTGAAATAAACCAAACACAAAAGGTTATAGACTGTATCCTTGTATTTATATGAAATTCTAGAAAAAGCAAAAATATACTAACAGAAGCTAGATTAGTAATTTCTTAGAACCTGGGGTAGAGGTGGGGATTGAATGCAAAAGGAAAAACTTTTAGGGAATTGTTACAAAACTTGATTATGGGGAGTTCCATTAAGATGGTGGAATAGGCGGAAAGACTGCACAGACCCTCTTCAACAAAGAAAAGGGAAACTAATTAACACAGATAACAGAAGATAATCCTGGACCCCTGAGCTTTGAAGGGAAAGATATGGAAGTGGACTAAACTCCAACTAGCGGAAGAATTTGCATAAAATTAGGAAAAAAGACATACAGAGCTGCAGTCTGACAGTGATCTGGAAGGCACAGACAGCTTGGATATTGCTGAGTGGTGGTAGGACCTAAAAATCAGCCCTGCTAGCCAGGGACTGCACGGAGAACTGCTCTGGTGGCTGGGGAATAAAAGGGGAAGCAGAGAAGAGAAAGGTGGGCTGAGCTGTGGACTTTTGCCTGAGGCAGGCTGAGCTGTAGACTTTTGCCTGATCAGAGGATGCAGTCGTTTTGAATGTTTACAAGCTGCTTGACCATTTTGGATATTTAAGGGGACAGCATTCTCCCAGGTTCCAGGGACTTAAGAACAGGCTCCACTTGCTGGGAACCACAAAGACATCCCGGACTCACAGAATACTAGAAATTTGCACGTGCTGAGTGAGAATCAAAACCTCCTTCTCCACCAACGGGCCTGTGATAAACAACCATCAAGAAGAGCCTGACTCACCCTTAGCTGCTCTTCACAAATAGTTAACAGAGATCTAAATACAGCAACGTCACGATGTCTCGGAGACAGCAGACCATCACAGTCCACACAAAGAAGAAAGATAAAGTGGTAGAAACAAGAGAGCAGGATACAGACCCAGAGCACATCCCCGAGGAAGAA
>NW_006921797.1:1613066-1613554 GCF_000298275.1 Orycteropus afer afer | reverse complement strand
TGACTTTAAGACAAAAACCACCATATGAGACAAGGAAGGACATTATATAATGATTAAGGGATCAATTGAACAGGAAGATATAGCCATAATAAATACCTATGGACCCAGTAAAAGAGCCCAAAAATACATAAATCAGACTTTAAAAGAGTGGAAAAGTCAAGTAGATGACTCCACAATCATAGTGGGAGACTTTAATACAACACTTTCAATGAACGATAGAACAAATGGAAAGAAAATCAACAAAGATGCAAAGAGCTAAACAATACAATCCACCAACTTGACTTTATAGGCATCTACAGAGCACTTCACCCGAGAACATCACAATATACATTCTTTTCCAGTGCACATGGAACATTTTTGTGTTCCATGATAGACCATATGTTAGGCCATAAAGCAAGCCTTCATAAATTTAAAAACATTGAAATGCTGCAAAGCATCTTCTCAGATCACAATGCTATCAAATTAGAAATCAACAATAGGAAGATCAA
>NW_006921797.1:1611675-1612345 GCF_000298275.1 Orycteropus afer afer | reverse complement strand
TATCCCTCATGAATATAGATGCAGAAATCTTCAACAAAATCCTAGCCAGTAGACACCAACGACATATCGAGAAAATTATTCATTTTGACTGAGTGGGGTTCATATCAAGTATACAAGGATGGTTCAATATTAGAAAAACAATCAATGTCATCCACCACATAAATAAAGGAGAAGAACCACATGATCGTATCAATTAATGCAGAAAAGGCATTTGATAAAATCCAACACCCATTCTTGATCAAAGCTCTCAGCAAAATAGGAATAGAAGGGACACTTCTCAACATAATAGTGGGCATCTATGCAAAACCAACAGCCAACCTTATTTTTAATGGAGAGAGACTGAAACCATTCCCCCTGCAAACAGGCACCACACAAGGATGCCCCCTATCACCGCTTCTATTCAACATTGTACTAGAAGTCCTAGCCAGGGCCATAAGGCAACAAAGGGAAATCAAAGGCATCCACATTGGTAAGGAAGAAGTCAAACTGTCCCTATTTTCTGATGATATGATCCTATACCTAGAAAACCCAAGAGACTCAGTCAAAAATCTACTGGAACTAATTGAGAGATTAGGATCATGGCAGAATACAAGATCAACATCCAAAAATCAGTTGGATTCCTCTACACCAGCAAAGAGATTGCTGAAAAAGAAATAAGGAAATCAATACC
>NW_006921797.1:1607847-1609385 GCF_000298275.1 Orycteropus afer afer | reverse complement strand
CGGGGCCGACTCGACGGCACATAACAACAACAACAACAATATATAGCATAAGTAGACTATCAAGCATAACCCGAAATGCACAAACAGCAGAAGAGAAACTAGATGAATCAGACTTTCTAAAAAGTTTTATGTGCTTCCAAAGACTTCTCTAAAAGTGTCAAAAGAGAACCTACAGATTGGGAAAGAATCTTCGGCAATGACATATCTGATAAGGGACTTATCTCTGGAATTTACAGAAAACTCCAACACCTGAATAACAAAAAGACAAATAATCTGATTTAAAAATGGGCAGAAGACATGAATAGATACTTCACCAAGGAGGATATTCAGGCGCCCAACAGACATATGAAGAAATACTCACGATCATTAGCCATTAGAGAGATGCACATCAAAACAACAATGAGATACCATCTTGCCCCAAATTAGCAGCAAAGTTCAACACAACAGAAAATAACAAAGCTGGTCAGGATGCAGAGAGATTGGGAGTCTCCTACACTGCTGGTTGGACTGTAAAATGGTACAACCACTGTGGAAAGCAGTATGGCTATTCCTTAAAAAGTTGGAAGCAGAAATACCATTTGATCCTGCCATCCCATTACTGGGTATATATCTTAAAGAAACGAGAGCCATGAGAAGAACAGATATATGCACACCCATGTTCATCGCAGCACTATTTACAATACCGAAAAGTTGGAAACAGTTTAGGTGTCCATCAACTGAGGTACATACACACAATGGAGTGTACCAAACTGTGGCACAAACACAATGGAATGTACCAAACTGTGGTACATATACACAATGGAATACTATGCAACTCTAAAAAATCACGTAGAATCTGCAAAACACCGCATAACATGGATGAACTTGGAGGACATTATGCTGAGTGAAATAAGCCAATCACAGAAGGACAAATATTGTATTAGTCCATTATTGTAAAAGTCAAGGAACAGTTTATATATGGAAGGAAATTTTCTTTGTTGTTTACCAGGGGTGGGTAGGAGGGGAGGGAACACTGTTAGATAGGTAAAGATAAGTATTGATTTGTGTGAAGAGAACAGCAGTGTACCAAATGTGAGTGATCAACATGGTGGCATTGAGGAAGAGGAAGACAGAAGAAAGGTACATGGAAGGTCCAGACAACAAAGATGAACCATTTTGCACATACAGTACTGCGTTGTCAGTGAAGGCAAACACAGGTATTAGGTGGATAGATGGGTTAACAGGCTGAACTATTAGGTATGTCTGTGCAGCAGGGAGCGTTCTCAAGACCAGGTATAGGGTTGGCAGACAGTGGTTCTACAAGTGTATGTGTATGTTCTGTAAGAATTCCCAGGGGTATAGTAGAGGTGACAGGGGGCAAGGTTGTAGTCACTTCTTTGCCACAGCCAGGTACCCAGAGGGAGTGAGTAGTTGAACCTGTCCTCTTGGAACCATAGTTGCAGGGGATATCAAGCTCAGTTGGCATAACATACTACACAAAATATTGTTCCACCTCCTACTTTGGCGAGTAGCGACTGGGATCTTAAAAGCTTGCAAGC
>NW_006921797.1:1605934-1606562 GCF_000298275.1 Orycteropus afer afer | reverse complement strand
CTCACCTATTTTGGTCATGTTGTAAGAAGGGATCACTCCCTGGAGAAGGATGTCATGCTTGGTAGGGTGGAGGGTTGACGAAAGAGGGGGAGGCCTTCAACGAGATGGATTGACATGGTGGCTGCGATGACAGGCTCAAGTATAGCAGGGATTGTGGAGCTGGTGCGGGATCGGGCTATGTTTCATTTTGCTGTGCATGGGGTCGCTATGAGTCAGAAACGACTCGACGGCACTTAACAACAACAACAACAAGCCAAGTCCATGAGAGCCAAAATATGACTTTGATAATATCCATCCTGAATTTAGAGAACATTTAAAGAATAATTTGATGCACTGAACACCAGAGACTGAAAACAAGAGGAATTGTGGGATGACATCAAGAACATCATCCATGAAGAAAGCAAAAGTTCATTCAAAAGACAAGGAAGAAAAGACCAAAATGGATGTCAGAAGAGATTCTGAAAATTGCCCTTGAGCAGAGAGTAGCTAAAGTAAATGGAAGAAATGACAAGATAAAAGAGCTTAACAGAAGATTTCAAAGAGCAGCTTGAGCAGACAGAGCCAATTACTATAATGAAATGTGCAAAGCCTGGAGTTAGAAAACCAAAAGGGACGAATACACACAGCA
>NW_006921797.1:1599199-1605834 GCF_000298275.1 Orycteropus afer afer | reverse complement strand
CAAGCAGCCATCTAGATGCAACGATGGGTCTCTCCTTGTCCAGAGCAAAGAAGAATGAAGAAAACCAAAGATTCATGGAAACAATTAGTCCTCGTGACCAGTCCACTATGTGATCCTTAGTCTGTACAACTATGAGACCAGAAGAACTAGATGGTGCCTGGCTACAACTATCAACCACTCAGAGGGGGATCTGTGGAGGAGATTCTGGATAGAGAGGGAGAACAATGTGGAACAAAACGCAATCATTTTGGGGAAAAACAAATAAAAGGGGACCAGGTTTCCTGGTCTGATAGAGCCTGGTGGAACCACTGAAACTGGTCCCTAGCTGCCCTTTACGTGTAGAATTGAACCCATACCTGTGGCTTCCAGCCAAACAAAAGACAGACATATGAGTTGAACATGTCCCTGAGGTAGATACACTCCTTGAAGAGAACAATCATGGAAGAAAGAGGATCTATTTATGCACAGGGAGACAGTTCAGGAGGCAGGAGTGCATGGAGAGATGGAGGCAGGGAAGAGGTAACTATCGGGGAAGTGGGAGGGGATCTGTTGCATTATGGTAAATTGTAGTCAATGTCATGAGACAACGTGTGTGTGAACTGCCCTATGGAAAGTGAATTTGCTCTGTAAACTTTCACCCAAATCAAAATTTAAAAAAAAAAAAAAAACTTGATTATAATGGTGATTTTCACAACTATACATTTACCAAAACTCATGGAATAGAATTTTATTGTATATGAATTATACCTTAATTAAAGGTGAAACAAAAAGCATTCAGTTTTTAATTATTTCTGAAAAGTTAATAGAAACAGCAGTTTATGATTTCATCTCTCTTCCTCCCTTTCCTCTTGTCCCACATTTTTCTTCAGAAAAAAAAAGCTTTCCACTAATTTAGCTGTTTCTTCTGGTAGGTATTTACGTCCTTTTACTAATAGGGTGTTGTGTTGTTTGCGGACTATCCCGTAGGAAATCTCTTGTTGTTAATTGCCATCAAGGAGTTTCTGACTCATGGTGACCTCACGTATAAACAGAATAAAATATTGCTTAGCCCTTCATCATCTCCATGATCATTGATATGTTTGTGCAAAAAGGGTGTGGGGATAGCGTCTTCCTCTGACATTCTCCAGCCTCATGAGGACAAGAGAGAATCACCATCAGCAGCCCAAGGCTGATTCTTATCAGGCCAGACATGCCATTCCCCTCCAATCTTTTTACCAATTTTGACACCAACTGTCCTTCCCATCATACTCACCACTTTTCTATTGGGCTCAATAATTTGTTGCACTGGCTACACAAAACCCACAGACAATACTCACACTTAATAGAATTTATTAAGGAAGTAACAAGTTGCAATTCAGGTTCAGGAATGCTCTCAGGATACAGTTCTTCCATCAAGTCAGTATCCCCTCTGCTGTACTGTCAGGCATGCCTGTCTTGTCCTTGGCCTCTTGGCCCATCTTCTGTCCTGCTCAGGCAAGTGATACAGAGCTCTTCTAGCCCTGCCAGTAGGTGCACCTCGGTGCACCCCACTCGGCCAGCAAGCCTTCTGCCCAAAGGCATTCAGCTTTCTCTTTGTGGGCTGGCAAGCCTGCTGCTGTGTTGTGCCCTTTGCTTCCACTGCTGCTGTGTTTCTGCCAGTCATGTCTGCTGTTTTTCTGCCTAGGAGGTCCAGTGCAGGGGTCTTGGGTCCAAGAACATGTTCCATGCTACCTCTGGCTCTTTTCTCTTGATGGCAGTTAGATCCCACCTTCTGTTTCTAGGAGGGCTCATTTTAAGCCTAGCAGAATGACAAAACTAACCAATCCCCACATTGGGGTTCCTTATACCTTATTTACATGGGCCCACCCCCACAAGGGTGTCATGTACATTACTCACAAGCTATCCAATCCTCTTGGTAGGCCACAAGCCTCTTATATTTGCATAGTTCCACCCAGGAATCTGGTGGGAGTCACAAAGACCATGCCTAGAGAGCCATAATTCAGTGCACCACAGTTTGAGTTCATTACTGTGACTGTGGTCTCATCCATCTCATTGAGAGTTTCTCTTGTTTTCAGTGATCTTCTACTTTACCCTAAATGTTGTTATAGTAGAAAGGGTTCACCAATATTTGAGAGTTAATATTCTTTCATTTCCTTATATATTGTCTTTCTTTCATCTCATTATTCTGATATATTTAATCAATACTTGTTAAATCTACATGTAGGGTTTTCATTATCATGACTGTATTAATACCATTCATTAATAATGTAAGTAGTGCATTGTGTGATAATCTTTCCTGCTACAGAATTTTTTTTATTTCATAATTGTCTCATTTTTTAAAATTTGCTCAGTTATCTTTGCATCTGAATTTGTCTTCCCACAGGCTTGAGTCTATCTTTGAATAACTCTCACCTGTGAAACAATTAATTTAGTTATTTTCCTAAGATATCCTTTGTAGAGCCTTCAGTCTTTCCCATTCAGACCTATTTTAGGTCTGTTCACAGCTGTTCTAACACCTCTTTGCTCTCAACCTGGGAATTCCCTACATCTGCTTCCTGTGTTGAATCCTTGACTTCCTGTACCCCATGCCTTCATGGTTTTACTCCCTCATTTTACAAGATCATATCCTTTACTGGCTTCCTGAAAAGGGAACTGGGAGATAGTTTTTTTTTTTAGGTTTTACATACCTGAATATGTCACATTCTTCTTCAAAACACAAGTTGACATCAAGTTGATTCCAACTCAAGGTGACCTCATATGTGTCAGAATAGAACTGTCTTCATAGGGTTTCTAATGGCTGATTTTTTTTTTTTTTTTCTGAAGAAGATTGCCAGGACTTTCATCTGAGGCACCTCTGGGTGGACTTGAACCTTTAGCCCTTTGATTAGCAGCCAAGCCCATTAACCATTTGTACCACCCAGAGACGACTTTTGTAATATTTTGTTGTCGTTGTTATGTGCTGTCGAGTCGGACCCAACTCATAGCGACCCCTCCTTAGGTTTCCGAGGCAGTATCACTACGGAAGTAGATTGCCCCATCTTCCTTCCGAGGAGTGGCTGGTGGGTTTGAACTGCCAGCCTTCTAGTTAGCAGTCAAGTGCCTTAGCCACTATGCTACCAGAGCTCCTTTGTAATATTTTAGGTAAGTATGAATTCTAAATTGAACAGGAAAAATGGAAGCAAGAAGATATTAAAGCAATGCTTTAAAAAATGTGAGCAAATATGATTGATTTTCAATTTAGAATTGTAATATTTTAGGTAAGTATGAATTGTAAATTGAAAATCATATTTGCTCAGATTTTTTAAAGCATTGCTTTAATATCTTCTTGCTTTCATTTTTGCTGTTTGGGGATCCATTGCCACTCTGACTCCTGATATTTTCTTCTTTTTATTCTATATTTTTCTTTCTGGAGGTAATTATTCTCTTCATGCCCTGATTCTCTGAAATTTATGATGATGTATCTTGATGTGGGTCTTTTTTTATTTATTGTGCTGGGCACTCAGTAGGTCCTTGCTTTCTTCTACAGACATGTATCTTTCAATTTTTAGAAATTTTCTTATTTATTTTTTTAAATAGGTTTTCCTCTTTATTTTCACTGTTCTCTCTTCCTGGAACTACCATTTGTCAGATACTAGACCTCCTGGATTGCTTTTTTGGTTTTTCACCTTTCTTTCCTATTACACATCTCTTTCTTCTGTTGATTTCTGGAAAACCACTTCACTTTAATGTCAAACTTTTTATTAATTTTTTTTTCTAGTTCTTTCTTATTCTGTTTTTTTCTTAATAGTTCCTCTTCTTGTTAAGGGTGTGGTATTTTCTCTTAGATTATTACAGTTTCTTTCACTTTTTCTTGTGTCCCATCATTCTTATTGCCCAAGCAATCTGGTTTTGTTCTCTGTCTTTAATATTGGAGACTTTTCTCAAATACATAATGATCTCTGACAGTCATTCATACTTAAAAGGCATTAATTAAAATCTGAAAATAAAAATTCAAGGTTTAAGGACAGAGCTCTTATTGTTGGTGGAGTATACAGGTTACAAAAAAAAAAAATCCTTAAATGTCTTTCTTTCTCTAGGGTAATTTTTTGGATATTTTTCTGGAAAAAGGCTACTGTCTTCATCTTGGGGTTGTTTATGTTCTAGAGCTATACTGAATAAAGGGACTTTGACTTTCATTAGCCTCTCATGTAATTCCCTGCTTTTAATTACAAGTTTAACCATGTCTATTTCTGTGCCTATTGTTTAAGTCCAAAGTCTTTTGGGGTTTAGTTTTCCCAGAAAATATGCCTTCTGGGTTCTCTTGGATTACAAAGTCATTGACTACGAAGATACATAATTCTAGTAGTTTTCAAATAGACTTTCAGGTAGTCTCACTGTTTTGCTCATACCTCAACTCTATCTTTCACTGTTCTAACTGTCTCTTAGTCATAAACCTTTTTGAGGTTTTGTGGGAATTGCCTTGTTCTTGTCACTTATATTTAATATTCCTCATCTCTATTGAGTCATTTATCCTTGTATGTTTTCTTTCTTTCTATATTACAATTTAGGATTATAAAAGTTTTCTACTTTTATCAAAGAAGATACATGTTTTCTACTTTACATTCTCCTTCTTTGCAAATGATTTGGAAAGCACAAAGTTTTTCTGATATTTTGAGATCAGAACTCTGTTTTCTCCCATTTTTAACACCCTTACTGTATATCTTGATCTTTTCATAGTAATACATGCAGATTTACATTAATTTTAACAACTGTATAGTATTGTATATAATGCTTGTCTGTAATTATTCCCTTTTTGATAAATATTTGGGTTTTTCCAGTTTTTGCTTTCATAGACAACACTGCAGAAATATCCTTTAGCCTTTTTGGTTTTTTACAAATTTTTACAAATTCACCTACTCTTCACTTATCAATATGGTTAGGTTCCAAAGATCAGGTCCTTATGTGAAAACTGGCATTGTACAAAAATGAAGGACGATCACTTTATTACATTATCGCAAAAATATGTCATTACATAATTGCCACATTATGTCATTGCGTAACTGCCAAATTGCATTCATTACATAACTGCCAAACAACTGAGAATCATGATCTTACCACGATGACACATAACCTTAACCATCACAGCCAGTATTAAGTCTCATTCATCTCACCAGAAATAACATTGTTGATGCACAAAATAGTCAGATGGTAGGTAGATAGTAGGCTTTTTACTGTTGACATAAATACCAAATCCGATAATGACATAGTCAATAAGTGAGCAATAGGTGTATATCTATATGATAAAATTCCTAGCAGTGGAATTACCTAGTCTAGTCTAAGAAATGTGCATTATAAATTTTGAACCATATTGTCAGATTATCTTCCAGAAAATTTACATTCAGCAGCTTGAGAGTACTATCCTGGCAATAACTGAATATCAAGCTTACTTTTTTTTCTTCAGTCAGATAGATGAGAATTGGCAGTGTATCATTGTTTTGATTTACATTTCTTAAGTTACGATTTTTGTAAGTTCACTGGCTGTTGATATTTCTTTTTCTGCAAACTGCATAGTTATAGCCCTTTTTGTTTATCTTTTTCCTGCTGATTCACCTGAGTTTATTTGTAAATTACAACAAAAATTTAGCCCTTTGTCGTAAATGTTACGAATATGTCTTTGCACTTTTCCAATGGTCTTTCAGTTTGGTTTATGGTACTGTTGCCAGAACAAAATCTGACTTTTCATTAGCTTTGTCAGTCTTTTTCTGTCTGGCTTCTCAGTGGTTATATTATTAATATGTAAAGAAGCCATAGTTTTTCTTCATAGGAACAACAACCAATTATAAAAAAAATGGAAGAGAAAAATATATTCACAAAATCAACAAAAGGATCAAGTTGTATAAACTTGGTAAGCCAAAGCAGAAGTTACATGAGGAAAACGTTTAAAACTCTACTAAGAAGACAAAGATTTCTTAGGACAAAGAAAGAAAGAAAGAAAGAAAAAGATCTAATCAAAAAGAAATTTTGCTAAATAGTATTTTATCAAACTTGAAAATTTCTGCCCATGAATAGACATCTTTATCAAAATGAATAGAAATGCCACAGAATGGAAATATATATATTCTCAGTATTTATAAGGAACAAATACATGTTACATTCAGAATAGATAAAGAAATTCTCAAATCAACATTTCTTTACAAAATGAACTACCTAATATAAGAATGAGCAAAAGATACAAAAGGACATTTCACAGAAGAAGATATACAAATGATCATGAAAAGATTTTCAACATCATTAGTATTAGTAAATGTGAATTAAAATCATAGATACCAATTCCTACCTATTAGAATAGCTAAAATAAAAATGAATAGCAAAGAAACACTCTCTGATAATTACTGTGCAACTTTATGAATAGTCTGGTTAGGTTAGAAGGCTCTCAAAATAGGACTGTTAAAGAGCTGCATCATCAGAGTAAACCCAGACTTACTCATATGGATAAGGTAAAGCTTTCAAGACCTCCATTTACTGATGTGGCACCACTCAAATTGAGGAGAAACAGCTGCAGACATCATTAATCATTGGAACATGGAATGTACGAAGTATGAATCTAGGAAAATTGGAAGTTGTCAGAAATGAAATGGAACACATAAAGATTGATATCCTCGGCATTAGTGAGCTGA
>NW_006921797.1:1589506-1596674 GCF_000298275.1 Orycteropus afer afer | reverse complement strand
AACGAGATGGATTGATAAGGTGGCTGCAGTGATGGGCTCAAGTATAGCAGGGATCATGGAGCTGGTGTGGGATCGAGCAGTGTTTCTTTCTGCTGTGCATGGGGTTGCTATGAGTTGGACACGACTCAACGGCACCTAATAACAACAACAACAAAATAAAAAAAAATACTGATACTATCAGATAGTTATAAAGATATGGAAGAACTGAAACTCTCATTTATTGCTGATGGGAAAACAAAATGGTCAACCAGTTTGGAGAACTGTTTGGCAGTTTCTTATAAATTTAAACCCCACTCCCAGGTCTCACGATTCACTAAAAGAACTCACAGGACTCAGCATAGAACAGTACTCATAGCTATGACTTATTACAGGAAAAAAATTCAAAGCATAGCCAGGAAAGGGAAAAGGAGGATGAGGTGAGCTACAAGGCAGGCCAAGTGCAAGCTTCCAAAGGTTCTTTCCCAGTGGAATCACACAAGATGTACTTAATTCCCCAAGCCAAGGAGTTATGAGCTGAATTTAAAGCATGAGTATGATTAAAATGGCAGCAAATGGGAATAGAGATAGAAGAAAGATCATGGACCCTTACTTATTTATGTATTCGTTCATTCATTCATTTATTATTTTTGCAGTCTCCCCTCCCCTCCCCTTCCACCCCTGGTAACCAACAAATAAAGTTTCCTTTCATATATAAACCTTTCTTTGACTTTTTATGGTAGTGAACTAATATAATATTTGTCCTTCTGTGATTGACTTATTTCATTCAGCATAATGCCCTCCAAGTTCATCCACGTTATGTGGTATTTTGTAGATTGTACATTATTCTTTAGTGTTGCATAGTTTTCCATTGCATGTATGTACCATAGTTTGGTTATTCGTTCTTCTGTTGATGAGCAGCACTTAAGTTGTTTCCATCTTTTTGCTATTGTGAATAGTGCTGAGATGAACATGGGTATGCATGTATCTGTTCTTGTCCTGGCTCTCATTTCTTTAGGATATATACTTGGTAATGGTATTGCTCTGGTGGCTTAGTGCCTAAGGCATTTGACTGCTACCAGAAGCCTGGTGGATCAAACTCACCAGCCACTCCTCGGAAGGAAGACTAGGCAATCTACTTCGGTAGAGATGCTGCCTCGGAAACCCAAAGAGGGGTCACTATGAGTTGAATCGACTCGACAGCAGTGAGTTTGGTTTTTTTGGGAGTGGGGATTGCTGGATCAAATGGTATTTTTAATTCTAACTTTTTAAGGAATCACCATACTGCTTTCCACAGTGGTTGTATCATTTTACAATCATGGACCCTATTTACAAAGGCAGACAGAACTATAAAGGGAAAAGATTGATCCAGTAAGATCGGTGCTTAGCGTGTGAGAAGTACAGGGTAAGGATAGAACATAGTTGTAATGATTGGTGTGATTTGAGTCTGAGCTATACTCTGTAGATACTAGAGATCCATATTATTTTAGTTGAGTAGTAATGTGGTTAGATGTGTATTTTAGATAGCTAGTTCTAGTAACACTGTGGATAATGAATTGAGGGGGAGAGAAATTGAGTACTGTGAGCTTGCAGAGCCTTTTACATTTGCCCTTACTGCTCACTTAATCTACTATGCCCTTCTCTTTCTGTAAACCAGTTGTCACTGAGTCATTAACGACTCATGATGCCCTATGTGTGTCAGAGTAGAACTGTGCTCCATAGGGTTTTCAATGGCTGGTTTTTTGGAAGTGGATTGCCAGGACTTTCTTCTTAGGCACGTCTAGGTGGACTCGAACATCCGACCTTTTGTTAGCAGCCAGCATGTTAACCATTTTGTACCACCTAGAGACTCCTTATTCTGATATCTGTCAGGAATTTTGTTCATATACTAAGTGCTGCTCCTTTAAACACACGCACATACTCTTCTCCTAAAATTTTATTTTACAGATCATAAGTTAATAAAGATTGGAGCTTTGTCCTTTCATCTTCATTTTATATACATATGATTTTCCCCTCTCTCTTTTTCATCACTCATCCTCTCAATACAACTGCCAATGTCTTGTACCTAGCAGTTGCTTAATGAATGCTTGCTGAATTGGAGCCCAGTTGGTGCTCCATCTGAGATCCCTTTAGGGTTAATCTGGTATAGTGACAGAAAAGTTGGCAAAGAAAAAAAAGTGATGAATTTGAAGGTACCAATGGGGGAAGTACTGTCATAGAAGAGATGAGCTAAAAAATCCTAAATTCTAACCTTGAAGATTGAGAGTAGTGATATAATGAAGAGTGTTCATATTTGAGTAATAAGCAGAGTAAGAGGTACCAACAAAGAAGAATTAAAAGATATTATAAAAGGAGCTCTGGTGGCATAGTGCCTATGGCACTTGACTGCTAACCAGAAGGCTGACAGTTCAAACCCACCAGCCACTTCTCGGTAGTAAGGTCAGGCAATCTACTTCCGTAGTGATACTGCCTTGGTAACCCAGGGAGGGGTTGCTATGAGTCGGGTCCAACTCCAAGGTACATAACAACAACAACATTAAAAAAAAGATCATCATATGAAGATTATTTTGACTTTGTAATTGAGGAAATTTTTTTTGGGGGGGGGGCAAAGGCTTTTATTGAATTACTGATAACATGGATAGTTTCTTACCTGTGTAACTTTTGTCTTTTAATATATAAAGGTGATTTAAGGTGAGAGATAAAAATATGAACCTGGTAACTGTAACATTTAAAATGTGGAAATAAATACTTTCGGAATGTTTTCTGTGTATCCTACCTAACTTCATAATAGATGCAAGTCATGAGGGAGGGTGTGTGTGTGTGTGTGTGTGTGTGTGTACTTGTCCTGGGAAAATGGCATCCTGGCAGGACAGAAGAACAAAAGAGCAGTACTGAAAATAGCTAGACTAAAGGTGGTTTTCCTGTCACTACACACCAGATCGGGAGAGGAGTAAATGCAGACAGATGGACAATTTTAGAGTGTTTGAAAAGAGAAAAGAAACATTCTGTTCCTTTCATCTAGAAAAGGAATTTCTAGGCTAAATTCCTAGTTTCGGTAATAAGTTTCATATCCTGACCAAAAAAAAAATTATTTATTTATGTTTTGCTTTGGGGATAATGACTCATGCTTTTGTCAGAATTTTGCTTTTGTGGAAACTACAAGTGCTGTCATAAATACAGCACTGTTACTCGGAGCCTAGTGTTAAGGATATTGTTGTGAAGTGACTAGTAATGGGTAAGAGCACTAGTATTGTTAACTAACTGTAACAGAGGAACCAGGCACAGATTTTAATTATTCACATATTTATATTTTTTATAAATACTAAAACCTAATTATTATAATCTTATGATTTATGTAGTAGACATAGGACCTATACTTTCTTTTTTTTTTTTTTCCAAATACCTCATCATTTTGAGTAATTCCTTTTACAAGGTAAATATTTAACTTCTAGTGTTGACATTGGAGGTACTTGTTTCTGTACCTTTTTTTTTCCCCTTATATTCCTCAAAATTGGTAAGAGACTGTCAAATTATGTAGATCATGAAGCAGCTATCAAATAATTGAGATTGTTAGCATATGCTAGATAGAACTGAAAGTTTATGTTCCAGTTTTAGTTTACCTTAATCTTATAATTTAAGCAATAATGGCTTGAATGTGTTCTTCATGTACCATTTTATATATATGTGTGTGTGTGTGCTCATTATATATGTGTGTGTGTGTGTGTGTTCTCATGCTGGATTTTTACCACATCATTATACTCCATTCTTGTAATTACCATTTTTCAGCATAATGCACAAAAGCATCTTATTCTGCTAATGTTTCTTAGAATATCTCTCTCTAACCTATGACCTATCTTTATCACTTCACTTTAATCTTTGCAATCTTTCCCTTTCCTAGGGTACCTCTTTGGCCACTCCGTTTTGCAGGCTTGGAATTTTAGCTCTTGAAGTTCAACCCTCTTTCAAACTTTCCTATATCTTCCGCTGTGCTCTTCTTTTAATTTCAGCAAATGTTAGCTATTGTGTGAAGCAGTTGTTGACTTAACAGTTTAACAGTTTTGTCAATTGATAAATTTTATAAAGAAGCACTTTAGCTTATTGAATAAGCTAATTCATTGCTTTCTGGTGGCATGGTAGATAAGGCATTTTGCTGCTAACCAAAAGGTCAGTGGTTCAAATCTACAAGCTGCTGTGCAGAAGGAAAACAAGTGATCTACTTTTTTCTGTAAAGATTTACGGAAAACCCAGTGGGGGTTGCTAAGTGTCAGCATCTACTCGATGGCAGTGAGGTGTTTTTTTTGGAGGGGGGTATTGTCCACAGATCACATACAGAGCATAAGTGAATAAAAATGGAAATATTCTACTTACAGATCACATACATTTCTGCTTTATATACAGTTATACCCACTTCAGTTTATTGTTCCAATTGTTTTCATTTTATGGTGTAGTGATGATCATCTCCGGCCCACCAGCCATTCCACAGAAGGAAGATGAGAAAATCTACTTCTATAAAGATTTACAGCCTTGAAAACCCTGTGGGGCAGTTCTTCTCTGGCCTAAAGAGTCACTGAGTCAGAATCTACTCAATGCCAGTGGGTTTGGTTTTGGATTAATGATAATCTCCTAGATAACTTATATAGTACGTTTCACTATGCCAAGTCTAATGTAAACAGTAAATATTTGAAAGGACAAAATAAAGACCCTCTACTAATATTTCTTTTCCATCATTAAATGGATTCTGAAGAACCTTGCCCATATTTAATTGGATATATGGCTATTTTAATATGTGTATGCTTATATGACTCTACATTGTTGTTGCTATCATGCACAGGACTGCACTCTCTTCACAACATCTTGACTGTATGGCACTTGTTCTGAAATTAAGCTACCCTCGCTGTGATGTACTACTGGGATGTCTGCGTACTTTTGTTTGCTAAACAGTCAATTATCTTGTGTTACTTAAAATTTTGCTTTAGTGAAATCACTCTTTTACCAGATATCAAATATGGAATGATGATAAATCACTATTTAAGTCAGCCAGCATTGTTGCAATGGAGTTTTCACCATTACTCATGTAATACAAGGAGCTGTGGTAGTATAGTGCCTAAGATATTTGCTAACCAACAGGTTGGCAATTCAAATCCACCAGCCACTCTGCAGAAGAAAGATTGGGCGATCTACTTCTGTAAAGATTTACCGTCTCAGAAATGCAGTGGGGGTCACTATGGGTCGGAATCTCCTTGATGGCAGTGAGTTTGATTTGTGCGTCTATGTGTGTATGTGTTTAATGTAATACTAAAATATTCTGTTATTGCCCAAAAATGAGGCAGATGGCAAAAAAATTACATCAGAACGTAATGTTATCGTTTGGCCTTTATTATTGAGAAACAGCAGAATGTTTTAAAAATCAGGTTTCTATATATTTCACATCTTTCATCTAATGTCATAGCGGCCCTCTTCAATTGGAAAGCAGCTATGCTCACCAGTATACTATCATCACCCTCTCAAAATGAATATACCTGTGAATGGACTTGAGGAGTAATCACTGAACAGATAATCCATATCTTATATTCATTAGAGTGCAATTTGAAAAAAAAAAAAAAGGAGCTTTTTTTACATGTAGCTCTTGATGGATTTATCTGATTAAGTAAGGGAAAGCTTCTTTCAGCTTTTAAATTTAGCATGTGAAATAAACAGGTTAACAACTTGTGAACTAAACTTTCAGTGCACTATAATTCTTTGTATTTTTTTGAATAATGTGAGTAATAAATCATTAGATATATGAAGAAAGAATGCTTTAGATTATAATAATGGCTTCTAAGAAAGGCTTGAAGGCTGCTTTTCACTTGGGGGTGGCTCTGTATTAAGGCCAAGGCCTGAGGTAGGCAGGCCCCAGGCTTGGAGGCTTCTTTTCCCCTGGGTGTTGGCTCAATGTTAAAGCCAGGACCTGAGATAGGAGGGCCCAGGGACTGGAATCTGCTTTTCACTTGGGAGTGGTTCTGTATTAAAACCAGAGCCTGAGGTAAGCGGGCGTGGAGGCTGCTCTTCGCTTGGCTGTGGCTCTGTATTAAGGCCAGGGCCTGAGGTGGGCAGGTACAGAGGGGTTTGGAACAA
This sequence comes from Orycteropus afer afer, assembly GCF_000298275.1. Lineage (NCBI taxonomy): Eukaryota > Metazoa > Chordata > Mammalia > Tubulidentata > Orycteropodidae > Orycteropus > Orycteropus afer. The sequence continues at coordinate 1,590,584 of NW_006921797.1, read as the reverse complement.
CTAAGAGGGACAAACTTGTCTGTCAGTTTGTCCTGTGGTGGCTTACGTGTTGCTGTGAGGCTGGAGACTATACCACTGTGTTGCAAAATGCCAGCAGGGTTACCCCTGGTGGACAGATTTCAGCAGAGCTTCCGGGCTAAGACAGATTTGGAAGAAGGAAGAGGCCGTCTACTTCTCAGAGAATTGGCCAATGGAAACCTTATGAATAGCAGTGAAACACTGTCTGATATATCACTGGAAAACTTTATGAATAGCCCTGAAACATTGTCTGATATAGTGCCAGAAGATGAGCCCATCAGGTCGGAAGGCACTCAAAATTTGACTAGGGAAGAGCTGACTCCTCAGAGTAGAGATGACCTTAATGATATGGATGGAGTAAAGCTTTCAGGACATCCATAGGCTGATGTGGAAAGACTCAAAATGAGCAGAAACAGATGCAGACATCCATTAACAATTAGAACATGGAAGGCACAAAGTATGAATCTAAGAAAATTAGAAGTTGTCAGAAATGAAATGGAACACATAAAGATTGATATCCTAGGCATTAGTGAGCTGAAATGGACTGGTTTCTGCCATTTTGAATCAGACAACTATGTGATCTACTGTGCCAGGAATAACAAAGAGGAATGGTGTGGTATTCATCATCACAAAGAGTATTTCAAGATCTGTCCTGAAGTATAATGCTGCCAGTGATAGGATAACATCCATATGCCTACAAGGAAGACCAGTTGATACTACTATTATGCAAATTTACACACCAACCACCAAAGCCAAAGATGAGGAAATTGAAGATTTCTACTAACTTTTGCAGTCTGAAATTGACTGAACATGAAGTCAAATGTGTTGATTATCACTGGTGACTGGAATGCAAAAGTTGATAACAAACAAGAGTTACCAGTAGTTGGAAAATATGGCCTTGGTGAAAGAAATTACACTGGAGATCACATGATAGAATTTTGGAACCAATGACTTATTCATTGCAAATACATTTTTTCAACAATGTAAGTGAGGACTATACACATGGACTTCACCAGATGGAATACACGGGAATCAAATTGACTACATCTGTGGCAAGAGG